>NC_041387.1:575389958-575416111 GCF_002162155.2 Triticum dicoccoides | reverse complement strand
CGCTCTCCCCCTTTCAAATCCCTCTCCCCCTCCGTATAAACCTAGGCAAGGGAGCGCCTGCAGACCACTCTCAGAGCCCAGATCTATCCAAGCGCTCTTCGGGAGAGAGAGGGAAGAAAGGGTACGCTAAGAGGATGGGTTCCCCTAGCGATCAGTTGTGGGTGGTGCACCTGGTCTCCGACCTCCACCCACCCACCCTCCTAATTTTTTGGCGAGGGATCCTAGTCCGGCGAGGTCGAGCTTGTCGGTTGTTGCTGCTCAACGATCGGGGCGGCTGCGCAACGCGCAGGTGGTGCGGCCCGGGGAGGAGATCGAGGAAGGTGTGGAAATTTTGTTCCCCTGCCATGTGGTGTTGGTGGGGCGCAAACAGTGTGAGGCACGGTGTGGCGCGAAGTTCGAGGGAGTGGAGAAGGCGGATAGCCATGGCGGCCGTGGATTAAATGCGGGGCGAAGGGAGGTGATCCCCTTTGTCATTCCTGCGGAGATAGACAAAGAATCCCTTCCTCCCTCCTGAAATCGAAGACAACCTTAAGGTTCGATGGCGCTCTGGAAGCGGTCGCTCGAGGTGGAGATGGCAGAGATAGCGGGCGGGGATGTAGAGAGGATGGAGAAGATGAGAGAAATCCTATCCTGGTTCCCGGAGAAGGGCGACATGAAGGCGGCGGCAGCGGCGGCGAGGGGCTTCCAGATGCTCACTCTTGATAACCCACAAGTATAGGGGATCGCAACAGTTTTCGAGGGTAGAGTATTCAAGCCAAATTTATTGATTCGACACAAGGGGAGCCAAAGAATATTCACGAGTATTAGCAGTTGAGTTGTCAATTCAACCACACCTGAAAGACTTAATATCTGCAGCGAAGTAATATGGAAGTAATAGTAATGGTGGCAAAAGTAACAGTAGCAGTTTTGTAGCAATTGTAAAAGTGGCAACGGCAAAGTAACTTAGGAAAGATCAATGTGTGAAAATCTCGTAGGCATTGGATCAATGATGAATAATTATGTCAGATGGCATTCATCATGCAACAGTCATAACCTAGGGTGACACAGAACTAGCTCCAATTCATCAATATAATGTAGGCATGTATTCCGTATATAGTCATACATGCTTATGGAAAAGAACTTGCATGACATGTTTTGTCCTACCCTCCCGTGGCAGCGGGGTCCTAATGGAAACTAAGTGATATTAAGGCCTCCTTTTAATAGAGAACTGGAACAAAGCATTAGCACTTAGTGAATACATGAACTCCTCAAACTACGGTAATCACCGGAAAGAATCCCAATTATTGTCACCTTAGGGTATGCAGATCATAGTTCATAATAGGTGTCTACAACTTGCAAGATCGGATCAAGAACACAAATATATTCATGAAAACATAATAGGTTCAGATCTGAAATCATGGCACTCGGGCCCTAGTGACAAGCATTAAGCATAACAAAGTCATAGCAGCATCAATCTCAGAACATAGTGGATACTAGGGATCAAATCCTAACAAAACTAACTTGATTACATGATAAATCTCATCCAACCCATCACCGTCCAGCAAGCCTACGAAGGAATTACTCACTCCCGGCAGTGAGCATCAACGAAATTAGCGATGGAGGAAGGTTGGTGATGATGATGGCGATGAATCCCCTCTTCGGAGCCCAAAACAGACTCCAGATCTGCCCTCCCGATGAAGAACAGGAGGTGGCGGCGGCTCCGTATCGTAAAACATGATGAACTCTTCTCCCTGGGGTTTTTCTCCCCAAATAGGGTTATATAGAGTTGGAGTTGTAGTTGGAGGAGGTCCAGGGGGCCCACAAGCCACCTAGGCGCGCCCCCAGGCTTGTTGCCAATGGGTGGACCCCCTCTGGTTGATTCTTGCGCCATTATTTTTATTAATTCCAAAAATATTCTTCGTAAATTTTTAGGTCAATCCGAGAACTTCTATTTCTGCACAAAAATAACACCATGGCAATTCTGCTAAAAACAACGTCAGCCCGGGTTAGTTTCATTTAAATCATGCAAATTAGAGTCCAAAATAAGGGCAAAAGAGTTTGGAAAAGTAGATACGATGGAGACGTATCAACTCCCCAAGCTCAACTATTGCTTGTCCTCAAGCAATTTAGTTGACAAACTGAAAGTGACAAAGAAAAACTTTTACAAACTCTGTTTGATCTTGTTGTTGCAAATATGTCTAACTGATGTTCAGGTTTTTAGCAAAGATTATGAACTAACCATATTCACAATAACGTTTAGGTCTCACATTT
Source organism: Triticum dicoccoides (assembly GCF_002162155.2). Lineage (NCBI taxonomy): Eukaryota > Viridiplantae > Streptophyta > Magnoliopsida > Poales > Poaceae > Triticum > Triticum dicoccoides. Next base: position 575,413,861 of record NC_041387.1, on the reverse strand, counting down.
ACTCATATCAATGGCATAATCAACTAGTGAGTGATAATAATAGATCTCTGATGACAACACTTGTTCAAAACAATCATGATATAATATGACAAAATGCACTGGTGCAGGGACCTGCTATACAAACGGTTTTTAACCCCTTTCTGCAACGGCATTTGGAACCATCGCCAAGTGAGTGTGGGCGATAGGGGGGTCCTTCCCACACAACCCAGAAACCGTCGGGGATAGGCCCCCCTGGCACGCAGGCTGGGGCAAAATGAGCTTGTGTGCGATCTGGTGAGGCATCGAAACCCAATCGTTTCCGTTTGTATGTACATCCCACACGGTGAATCCCTGAAAAAATTTCCGTTCGTATGTATATCACACACAGTTTTTTGTGTGGAAACGTTTGTGCAAGGTGGCCTAACGCAAACATTTCTCTGCCGGAAGCCATGTGTGATTGTTAGTTGATCGAACACGCCTACTTTCTAGAAACCGTGTGGGTTGTTTGAGTTCATCGCCCACGGTGTTGTCTGAGTAACCGTCCTGCTTATTGGGGTTTTCTATTGCAGGGCAATTAGCCTATTATTGATAATCCATGTAGTAATCAAATTGATATTTCTTATAAAACACACCAGATATTTCATATCCGTATAATGGCAGCCAGGATTTCATAATTGAATTACATCATATAGCTTCGGCACTCAGTTATGCCATTACACAACAACACCAAGTTTCACATGCAACATCGAAAACCTTTGGAAAGTAGCATCATACACAGTAAATAGAAAGATGAATCTCATCTGGGAAACTGCAGAAGAGGAAGGCAAATATTGAGCCTTCAGTGATGTTGAATGTCCTTGCAACTTTAGGCCAGTGGCTATGGGTAATTGCCCGCCCAACCTTCACCCTCTTCAGGAAGACTTCAATATTGTATCGTGGGTGTTGAATGAATACCTTCCTCGCCTCTTGACCATGCAGGTGGTTTGAGAGGTAATCATCAGTGAACTGCTTTGAAAAGTACTGAAAACAAAGATATGCATAAATCGATGTTATAAATTTTAAAATGGTGCAAGGGGTAAAAACAAGGTAAAAGAGTTAGTACCATCCTGTAGTTGACCGATGTCTTCTTCATTGTGCAAACAAAGATCTTGCTGTTATTCGTCGCAAGTTTCTTCATCCTAACAATCTTTCTGAGTTTCTTGACTTGACTGATATTCATGGACATCTCATTTCCCCATATGCAAAATGGGTCGAACAGTGGGTCTAAGCCTCTGACATCAGGACCTACATGTGCAAGACCAAATTGTAAGAAACCTAAATATTAGAATAATTCCCGCAACTGCACAATAATGTGCTATTAGTGAAAGGACCATGCATGAGCAAACCTCGATGGTAAACTGCAGTGTCTCCCATTGTTTCCCCGCAACACACATAAGGAAGATCTTGATCATGTTAACTGAGAGTTGTCATACTATCAGTAGAATATGTAATGAGTACAACCAAATTCGATTTATTTCACATGCATAACAATACAAATTGTACCCACAACAAATGAAAATCAAATTGCAGAATTGAACCAAACAGTTAAATGGACAGCAGACCAAATGAACTAAAATAGTTAACTGAGCACGACATTGCGGAATAGGAACATGTACTAGAATATAAGACAGTTAACAAAACAAAGAATGCTTAAGGACAATACTACGAAATGTAGCAATTGTTGGACCAAGCTGTTAACTAAACATTACATTTCAGAGGACCAAACTATTAACTGAACATTACATTTCAGAGGACCAAACTGTTAACTAAACATCAGGTTGCATATTAACATTACAGAGGACAAAACACTAGAAGGCACTAGCAGTGGCCTCGAGAAAACAACACGAGCTGTATTTTAAAGTAGACAACCGCGTGGCGGTGTCGATGATGGACTCGAAGACGAGGTGCTCCTCCAAGATCTGGCGGTCGGTACACATGTCAGCCATAGCGACCTCGTGCGCGCATGCGGACGCGATTTGGTTCTCCACTGCCAGATGCTACTGAGCTCCAAGTTATACTGCATGCAAAATGGTTGTGGGCGGTGCTTAATTGGAGGAGGGGGACAGTGATTTTGGCGGAAGGTATCGCGCCTTTGGTCGGGGCATGTGGGACGGGGAAGGAGGAGGATGGTGTAGGTGGGGTGTGGATTACCTGACCATATCAATGAGGCCACACAGGAAGAAGAAGGGTCGGCAATGAGGAGGCCGCGCAGTAAGAAGAAGGATCGCCGGCGAGGAGGTGGCACTGCAAGAAGAAGGGGCGCCGGCGAGGAGGCGGCACTACAAGAAGAAGGGTGGCCGGTGAGGAGGCGGCGCTGCACGAAGAAGGGTCGCCGATGAGGAGGCCGAGCTGCCAGTAAGCAGCAGTGAAGGTTTGAACTTGGAAAGCAAGGAGGAACAGTTGAAATGTGGCTTTTGGTGGGAGGGAGGGGGCGGGGAGATAGATATTTCCACGATGGCAGAAAAATTTTGCTCGGTGCCATGAGAAACTGGCGCGCAAGTATGGTTCAAGCGGGGGCGATGGACTGTAGACGACGAAGCTTCCTGCATAAGCCACACAAGATGGTGCGCCAAGATATTTTATATCGCATCCCACACACGATTCTTTCTAGTAAACTATTTGTGGTTTACCTGAGTTCTTCATTATGTTTTGAAAGACAAAATGGTGTTACGGAGGGAAAGGATGGTGTTTTAATTGCTAGAACATTTATGTAAAGTGAACATGCAACTACATGAGTGTCGTGTTTAAATTTGGAATTATTCCGGGTTTGTTTGGCATTTTTATGCATTAATTGAGTTTCTAGGCATTTAATGTGCATAATTCAAATTTTAACTACAAGCACATGCTCCAGTGCACCAAAGTTGGTTGAAAAATCACATGTGTGTCCTTGGGTGAATTTCTAGGTCCCATGCAAGAAATGGGAATGAAATCAAACATCTGGGCATCGTGGCTCGGCCGGAAAGATTGAGAAACTTGGTTTTTTAATTCATGTAAATCCAAAACACGCCTGGAAATCATAGAACTTGGCATGGTGTCATGACATGGCACCAACATGTTGTATTAAAAATTTTGCCCGAATTGGGGCAAGCTTTGGTATAAGCTTCTTGCAAACCGGAGCTTCTCTCAAGAAGGCACGTGGTTCCGAGAGGAAATTTGTCACCTCCGTGTGCGAAATGACATACACTGCCTTCTCCCACCTAAATTATTTTACACAGGCAGATTAGACCAAATAGAAGTATCATGCTAAATTTTGGAATTATTCCGGGTTCATTTGGCCTTTTTTATACATTAATTCAATTTCTGGGCATTTAATGTGCATAATTCAAATTTGAACTACAAGCACATGCTCCCGTGCACCAAAGTTGGTTGACAAATCACATGTGTGTCTTTGGGTGAATTTGTAGGTCCCATTGAAAGTGCAACTAATCCCTGGGTGGTTTTGGTAATTCTTAACGACATATAGTTCATTGGACTAATGCTATTTCAAGGTGATCATTTCAGAAAGTTCAATGATTGGCATGGCATGGACTAGAGACGTGGACCCCTCAAAATGCAAAGGACATATATTGGCAACAAGCTCAAGACTCTACATTTTCATTTTAGTGATCCAAGATCACATTGAGTCCATAGGGAAGCCAATACTATTAAAAGGGGATGAGGTGTTTCTTAATGACTTACTTGCTCAAAATGCTTAGTGGTATGCTCGAAAACTCTCAACCGCTTTCTCATTTCCACATATGTCCTAAACCTAAAAGTCAAATTCGGCCCCGCTGATTTGATCTATCCGGCGCCATTGAGTTTCATTTGACATAGCCAGTGCCACAAACCCTAGTTACTTCGGTCTCACCGATAGGGATCTCGGTCTCACCGAGATGGGATTGCAAACTCTCGGTTTCCTTTTTGTAACATTTCGGTCTCACCGGTATGAGCAAATCGGTCCCACTGAGTCTGCATTGCAAACTCCCTATTTCCTTTTTGTAACACTTTGGTCCCACCAAAGTGAGCGAATCAGTCCCACCGATTTTGCCTGACCAACCCTTGTCGGGGAAACTGATCCACGAACACCTATGGGACCGGCGGATCGAGCCCCTTTTGGTTCGGCGGGGGGCGGAGATCGCACGAAGAGCAGATCGAGGCGAAGCACACGAGCAGTTTACCCAGCTTCGGAGCTCTCTGGAGAGATAATACTCCTACTGCTGCATGTCTGAGTGTATTGAGTTCTTGCTTGGGAGCGCTGAGTGCTACAGTACACACCAGCTGCTAACGAGACCGAGCGTGAGTGTTTTTCTGGCTTCGAACCCCCCTCTACGTTGCGCATGGGCCTCCTTTTATATGCTCAAGGGGTATCCGACAGGTGGCAACGTAGACAAGGGTAAAAATGGAAAAGGAATTGCGGTTGGTACAACTACCTGTACAGTGTATCATACCTAACCCTGACGGCAGGGGACAAAGGCATTAAATGCCCGTCTACGTCGCCCAAACAGTGCAAAAAGGGACCGTCAGGGATGCCACCGCTTGCCACGATGGCAATCTTATTAGCGCCGCTTGCCACCGCGCACCGCTGGCTGCACAGCCTCTTGCCACGCGCGCCTGGAAAGGTCCCAGGGCGACACGTTGGTGGATGTGCTGGAGCGCAGGTGCAGAGTGGTAGCTTGTCGCGGCAAGCGCCTTGCCGCGGTCGTTGTCTTGTCGCGTCCGGAAGCTTGTCGCTCACCGGGCCTCGCCGGGACACATGGCGCGTCGCGGCAAGTTCCTTGAGATGCCTTGGTTGGCCTTCCCGGCAAGCTCCTCTTGCCGGGGCCTTGTCTCCTTGGCTTGAATACTTTGTTCTTGAATGGCTCCACAGGAACCACGGAGGACCTTGGCGGTCACCCGGCAAGCCTTGCCGTGGGTGGCTCCAACTGCCCGTGCACAAGTTCGGGATACTAGGGTACCCCTACTCTAGTACACCGCCAACCCTCTATGTACCTATTGCTGAAATCGGTCCCACCGAGTTTATGCGATCGGTCACATCGAGATTACATTATGCCCTAACCCTAGTATATCGGTCCCACCGAGATGACTATATCGGTCCCACCAAAAACTCTAATGTTCACATTTTTACCTGGATCGGTCCCACTGAGTTTGCTGATTCGGTCCCACCGAGTTTAGGAATATGTGTGTAACGGTTAGATTTTGTGTGGAGGCTATATATACCCCTCCACCCATTCCTCATTTGTGAGGAGAGCCATCAGAATGTACCTACACTTCCACTACTCATTTTCTGAGAGAGAACCACTTACTCATGTGTTGAGACCAAGATATTCCAATCCTATTGCTACCTCTTGAGCATGCATTGGTTTTCCCTTGAAGAGGAAAGGGTGATGCAGCAAAGTAGCGTAAGTATTTCCCTCAGTTTTGAGAACCAAGGTATCAATCCAGTAGGAGACGACACACAAGTCACCTAGTACCTGCATAATCAATCAAGAACCTTGCAACCAACACGATAAAGGGGTTGTCAATCCCTTCACGGTCACTCGCAAAAGTGAGATCTGATAGAGATAGTAAAGTAAATATTTTTGGTATTTTTGTTGTATAGATTGGAAAGTAAAGATTGCAAAATAGTAAACAAGATGCGATAAAAAGGAAAAGAGATGTAATATAATAAGAAAGAGACCCGGGGGCCATAGGTTTCACTAGTGGCTTCTCTGACGATAGCATGTATTACGGTGGGTGAACAAATTACTACCGAGCAATTGATAGAAAAGCGCATAATTATGAAGACATCTAAGGCAATGATCATGAACATAGGCATCACGTCCGTGTCAAGTAGACTGAAACAATTCTGCATCTACGACTATTACTCCACACATTGACCGCTATCCAGCATGCATCTAGAGTATTAAGTTCATAAGAACGGAGTAGCGCATTAAGCAAGATGACATGATGTAGAGGGATAAACTCAAGCAATATGATATAAACCCCATCTTTTTATCCTCGATGGCAACAATACAATACGTGCCTTGCTGCCCCTACTGTCACTGGGAAAGGACACCGCAAGATTGAACCCAAAGCTAAGCACTTCTCCCATTGCAATAAAGATCAATCTAGTAGGCCAAACCAAACTGATAATTCAAAGAGACTTGCAAAGATAACCAATCATACATAAAAGAATTCAGAGGAGATTCAAATATTTCTCATATAGATAAACTTAATCATAAACCCACAATTCATCGGATCTCGACAAACACACCGCAAAAAGAGTTACATCGAATAGATCTCCAAGAAGAGGAAGGAGAACTTTCTATTGAGAATCAAAGAGAGAGAAGAAGCCATCTAGCTAATAACTATGGACCCGAAGGTCTGTGGTAAACTACTCATGCTTCATCGGAGAGGCAATGGTGTTGATGCAGAAGCCCTCCGTGATCGATTCCCCCTCCGACAGATTGCCGGAAAAGGCCCCAAGATGGGATCTCACGGGTAAAGAAGGTTGCGGCGGTGGAAAAGTGGTTTCATGGCTCCCCCTGATGTTTCTAGGGTATGAGAGTATATATAGGTGAAAGAAGTACTCGATTGAGCTACGAGGGGCCCACGAGGGTGGGGGGCGCGCCTACCCCCTGGGTGCGCCCTCCTACGTCGTGGCCTCCTCGTAGAGTCCCAGACTTCAACTCCAAGTCTTCTGGATTTCTTTTGGTCCAAGAAAGATCCTCACGAAGGTTTCATTCTGTTTGGACTCCTTTTGATATTCCTTTTCTGCAAAACTCTAAAATAGGCAAAACAACAGAAACTGGCCTATGGTTAATAGGTTAGTCCCAAATATAATATAAAAGAGCATATTAAAGCCCATTAAACATCCAAAACAGATAATATAATAGCATGGAACAATAAAAAAATTATAGATACGTTGGAGACGTATCAAGCATCCCCAAGCTTAATTCCTGCTCGTCCTCGAGTAGGTAAATGATAAAAATAGAATTTTTGATGTGGAATGCTACCTAGCAGATTTCTCAATGTAATTTTCTTTATTGTGACATGAATGTTTAGATCCGAAAGATTCAAGACAAAGTTTAATATTGACATAAAATCAATAATACTTCAAGCATACTAACAAAGCAATCATGTCTTCTAAAAATAACATGGCCAAAAAAAGTTATCCCTACAAAAGCATATAGTTTGGCTATGTTCTATCTTCATCACACAAAGTATTTAATCATGCACAACCCCAGTTTCAGCCAAGCAATTGTTTCATACTTTAGTATTTTCAAACTTTTTAAATCTTCACGCAATACATGAGCATGAGCCATGGACATAGCACTATAGGTGGAATAGAATGGTGGTTCTGGAGAAGACAAAAAGGAGAAGATAGTCTCACATCAACTAGGCATATCAACGGGCTATGGAGATGCCCATCAATAGATATCAATGCGAGTGAGTAGGGATTGCCATGCAATGGATGCACTAGAGTTATAAGTTTATGAAATCTCAATAGAAGAAACTAAGCGGGTGTGCATCCAACTTGATTGCTGATAACCCACAAGTGTAGGGGATCGCAACAGCTTTCGAGGGTGAAGTACAACCCAAATTTATTGATTCGACACAAGGGAAGCCAAAGAATATTCTTGAGTATTAGCAGTTGAGTTGTCAATTCAACCACACCTGGATAACTTAGTATCTGCTGCAAAGTATTTAGTAGCAAGAGTGGTATGATAGTAATGGTAACAGTAGCAACAGAAAAGATAAATGTTTTTGGGTTTTTGTAGTAGTTGTAACAGTAGCAACGGAAAAGTAAATAAGCGAAGAACAATATGTGAAAAGCTCGTAGGCAATGGATCAGTAATGGATGATTATGTCGGATGCGATTCCTCATGCAATAGTTATAACATAGGGCGATATAGAACTAGCTCCAATTCATCAATGTAATGTAGGCACGTATTCCGTAAATAGTCACACGTGCTTATGGAAAAGAACTTGCATGACATCTTTTGTCCTACCCTCCCGTGGCAGCGGGGCCCTAGTGGAAACTAAGGGATATTAAGGCCTCCTTTTAATAGAGAACCGGACCAAAGCATTAACACATAGTAAATACATGAACTCCTCAAACTACGGTCATCACCGAGAAGTATCTCGATTATTGTCACTTCAGGGTTGTCGGATCATAACACATAATAGGTGACTATAGACTTGCAAGATAGGATCAAGAACACACATATATTCATGAAAACATAATAGGTTCAGATCTGAAATCATGGCACTCAGGCCCTAGTGACAAGCATTAAGCATAGCAAAGTCATAACAACATCAATCTCAGAACATAGTGGATACTAGGGATCAAACCCTAACAAAACTAACTTGATTACATGGTAAATCTCATCCAACCCATCACCGTCCAGCAAGCCTACGATGGAATTACTCACGCACGGCGGTGAGCATCATGAAATTGGTGATGGAGGATGGTTGATGATAACGACGGCGACGAATCCCCTCTCCGGAGCCCCGAACGGACTCCACATCAGCCCTCCCGAGAGAGATTAGGGCTTGGCGGCGGCTCCGTGTCGTAAAACACGATGAAACTTTCTCCTTGATTTTTTTTATCCCCGAGACGGTATATATGGAGTTGGAGTTGAGGTCGGAGGAGGTCCGGGGGGCCCATGAGATAGGAGGGCGCGCCGCTAGGGGGGGGCCCTGTCTCGTGGACAGCCCATGGGCCCCCTGACCTTGATTCTTTCGCCAAAAATTCTTATTAAATCTGAAAAGTGCCTCCGTGGATTTCCAGGACATTCCAAGAACTTTTCTTTTCTACACATAAAACAACATCATGGCAGTTCTGCTGAAAACAACGTCACTCCGGGTTAGTTTCATTCAAATCATGCAAGTTAGAGTCCAAAACAAGGGCAAAAGTGTTTGGAAAAGTAGATACGTTGGAGACGTATCAACTCCCCCAAGCTTAAACCTTTGCTTGTCCTCAAGCAATTCAGTTGACAAACTGAAAGTGATAAAGAAAAACTTTTACAAACTCTGTTTGCTCTTGTTGTAAACATGAAAAGCCAGCATTCAAGTTTCAGCAAATATTATGAACTAACCATACTCACAATAACACATAGGTCTCACAATTACTCATATCAATAGCATAATCAGCTAGCGAGTCATAATAATAAAACTCGGATGACAAACCTTTCTCAAAATAATCATAACATGATATAACAAAATGGTATCTCGCTAGCCCTTTCTGAGACAACAAAACATAAATGCAGAGCACCTTTAAAGATCAAGGACTGACTAAACATTGTAATTCATGGTAAAAGAGATCCTGTCAAGTCATACCCAATATAAACCAATAATAATGAATGCAAATGACAGTGTGCTCTCCAGCGGGTGCTTTTAATAAGAAGGATGAGGACTCAACATAAAAGTAAATAGATAGGCCCTTCGCAGAGGGAAGCAGGGATTTGTAGAGGTGCCAGAGCTCGATTTTAAAATAGAGATTGAATAACATTTTGAGTGGCATACTTTTGCTGTCAACGGAACAACTATGAGATGGCTGTATCTTCCATACTACATGCATTATAGGCAGTTCCCAAACAGAATGGTAAAGTTTTATACTCCCCCAACCACCAACAAGCATCAATCCATGGCTTGCTCGAAACAACGAGTGCCTCCAACATAAAACAACCCTGGGGGAATTTTGTTTAATTATTTTGATTTGCTTTGATCTTTTTGGATCATGGGACAAGGCATCCCGGTTACCGGCCCTTTCTCGTGAATGAGGAGCGGAGTCCACTCCTTGTGAGAATAACCCACCTAGCATGGAAGATATAGGCAGCCCTAGTTGAAACATGAGCTGCTCGAGCATACAAAACAGATTTTCATTTGAAGGTTTGGAGTTTGGCACATACAAATTTACTTGGAACGGCAGGTAGACACCGCATATAGGAAGGTATAGTGGACTCATATGGAACAACTTTGGGGTTTAAGGAGTTTGGATGCACAAGCAGTATTCCCGCTTAGTACAGGTGAAGGCTAGCAAAAGACTGGGAAGCGACCAACTGAGAGAGCGACAACAGTCATAAGCATGCATTAAAATTAATTCACACCGGATACAAGCATGAGTAGGATATAATCCACCATGAACATAAATATCACGAAGGCTATGTTGATTTGATTCAACTACATGCGTGAACATGTGCCAAGTCGAGTCACTCAATTCATTCAAAGGAGGATACCATCCCATCATATCACATCATAATCATTCTAATAGCATGTTGGCACGCAAGGTAAACCATTATAACTCATAGCTAATCAAGCATGGCACAAGCAACTATAATCTCTAAATGTCATTGCAAATATGTTTACTTCATAATAGTTGACTGATACGTCTCCAACGTATCTATAATTTTTGATTGCTCCATGCTATATTATCTACTATTTTAGGCAATATTGGGCTTTATTATCCACTTTTATATTATTTTTGGGACTAACCTATTAACTGAAGGCCCAGCCAAGATTTGCTGTTTTATGCCTATTTCAGTGTTTCGAGAAAAAGGAATATCAGACGGAGTCAAAACGGAACGAAATCAACTGGAGAAGTTATTTTTGGAAGGAAACCCACCTGATGGACTTGGACCCCACGTCAGAAGATACGGGAGGTGCTCACAAGGGTGGGGGGCACGCCCACCCCCCTAGGGCGCGCCCCCTGCCTCGTGGGGCCCCCGTAGCTCCACCGACGTACCCCCTGCACCCATATATACCTACGCATCGAAAAACTTCTAGAACAGAAGATAGATCGGGAGTTCCGCCACCGCAAGCCTCTGTAGCCACCAAAAACCTCTCGGGAGCCCTTCCCGGCACCCTGCCGGAGGGGGATCCCATCACCGGTGGCCATCTTCATCATCCCGGCGCTCTCCATGACGAGGAGGGAGTAGTTCACCCTCGGGGCTGAGGGTATGTACCAGTAGCTATGTGTTTGATCTCTCTATCTCTCGTGTTCCCTCTATGGCACGATCTTGATGTATCCCGAGCTTTGCTATTGTAGTTGGATTTTATGATGTTTCTCCCCCTCTACTCTCTTGTGATGAATTGAGTTTCCCCTTTGAAGTTATCTTATCGGATTGAGTCTTTTATGAGAACACTTGATGTATGTCTTGCGTGGGATAACCGTGGTGACAATGGGTTATTCTATTGATCCACTTGATGTATGTTTTGGTGATCAACTTGCGGGTTTCGTGACATTGGGAACCTATGCATAGGGGTTGGCACACGTTCTTGACTCTCGATAGAAACTTTGGGGCACTCTTTGAAGTACTTTTATGTTGGTTGGATGAATCTGAGATTGTGTGATGCATATTGTATAACCATGCCCATGGATACTTGAGGTGACAATGGAGTATCCAGGTGACATTAGGGTTTTGGTTGATTTGTGTCTTAAGGTGTTATTCTAGTACGAACTCTTTTATAGATCGATCCGAAAGAATAACTTTGAGATGGTTTCGTACCCTACCATAATCTCTAAGTTTGTCCTCTGCTATTAGTGGCTTTGGAGTGACTCTTTGTTGCATGTTGAGGGCTTGTTATATGATCTATCTATGTTATTATTATTGAGAGAACTTGCACTAGTGAAAGTATGAACCCTAGGCCTTGTTTCCTATCATTGCAATATCATTTACGCTCACTTTTATCACTTGTTACCTTGCTGTTTTTATTATTTCAGATTACAAAAACCCTTATCTACTATCTATTTTGCACTTGTATCACCATCTCTTCGCCGAACTAGTGCACCTATACAATTTACCATTGTATTAGGTGTGTTGGGGACACAAGAGGCTCTTTGTTATTTGGTTGCTGGGTTGTTTGAGAGAGACCATCTTCATCCTACGCCTCCTATGGATTGATAAACCTTAGGTCATCCACTTGAGGGAAATTTGCTACTGTCCTACAAACCTGTGCACTTGCAGGCCCAACAACGTCTACAAGAAGAAGGTTGTGTAGTAGACATCAAGCTCTTTTCTGGCGCCGTTGCCGGGGAGGTTAGCGCTTGAAGGTATATTTTAGATCTTGCAATCGAGTCTTTTTGTTTCTTGTTTTATCACTAGTTTAGTTTATAAAAGAAAACTACAAAAAAAGGAGTTGAGTTTGTCTCATACGCTTCGTCTTTTTAATATCTTTCGTGAGTTTGATGGAAAGGAAAATTGTGCTCAAGTGCTAGAAGAAGAATGCATTAGAATGCTTGATACTAAATCTTTGAATGATGAGCATGATTGCAATGTTGTTAGTATAAACTCCTTGAATATCCATAGTATTAATGATGGTTGCTCTAGTCATGATGAAAATATCTCTTATGAGCATGTCAACTTTTGTGGAGTGCATGTTTGCATGAACACACCAAATAGAGAAGATATTTATTGCAAGAGGCATAAGCATTTAGAAACTAAATTTTTTGCAAGAAAAGCTAGATGTTTGTGTTAAAGATTTAAATTATCTTGGCCGTACTTGTGGACTTTGCAGTGAAAGTGGTCATTTAGCTATCCGATGCAAATTGTTTCATGATCTAATCGTGTCCAAAAATTATGATGACTTGATTTCCCTTGCACATTATAATGAACTTATTTTCTTATGGGCTATGAAGAAACGAAACGTATAACCAACTATCTCCCAGATTTTGCCCGTTATAAACTTCTTGGTTTTGATCTAGAGGAAATTTATATGTATTGTGCGGTGAATTGCATTGAAAATCCTTATATTGCCAATTACATAAAGAAAATAAAACAAATAGAAGATGAAGAGAATACTAATGAAAGGGAAGAGACTTCCCAATATCCTCCTATTATTTCTTATGATGAATCAGGTAACGAGGAGGAGCCTTGTATTCAACCAATCTCATTAATAAGGAGCTCCAAAAAGAGGATTGAACCCACACATGATGTGGTGAATAAGAAGAAAAGAAAAAGGAAGAGAGGTAAAAATGTATCTCTCCCAAATAAAGTTGCTCCTATTATTGTTGTGCCTCATGAAAATGAATCAAAAATAATTGTGGAAGATGATGCACTTGATGATGATCTCGTTATGCCTATTGCTTGTTGTGATGATTTTGATTGGGAAGATAATGATACTTCTTATGATCTTGAAGATCTTTTTGGTACTTGCTTGGAATATGACTATTGCTATACTATTGGTGCTATCCATACTATTAATGATGAGAGTGATTATTCTTATGATATGAAAAGGCCCAAGCTTGAGGAGGCTATGTTTAATTAGGATGACATATTTGAGAATATATTTGCTGCAATTAGTGTTTGTCCCAAGCTTGGGGATGCTATGTTTAATAATGATGATATTTTTAGACTCTCAAGTTTTGATATGCAAAGTTGTTATGATGATAGCATGCCTTCTACCTATGATGATTATATTGATGAAAGTGGGTTTGGAAGAGTGTCAAGTTTAGGAAGTAGTGATCCCACAATTTTGGAGGATGTTGAATCTTATAATATTTATGAAAGTGGATTTGGAGAGGTCATGACTTTACTTAGTAATGATTCCACTATCTTGGAAGAGGTTTCAATCGATTATGATGAGAACAACGTTGCTACTTATGATGATTATTGTGATAAAACTTATGCTATAAAAAGTAGTGATGATTATATTTATAAAACTTGTCATGATTATGATTACCCTTTTTCTAAACATCACTCTTTTAACGTGGAAACAATTTATAGTATTCAAGTCTCTTATGATACTCCCACTATTCCGAACAAGAAGAATTTTGCTTATGTGGAGAGTAGTAAATTTTATATGCAAGTAGATCATGAAAAGAATGCTTTAGGTGCTGGTTATATTGTTGAATTCATTCATGATGCTACTGAAAATTATTATGAGGGAGGAACATATGCTTGTAGGAATTGCAATAATGTCAAGTTTCCTCCCTATGTGCTTAAAATTTTGAAGCTATGCTTGTTTTACCTTCCTATGCTAGTTGATTATTGTTCCCATAAGTTGTTTGCTCACAAAATCCCTATGCATAGGAAGTGGGTTAGACTTAAATGTGCTAGTCATATTCTTCATGATGCTCCTGTTATGTTTCAATTCCTATCTTTTATGTGAGCATCATTGTCATCATCATGCCTAGCTAGAAAGGCATTAAAGAAAAGCTCTTGTTGGGAGACTTAAATGTTGGGAGACTTATTTGTGTACCCATGTGATTATGGTACTGTATTAATCATTTTTTATAGCTTTTGTTTCAATAAAGTGCCAAGTAGAACCTTTGGGAAGACTTGGGTGAAGTTTATGCGATCTTGCTGTGAAAAACAGAAACTTTAGCGCTCACGAGATTAGCTGCCATTTTTTTTTACTGGAGAGCGATTTTAGGTTGATTCTTTTTGCAGATGATTAATACACAAATTACTCAGGTCCAGCAATTTATTTAATAATTTTTGGAGTTCCAAAAGTATACGTTTGATACAGATTACTACAGACTGTTCTGTTTTTGACAGATTCTGTTTTCTATGTGTTGTTTGCTTATTTTGATGAATCTATGAGTAGTATCGGAGGGTATGAAGCATAGATAAGTTGGAGTATGATAACCCACAAGTATAGGGGATCGCAACAGTTTTCGAGGGTAGAGTATTCAACCCAAATTTGTTGATTCGACACAAGGGGAGCCAAAGAATATTCTCAAGTATTAGCAGCTGAGTTGTCAATTCAACCACACCTGGAAACTTAGTATCTGCAGCAAGGTGTTTAGTAGCAAAGTAATATGATAGTGGTGGTAATGGTAACAAAAGTAAAGACCGCAAAAGTAATGCTTTTGGTATTTTGTAGTGATTGTAACAGTAACAACGGAAAAGTAAATAAGCGAGAACCAGTATAAGGAAAACTCGTAGGCACCGGATCAATGATGGATAATTATGCCGGATGTGGTTCATCATGTAACAGTCATAACATAGGGTGACACAGAACTAGCTCCAGTTCATCAATGTAATATAGGCATGTATTCCGAATATAGTCATACGTGCTTATGGAAAAGAACTTGCATGGCATCTTTTGTCCTACCCTCCCGTGGCAGCGGGGTCCTATTGGAAACTAAGGGATATTAAGGCCTCCTTTTAATAGAGAACCGGAACAAAGCATTAGCACATAGTGAATACATGAACTCCTCAAACCATGGTCATCACCGGGAGTGGTTCCGATTATTGTTACTTCGGGGTTGCCGGATCATAACACATAGTAGGTGACTATAGACTTGCAAGATAGGATCAAGAACTCACATATATTCATGAAAACATAATAGGTTCAGATCTGAAATCATGGCACTCGGGCCCTAGTGACAAGCATTAAGCATAGCAAAGTCATAGCAACATCAATCTCAGAACATAGTGGATAGTAGGGATCAAACACTAACAAAACTAACTCGATTACATGATAAATCTCATCCAACCCATCACCGTCCAGCAAGCCTACGATGGAATTACTCACACACGGCGGTGAGCATCATGAAATTGGTGATGGAGGATGGTTGATGATGACGACGGTGATGAATGCCCCTCTTCGGAGCCCCGAACGGACTCCAGATCAGCCCTCCCGAGAGAGATTAGGGCTTGGCGGCGGCTCCGTATCGTAAAACGCGATGATTTCTTCTCTCTGATTTTTTTCTCCCCGAAAGCTAATATATGGAGTTGGAGTTGGCGTCGGAGGGCCACCAAGGGGCCCACGAGGTAGGGGGGCACGCCCGGGGGGGGGGGGGGCACCCGCGTGGACAGGGTGTGGGCCTCCTGATCTTCTTCTTTGGCGAGGATTTTTTATAATTATCCTAAGACATTCCGTGGAGTTTCAGGTTGTTCCGAGAACTTTTATTTTCTGCACAAAAACAACACCATGGCAATTCTGCCGAAAACAACGTCAGTTTGGGTTAGTTCCATTTAAATCATACAAGTTAGAGTCCGAAACAAGGGCAAAAGTGTTTGGAAAAGTAGATACGACGGAGACGTATCAACTCCCCCAAGCTTAAACCCTTGCTTGTCCTCAAGCAATTCAGTTGACAAACTGAAAGAGAAAAAAGAAAAACTTTTACAAACTCTGTTTGCTCTTGTTGTTCTAAACATGAAAAGCCAGCACTCAAGTTTCAGCAAATATTATGGACTAACCATACTAACAATAACACAAAGGTCTCACAATTACTCATATCAATAGCATAATCAGCTAGCGAGCTATAATAATAAAACTCGGATGACAACACTTTCTCCAAATAATCATAACATGATATGACAAAATGGTATCTCGCAAGCCCTTTCTGAGACCGCAAAACATAAATGCAGAGCACCTTCAAAGATCAAGGACTGACTAAACATTGTAATTCATGGTAAAAGAGATCCAGTCAAGTCATACCCGAAATAGACCAATAATAATGAATGCAAACGAAAGTGTGCTCTCCAGTGGGTGCTTTTTAATAAGAAGGGTGATGACTCAACATAAAAGTAAATAGATAGGCCCTTCGTAGAGGGAAGCAGGGATTTGTAGAGGTGCCAGAGCTCAGTTTTAAAATAGAGATTGAATAACATTTTGAGAAACATACTTTTGCTGTCAACGCAACAACTATGAGATGATGATATCTTCCATGCTAAACAAATTATAGGCGGTTCCCAAACAGAATGGTAAAGTTTATACTCCCCTTCCTCCACAAGCATCAATCCATGGCTTGCTCGAAACAACGAGTGCCTCCAACATTCAACGGGTCCCAAGGGGAGTTTTGTTTGCAATTATTTTGATTTAGTTTGCATAAAGCACGGAATTGGGCATCCCGGTGACCAGCCATTTTTCTCGTGAATGAGGAGCAGAGTCCACTCCTCTTGAGAATAACCGCCTAACATGGAAGGTAAGGGCAGCCCTAGTTGAAACACGAGCTGCTTGAGCATACAAAACAGAATTTCATTTGAATGTTTGGAGTTTGGCACATACAAATTTACTTGGAACGGCAGATAAATACCACATATAGGAAGGTATAGTGGACTCATATGGAACAACTTTGGGGTTTAAGGAGTTCGGATGCACAAGCAGTATTCCCGCTTAGTACAGGTGAAGGCTAGCAAAAGACTGGGAAGCGACCAACTAGGAGAGCGACAACAGTCGTAAACATGCATCAAAATTAATTTACACTGAATACAAGCATGAGTAGGATATAATCCACCATGAACATAAATATCATGAAGGCTATGTTGATTTGATTCAACTACATGCGTGAACATGTGCCAAGTCTAGTCACTCAATTCATTTAAAGGAGGATACCATCCCATCATACCACATCATAATCATTCTTATAGCATGTTGGCACGCAAGGTAAACCATTATAACTCATAGCTAACCAAGCATGGCACAAGCAACTATAATCTCTAAATGTCATTGCAAATATGCTTACTTCATAATAGCTAACCCAGGAACGATGAATCATCACATTTACAAAAACAAGAGAGGTCGAGTTCATACCTGCTTTTCTCATCCCAATAAGTCCATCATATATCATCATTATTGCCTTTCAATTGCATGACCGAACGATGTGAATAATAATAAGAGTGCACGTGCATTGGACTAAGCTGGAATCTGCAAGCATTAAATAACCAGGAGAAGACAAGTAATATGGGCTCTAAGTTAAATAATCAATCATGCACATAAGAGCCACTTCAACAATTTAATCATGGTCTTCTCCTACTGACCTCCAAAGAAAAGAAAAGGAAAACTATTTACACGGGAAAGCTCCCAACAAGCAAAAGAAGAACGGGAAATATTTTTGGGTTTTCCATTTTAATTTCTATAGCAAAGAAATAAACTACTACTATTTTTTTTTGTTTTTCTTAAGGTTTATTAAACACACAAGAATAAAGCAGGAAAAAGAAAATAAACTAGCATGGATATTACAGTGAAAGAGTATGAACACCGACATCTAGCAATGAGTGTGTGTGAACATGAATGTAATGTCGGTGGGAAATACGTACTCCCCCAAGCTTAGGTTTTTAGCCTAAGTTGGTCTATTGCCAGGGATGGCCTGGCGGATACCCGTAAGTGAAGCTGGGGTCATACTGTGACGAAGAAGGCTCCCTCCTCTGGATCCCAAGAATAAACGGATAGTTGTGGAGGCTCATTTTGTGGCTCTGGTTCCGGGGCGGGTGCAGGATTTCGATAGGCTTGAATGGCCGCCCACGGAACAATGTGAGGACCTGCAGACAAGTTAAACAAAGAGGGAGCAGGCAAAGTAATAATCTCAGGGTGATGTTTATCAAAGTACAATTTATATTTGAGTTCCCCTTTACAACTCTTAATAAGAAAATCATGCGCTAGCATACTCCTATAATCTAAATAAGCACGAGGCAACGATGTTTCCTCTTCCTCCTCATGCCTAATAGGCATTTCAAAATGTTCAGCTAGGCGTGAGGCATAAATACCTCCAAAGATGGGGCCTTTAGTACGGTTCAGACTTAACCACCTAGCAACAATTCCACCCATACTAACAGAGTTACTTCGATATAAACCATGAAACAAAATGATAACATCAGGAATACTAAGGTTTCCACAGTTTCCGCGACTTATCAGGCAACGACTAGCAAATAAGGCAGAGTAGCGTAAATCAGGAAAATGTATGCTAGTGATTCTTGCATCAGAAACCTTCCTGGTTTCTCCCACCGTGATAGTGTTAATAAAAGCTTCTACTTCATTATGGTGTGGTTCACCCAAGGTGCCCTCAAAAGGTATTTTGCAAACCTCGCAAAATTCAGTTAATGGCATCCGCTTAACAACGTCATATAGATGAAATTCTACCGATGGAGGTGAACTCTTAGGGAAAAAGTAGAAATTTTGCACAAAAGTATTGGTGAGTAAGAGATACTGATGACGTTGGTCGCGGAGGAAGTCGGTGAGGCCAGCATTCTCAATTAATAAATAGAAGTCTTCATAAATCCCGGCTCTCCTCAAGAAGCCATCGGAAGGCCATTCACACGGCCGAACCTCCATGGTGCGAGGCAAATTAAATTTGGGCTTCTGTTCTTCTTCCTTTTGTTTTACCTTAGCGCTTCAGCTCGACGAGCCCCTCAAAAATCTCTTCATTAATTCTGAAACAATCTGAAATTTTTAGTAACTTCAAATAAAAGTGAACCAACTTCAATAAAATTGATAGCAACAACTCCTGCAAGTGCTAGAGCCTATATTAAGCATTGGAACTACTTGGAACCATATAAATTTGACATGCAAGCTCAAGAACATGGTCACCTATGCGGCACAAATTTGCAATGAATAAAGCACTAGAACAAAAACTAATTGGGCCAATGGAGGAGTCACATACCAAGGAACAATCTCCCCAAGCAGTTTTGCGAGAGGTGCTTTGAGCAAGGAGATCGAAAATCACAGCAACGGGGGCTGGAACTCGTGCTTGAGTTGGTTTTTTGTGTTTGTGTGAGACAGAGGAAGAAGATGGATGCAGGAATAAGTGGAGGAGAGCCACCGCGGGCCCACGAGGCAGGGGGGCACGCCTAGGGGGTAGGGCGCGCCCTCCACCCTCGTGGCCAGGTGGCAGCTCCCCCCGCGGTGATTTTTGCATAGTAAATTCTTAAATATTCCCGAAAAAATCATATTAAATTGGCATGGAATTCTGAGGACTTTTATTTTCGGGAAATTTTTATATTGCACGGATAAGTCGGGAGAGAGACAGAAAAGTACTAATTTACTTTATTTCTACTAAATAACAGAAAATATAAAGAGGGTACAGAAGGTTGTGCTTCTAGTTTCATCCATCTCGTGATCATCAAAATGAATCCACTAACAAGGTTGATCAAGTCTTGTTAACGAGCTCATTCCGATTAACACGGAACCGGAGAAATTTTGAATAGCTCTAAGTTACCTCAACGGGGATATGAAAATCTCCAACAATAAGTATATCATACTTTTTCTTGAAAGTAGGGAGATGAAACTCAAAACCTCCAAATATAATCGATGGAATTTTTCCAATAGAGTTGATACTGTGAACCTGAGGTTGTTTCCTCAGAAAGTGTACTGTGTGCTCATTGCCATTAACATGAAAAGTGACATTGCCTTTGTTGCAATCAATAATAGCCCCTGCAGTATTAAGGAATGGTCTTCCAAGAATAATATACATACTATCATCCTCAGGAATATCAAGAATAACAAAGTCCGTTAAAATAGTAACGTTTGCAACCACAACAGGCACATCCTCACAAATACCGACAGGTATAGCAGTTGATTTATCAGCCATTTGCAAAGATATTTCAGTAGGTGTCAACTTATTCAAGTCAAGTCTACGATATAAAGAGAGAGGCATAACACTAACACCGGCTCCAAGATCACACAAAGCAGTTTTAACATAATTTCTCTTAATGGAGCATGGTATAGTAGGTACTCCGGGATCTCCAAGTTTCTTTGGTATTCCACCCTTAAAAGTATAATTAGCAAGCATGGTGGAAATTTCAGCTTCAGGTATCTTTCTTTTATTAGTAATAATATCCTTCATATACTTAGAATAAGGATTTGTTTTGAGCACATCAGTTAATCGCATACGCAAAAAGATAGGTCTAATCATTTCAGCAAAGCGCTCAAAATCCTCATCATCCTTTTTCTTGGATGGTTTCGGGGGAAAAGGCATGGGTTTTTGAACCCATGGTTCCCTTTCTTTACCATGTTTCCTAGCAATGAAGTCTCTTTTATCATAGCGTTGATTCCTTGATTGTGGGTTATCAAGATCAACAGCAGGTTCGGCTTCTAAATCATTATCATTACTAGGTTGAGCATCAACATGAACATTATCATTAACATTATCACTGGGTTCACGTTCATCACCTGATTGTGTTTCAGCATCAGAAATAGAAGTATCATTTGGATTCTCAGGTGGCTCAGCGATAGGTTCACTAGAAGTTTGCAATGTCCTATCATTTTTCTTTTTTCTTCCTTTTAGAAGAACTAGGCACATCAATATCATTTCTCTGAGAATCTTGCTCGATCCTCTTAGGGTGGCCTTCAGGATACAAAGGTTCCTGAGTCATTCTACTGGTTCTAGTAGCCACTCTAACAGCATAATCATTTTTCTTACTATTCATTTCATCAAACGCTTCTTTTTGAGCTTTAAGTACTTGTTCTACTTGAGTGGTAACCATAGAAGCATGTTTGCTAACAAGTTTAAGTTCACCTCTAATATTAGCCATATAATCACCCAAGCGTTTAATCATATAGGCATCTTGTTTTAATTGTCTACCAAAATAAGCATTAAAGTCATCTTGCTTAAACATAAAGTTATCAAACTCATCCAAACATTGACTAGCAATTTTAGTAGGAGGGACTTCAGCTTTATCATATCTATAGAGAGAATTTACCTTTACTACCTGTGTCGGGATATCGGGAGGTTCTTCAGTAAATAAGTAATTGAGATCATATACTTCTTCAACAGGCGGTAAATTAAGACCGTGTATTTCTTCAATAGGAGGTAAATTCTTAACATCTTCAGTTTTAATACCTTTCTCTTTCATAGATTTCTTTGCCTCTTGCATATCTTCAGGACTGAGAAATAGAACACCTCTCTTCTTCTTAGTTGGTTTAGGAATAGGCTCAATAATTGGCTTAGAAATTGGCTCAGGAGCTGGCTCAGGAGGTGTCCAATTATTTTCATTTGTCAACATATTGTTCAATAGAATTTCCGCTTCATCCGGTGTTCTTTCCCTGAAAAGAGAACCAACACAACTATCCAGGTAATCTCTGGAAGCATCGGTTAGTCCATTATAAAAGATATCAAGTATTTCAGGTTTCTTAAGAGGATGATCAGGCAAAGCATTAAGTAACTTCAGAAGCCTCCCCCAAGCTTGTGGGAGACTCTCTTCTTCAATTTGCACAAAGTTATATATTTCCCTCAAGGCTACTTGTTTCTTATGAGCAGGGAAATATTTAGCAGAGAAGTAATAAATCATATCCTGGGGACTTTGCACACAACCAGGATCAAGAGAATTAAACCATATCTTAGCATCACCCTTTAATGAGAACGGAAATATTTTGAGTAAATAAAGATAGCGCGATCTCTCATTATTAGTAAACAGGGCAGCTATATCATTCAACTTAGTAAGATGTGCCACAACAGTTTTAGATTCATACCCATAGAAAGGATCAGATTCAACCAAAGTAATTATATCTGGATCAACAGAAAAATCATAATAATCCTTATCGGGAACACAAATAGGTGAAGTAGCAAAAGCAGGGTCGGGTCTCATTCTATCTCTAAGAGATTCTTTACTCCATTTGACTAGCAACCTCTTAAGTTCATATCTATCTTGGCAAGCAAAAATAGCGGCAGAAGATTCTGCATCAAAAAGATAACCCTCAGGAATAGCAGGCATATTCTCATCATCACTATCATCATCGTATTCAGGTGTAATAATTTCTCTTTCTCTAGACCTAGCAATTTGCTCATCAAGAAATTCACCAAGGGGCACAGTAGTATCAAACATCGAAGTTGTTTCATCACAAGTATCATGCATAGCAGAAGTGGTATCATCAATAACATGCGACATATCAGAATTCATAGCAGTAGCAGGTTTAGGTGTCGCAAGCTTACTTATAGCAGAAGGAGAATCTAGTGCAGAGCTAGATGGCAGTTCCTTACCTCCTCTCGTAGTTGAGGGTAAAATCTTGGTCTTAGCGTCTTTCAAGTTCTTCATAGTGTCCAGCAGATATAAATCCCAAGTGACTCAAAGAATAGAGCTATGGTCCTCGGCAACGGCGCCACAAAAAGGTCTTGATAACCCACAAGTATAGGGGATCGCAACAATTTTCGAGGGTAGAGTATTCAACCCAAATTTGTTGATTCGACACAAGGGGAGCCAAAGAATATTCTCAAGTATTAGCAGCTAAGTTGTCAATTCAACCTCACCTGGAAACTTAGTGTCTGCAGCAAGGTGTTTAGTAGCAAAGTAATATGATAGTGGTGGTAACGGTAACAAAAGTAAAGACCGCAAAAGTAATGCTTTTGGTATTTTGTAGTGATTGTAACAGTAACAACGGAAAAGTAAATAAGCGAGAACCAGTATAAGGAAAACTCGTAGGCACCGGATCAATGATGGATAATTATGCCGGATGTGGTTCATCATGTAACAGTCATAACATAGGGTGACACAGAACTAGCTCCAGTTCATCAATGTAATATAGGCATGTATTCCGGATATAGTCATACGTGCTTATGGAAAAGAACTTGCATGGCATCTTTTGTCCTACCCTCCCGTGGCAGCGGGGTCCTATTGGAAACTAAGGGATATTAAGGCCTCCTTTTAATAGAGAACCAGAACAAAGCATTAGCACATAGTGAATACATGAACTCCTCAAACTATGGTCATCACCGAGAGTGGTTCTGATTATTGTTACTTCGGGGTTGCCGGATCATGACACATAGTAGGTGACTATAGACATGCAAGATAGGATCAAGAACTCACATATATTCATGAAAACATAATAGGTTCAGATCTGAAATCATAGCACTCGGGCCCTAGTGACAAGCATTAAGCATAGCAAAGTCATAGCAACATCAATCTCAGAACATAGTGGATACTAGGGATCAAACAACAAAAGTAACTCGATTACATGATAAATCTCATCCAACCCATCACCGTCCAGCAAGCCTACGATGGAATTACTCACACACGGCGGTGAGCATCATGAAATTGGTGATGGAGGATGGTTGATGATGACGACAGTGACGAATGCCCCTCTCCGGAGCCCCGAACGGACTCCAGATCAGCCCTCCCGAGAGAGATTAGGGCTTGGTGGCGGCTCCGTATCGTAAAACATGATGATTTCTTCTCTCTGATTTTTTTTCTCCCCGAAAGCCAATATATGGAGTTGGAGTTGGCGTCGGAGGGCCACCAGGGGGCCCACGAGGTAGGGGGGCG
>NC_041387.1:575322817-575389754 GCF_002162155.2 Triticum dicoccoides | reverse complement strand
CCCCACCTGTTAGGAAACGTAGTAATTTCAAAAAATTTCCTACGCACACGCAAGATCATGGTGATGCATAGCAACAAGAAGGGAGAGTAATGTCCATGTACCCTCGTAGACCGTAAGCGGAAGCATTATGACAACGCGGTTGATGTAGTCGTACGTCTTCACGATCTGACCGATCGAAGTACCGAACGTACGACACCTCCGAGTTCAGCACACGTTCAGCTCGATGATGATCCCCGGACTTCGATCCAGCAAAGTCTCGGGGATGAGTTCCGTCAGCACAACAGCATGGTGACGATGATGATGTTCTACCGGCAGGGCTTCGCCTAAACTCCGCGACGATATGACCGAGGTGGAATATGGTGGAGGGGGGCACCGCACACGGCTAAGGAAAGATCACGTAGATCAACTTGTGTGTTCTAGGGTGCCCCCCTGCCCCCATATATAAACGAGGGAGGGGGAGGTGCGGCCGGCCCCCAAGGGGTGCGCCTGGAGGAGTCCTACTCCCACCGGGAGTAGGACTCCCCCCTCTTGCCTTGGTGGAGAAGGAAAGGGGGGAGGGGAAAGAGGAAAGGGGGGCGCCGCCCCCCCTCCTCGTCCTATTCGGACTAGGGGGGGAGGGGGTGCGCGGCCTGCCCTAGCCGGCCCTCCTCTTCTCCCTCATGGCCCATGTAGGCCCAATAACCCCCGGGGGTTCCGGTAACCCCCCGGTACTCCGGAAAAATCCCGGTTTCTCCCGGAACGATTCCGATAACCTAATATAGGCTTCCAATATATCAATCTTTATGTCTCGACCATTTCGAGACTCCTCGTCATGTCCTGGATCACATCCGGGACTCCGAACAACCTTCTGTACATCAAAATATATAAACTCATAATAAAACTGTCATCGTAATGTTAAGCGTGCGGACCCTACGGGTTTGAGAACTATGTAGACATGACCTAGAACTATTCTCGGTCAATAACCAATAGCGGAACCTGGATGCTCATATTGGCTCCTACATATTCTATGAAGATCTTTATCGGTCAAACGGCATAACAACATACGTTGTTCCCTTTGTCATCGGTATGTTACTTGCCCGAGATTCAATCGTCGGTATCCAATACCTAGTTCAATCTCGTTACCGGCAAGTCTCTTTACTCGTTACGTAATGCATCATTCCGTAACTAACTCATTAGCTACATTGCTTGCAAGGCTTATAGTGATGTGCATTACCGAGAGGGCCCAGAGATACCTCTCCGACAATCGGAGTGACAAAACCTAATCTCGAAATACGCCAACCCAACATGTACCTTTGGAGACACCTCTAGTACTCCTTTATAACCACCCAGTTACATTGTGACGTTTGGTAGCACCCAAAGTGTTCCTCCAGTAAACGGGAGTTGCATAATCTCATAGTTATAGGAACATGTATAAGTCATGAAGAAAGCAATAGCAATATACTAAACGATCAAGTGCTAGGCTAACGGAATGGGTCATGTCAATCACATCATTCTCCTAATGATGTGATCCCGTTAATTAAATGACAACACATGTCTATGGTTAGGAAACATAACCATCTTTGATTAATGAGCTAGTCAAGTAGAGGCATACTAGTGATGTTATGTTGGTCTATGTATTCACACATGTATTATGTTTCCGGTTAATACAATTCTAGCATGAATAATAAACATTCATCATGATATGAGGAAATAAATAATAACTTTATTATTGCCTCTAGGGCATATTTCCTTCACCACCCTTGTGAACAGGGTGTGGGCCCCCTGGTCTTCTTCTTTGGAGAGGATTTTTATTAATTATCCTAAGACATTCTGTGGAGTTTCAGGTCGTTCCGAGAACTTTTATTTTCTGCACAAAAACAACACCATGGCAATTTTGCTGAAAACAACGTCAGTCCGGGTTAGTTCCATTCAAATCATACAAGTAAGAGTCCAAAACAAGGGCAAATGTGTTTGGAAAAGTAGATACGACGGAGACGTATCAGAGTACAGTAGATGTTACATCAATATGAATTTAGAATGAGTTCATTACAGTACCTAAGTGGTGGTTTTATTTTCTTATACTAACGGAGCTTACGAGTTTTGTGTTGAGTTTTGTGTGGTTGAAGTTTTCAAGTTTTGGGTAAAGATTCGATGGACTATGGAATAAGGAGTGGTAAGAGCCTAAGCTTGGGGATGCCCAAGGCACCCCAAGGTAATATTCAAGGACAACCAAGAGCCTAAGCTTGGGGATGCCCCGGATGGCATCCCCTCTTTCGTCTTCGTTCATCGGTAACTTTACTTGGAGCTATATTTTTATTCACCACATGATATGTGTTTTGCTTGGAGCGTCATTTTCTCGTGTTAGTTTTTGCTTGCTGTTAGTTAGAATAATGTTTTGCATCTTTAGTCTCAATAAAAATGTCAAGGATAGCCTTTGCCATGCTTATTTTGCTAGTATACATGTTGCTGTTTGAAAACAGAAAGTTTACCGCTGTTGCAAAAATTCCCTAGAAAAGTCAGAGAATGGTATAACGTTGAATCTTTTTGCATATTAAGCTCTGATAAATTTATTACAGTGGGAATTTTCTCTCATATTTTTTGTAGTTAGGGAAGTATTGATACTGTTGCATTCCTTACAGACTGTACTGTTTTGGCAGATTGCTGTTATGGTTGCATTGTTTGCATATGTTTGCTTGTTTAATGATTCTATTTGAGGATAGGAGTATTAAATATACAGAGACATTTAGTATTCAATGTTGACTAATAATTTAAGTGATTTGTTACAGTAGAAAATGATAAGGTTTTGCATTGGTTTATACTAACCTATCTCACGAGTTCTTGTTGAGTTTGTTGTGAATGAAGCTTTTGATAAAAGAAGAGAAACCATGATATGAGAGGAATTAAGGAGACACAAAAGTTCAAGCTTGGGGATGCCCAAGGCACCCCAAGATAATATTTCAAGAAGTCTCAAGCATCTAAGCTTGGGGATGCCCCGGTAGGCATCCCACATTTCTTCTTCAACAACTATCGGTTAGTATCGGTTGAGCCTAAGTTTTTGCTTCTTCACATGAGTTGTGCTATCCTTGCAATGTAGTTTTCTTTAGCTTTGCTTGCTGTTTGAATAAAGTATCAAGATCTGAAATTATTAATTGGGAGAGTCTTCACATAGTTGCATAATTATTCGACTACTTATTGTTGGTGTACTAGAGTAGGGGTACCCTAGTATCCCGAACTTGTGCACGGGCAGTTGCAGCCACCCGCGGCAAGGCTTGCCGGGTGACCGCCAAGGTCCTCCGCGGTTCCTGTGGAGCCATTCAAGAACAAAGTATCGAAGCCAAGGAGACAAGGCCCCGGCAAGAGGAGCTTGCCGGGAAGGCCAACCAAGGCATAAGAACAAAGTATCCAAGCCAAGGAGACAAGGCCCCGGCAAGAGGAGCTTGCTGGGAAGGCCCACCAAGGCATCTCAAGGAATTTGCCGCGACGCGCCATGCGTCCCGGCAAGGCCCGGGGAGCGACAAGCTTCTGGACGCGAGAAGACAACGACCGTGGCAAGGCACTTGCCGCGGCACGCTACCACCCTGTACCTACGCTCCAGCGCATCCACCAACGTGTCGCCCTGGGGCCTTTCCAGGCGCGCGTGGCGAGAGGCTGTGCAGTCAGCGGTGCGCGGTGGCAAGCGGCGCTGACAAGATTGCCATCGTGGCGAGCGGTGGCGTCCCTGACGGTCCCTGTTTGCACTATTTGGGTGACATAGACGGGCATTTAATGCCTTTGTCCCCTGCCGTCAGGGTTAGGTATGATACACTGTACGGGTTGTTGTACCAACCGCAAGTCCTTTTACATTTTTACCCTTGTCTACGTTGCCACCTGTCGGTGACCCCTTGAGCATATAAAAGGAGGCCCATGCGCAACATAGAGGGGGGTTCGGAAGGTTCCGAAGGCCAGAAAACACTCACGCTCGGTCTTGTTAGCAGCTGGTGTGTACTGTAGCACTCAGCACTCCCGAGCAAGAGCTCAATACACTCAGACATGCAGCAGTAGGAGTATTATCTCTCCGGAGAGCTCCGAAGCTGGGTAAACTGCTCGTGTGCTGCGCCTCGATCTGCTCTTTCTGCGACCTCCGCCCCCCGCCGAACCGAAAGGGGCTCGGTCCGCCGGTCCCATAGGTGCTCGTGGATCAGTTTCCCCGACATCTTTGGCGCGCCAGGTAGGGGGCGTCGGGATTGTGTGAACCTGATCCGGCGTTCACACGAGTTAGATCTTCATCTTCTTCATCGACATGCCACCGAAGAAGAAGACTTCGGCGGCAGCCGTTCCGTCCTCGTCGATCCCACCACCACCGGAGCGAGCGGGTGGTGGGGTAGACGTCGGCGGAAGAACGGACATCGACGAGGGAACTCACGGTGCAGCTAGGTCCAAGGACAAGGCTGCGCAGACCTCGGTGTCCGTGCATGTACCGCGCCCATCTCAGGAGGCGCAGGACCGACAGCGTCATGGTATTCGCAGTACCATACGCTTGTTGGACCAAGATCGAGCTGGAGGATCTCGGGGTGCTCAAGATCAGCGTGCACGCCAACATGCTAGCACGAGCGAGACACGGTCGCCTGGACGGGATACTGCTCCTTCTAACATAGTTAGAAGTCCGAGCTTATCCCGCTCTTCGCACCGTTCGCCACTACCGCCCACCACTCCAGCAGAAGCTTTGGCACGAGCTCAACTGCTCTTGGATTACCCTCCAACGGCAGACAAGATCAATGAATGGAGGGCCACCATTCAGAGTCTGATCGGCTTCGCCAATGGCGACACCCCGCGGCAGCCGAGTACATCGCTGCCGCGGCAGGACTGCCGGGCACGAGCCGGTGGCGACGAAACCGGTGGAGGTGCGACCACCATGCATTCTCCACCCTGAAGGCCAAGATCGCCGACTCGCCGGATCCACCTCGACAGCGACTCTACCGCGTCATCAGATCCATGAGCTCGTCGCGATCAGCGCCAAGTTCTTCGCGAGCGACAGCAAGAAGACGCTCGAACTCGTATCGAGCGCCGAAGAGAAGCGTGGCGTCAATCAGACCAGCGCGCTGGGCCCTCTGTCGACATGCATGCGCCAGGGGAACCAGGTGACTTGCCATACGCGGTAGGTTGCCCTGCGTTCACTCGTGAGCTGCGGCAAGTCCAGTGGCCCAGCATGAAGAATTTCAAGCCAGACGTGCCAGAGAAGTACGACGGCAAGTCGCATCCGTCGGAGTTCCTCAGCATCTACACCATTGAGGTGCAAGCTGCTGGGGGGAGGGACGACAAGATCCTTGCCAACTACTTCCCGCTGGTACTCAAGCCCAATGTCAGATCCTGGCTCATGCACTTGCCGAACAACTCCATATCCTCCTGGGCAGACCTATGCCATCAGTTTGTCGGCGCTTTTACAGGCGGCCACAAGCCTCCTGGCCAAGAAAGCGACCTTCATCTGCTCGCCCAGAAGGAAGGAGAGCCCCTGCGCAAGTACATTCAGAGATTCAGCCGCGTACAGCACAACATCCCAAATGTCCACCCTGCCGCGGTAATCAGCGCGTTCCATCAGAACGTGCGGAACCGCAGGATGCGGGAGGAGATGGCGATGTGCAAGATCAGAGATGTCAGTGAGCTATACGCCCTGGCTGACAAGTGTGCACGTGCTGAGGAGGGGAGGAAACTCCCCGGAGAGAATACAGAAGCAGCAGGATCAGATATTGAGGGGACCGCCCCGGCAAAGAAAAACCGGTGGCGGAACAACCGGAAGAAGAAAGGCAAAGATGTGCTAGTCATTGAGCAATCCGGCAACGGAGGTGGCGCCAAGAAAGCCAAAACTGGTAGCTCCGGTGGCAACAACTGCTAGGCTGTGGCGGTCGCCGACAAGCAGGACGGCACCAACAAGCAGTACTGCAAAATCCACCGCACCAAGGGCCATGACCTCCAGAGCTGCAAGAAGGTCAAGTAGGTTGTCGAGCTGCAAAAGGCTGAATACGAGCGACGCGACAAGGAGAAGGCCCAGGAAGGTGCTGGAGGAGCCGGCAAGAAACGCCCCGGCCGAGGAGGACGCCGCGGCAAGGCCAAGCAGCGGCAAGGAGACCGACCTCCCCGCGGCCGCGACAAGGATGAAGATGACAACGAGGATGAAGATATGGATGATGACGAGACCGATGAGCAGGAGTTCCAGAAAGCCACAGAGGTCCTGTCCATTGACGGCGGTGCATCTCTGCATACTTCCCACCGCCAGCTCAAGCAGTGGATGCGGGAAGTCAATGCAGCAGAACCACCCGTCGAGTCACGCAGGCCTCTGAAATGGTCCAGCACGCCTATCATCTTTGATATTGAGGACCACCCTGATCGCATAACTGCAGTCGGGTGCTTGCCGATGTTGGTTTCACCAACGGTCCGCAACCTCAAGGTCACTAAGATGCTAGTTGACGGCGGGGCCGGCTTGAACCTGATCTCCTCCGCGGTACTCCAGAAACTCCAGATCCCTGATAGCGAGCTCAAAGAGACCGGCGTGTTCCAAGGAATCAATCCGGGAAGGAGCAAGCCGAAGGGAAAGATCACGTTGCCGGTGACATTTGGCAGCGAGTTGAACTTCAGAACTGAGAGGGTCACTTTTGACGTCGCTGACTTTCCATTGCCTTACAATGGGATACTCGGTCGTCCAGCACTCGCCAAATTTATGGCAGCCTCTCACTATGCATACAATGTGCTGAAGATGCCAGGCCCGATAAGTGTCATCTCTGTCCCTGGCGACAAGAAGGATGCCCTTATCTGCGCCGACAAGATCTACCGAGAAGCAGCAGCCACAGCAGATCGCAAACCACTTGCCGTTGAAGCTCCCGGGGCGAAGAAGAAGACCAAGTCCGGTGTGAGTTCTGATGCCCACTCCGGCAAGCGCACCTCTTCGAAGTGCTGCGCTACCGTCGAGGACGCACCATTGAGCTCCACCGGCAAGTGTAAGAAGGCAATGGCAGCTCCACCAGAGACCAAGAAGGTGTCCGCCAAGGAGGATGACACTGGTGGTACTTTCACCATCAGTGCCACTCTCGACCCTAAATAGGAAAGCGCGCTTGTTGCTTTCCTGCGGGCGAACGTCGACATGTTTGCATGGCAACCGTCTGACATCCCCGGTGTTCCCAGGAAAGTAATCGAGCACCATCTTGCCGTCTGTCCTCATGCACGGCCCGTCAAGCAGAAAGTCAGGAAACAGGCAGTGGAGTGCCAAGAATTCATTGCAGAAGAAATCAAGAAATTGGAAGCAGCAGGCCTTGTCAGAGGAGTGCTCCATCCTACGTGGTTGGCCAACCCTATAGTCGTGCGCAAGGCAAACGGGAAATGGAGGCTTTGTATCGACTTTACTGATGTTAATAAAGCTTGTCCCAAAGACCCATTTCCCTTACCGCGCATCGACCAGATTGTTGCCTCCACGGCCGGATGTGATTGCTTTCATTTCTTGATGCATACTCAGGATACCATCAGATCTTGATGGCAGAAGAGGATGAAGAGAAGACCGCATTCATTACCCCATGTGGCACATACTGTTTTGTATGGAT
This sequence comes from Triticum dicoccoides, assembly GCF_002162155.2. Lineage (NCBI taxonomy): Eukaryota > Viridiplantae > Streptophyta > Magnoliopsida > Poales > Poaceae > Triticum > Triticum dicoccoides. Next base: position 575,382,210 of record NC_041387.1, on the reverse strand, counting down.
GCCTTTCGGTTTAAAGAATGCTGGTTCAACATTTGCAAGGGTGGTCCATTACGCTTTTGAGCCACAAATGCACAGAAATGTGGAAGCCTACATGGATGACATAGTGGTCAAGAGCAAGGACAAGGCGACTCTGATTCAAGATTTAGATGAAACCTTTGCAAATCTGCGCAAGATCAACCTCAAGCTTAACAACGAGAAGTGTGTGTTTGGAGTCCCCTCCGGCAAGCTTCTCGGGTTCTTCGTGTCTCAACGGGGAATTGAAGCCAATCCTGACAAGATCAAGGCCATTGAGCAGATTGAAGCACCAAAGCGCGTCAAGGATGTCGAAGACTTGCCGGTTGCATAGCTGCTCTCAGCAGGTTTATCTCTAGGTCTGCTGAGCGCGCCCTGCCATTTTTCAAAATATTGAAAAAGGCAGGTCCAATGAAATGGACTCCGGAAGTGGAGGCCGCACTACAGGACTTAAAGAGATACCTGTCCTCCACTCCAACACTTGTCGCACCTAAGCCACAAGAGAAGTTGCTGCTATATATAGCGGCAACCAATCAAGTGGTTAGTGCTGCGTTAGTAGCGGAGAGGGAGGAAGATGATGAGCCAGCAACCACGGCAGATGCATCCAGCGACAAGCAGGGGACTTCACCGGCAAGCTCTGGTCCCGACAAAGATAGATCTGCGCAGGCGCATGAGAAGATGCAGAAAAGAATGGTGCAGCACCCAGTTTACTTTGTCAGTTCCCTTTTGCAGGGGGCTAGGTCAAGGTACTCTGGTGTGCAGAAATTGCTTTTCGGCCTTCTCATGGCCTCGAGAAAGCTGCGCCATTACTTTCAAGCACATGAGATCACAGTCGTCACTCGTTTTCCGCTGAAGAGGATACTGCAAAATCCAGAAGCAACAGGCAGGATTGTCGAGTGGGCACTGGAACTATCAAGCTTTGGCCTCAATTTTGAGAGCACTTCAACTATGGAAAGCAGAGCGCTGGCAGACTTCATAGCAGAATGGACGCCAACACAAGATGAAGAAATTCCAGAAACAAGCATCCCCGTCAAGGAAGCAAGCAAAGAGTGGCTGATGTACTTTGATGGTGCTTTCTCGCTGCAAGGCGCCGGTGCGGCGTGCTGCTTGTCGCACCCACCGGAGAGCACCTCAAGTATGTAGTCCAGATGCACTTTCCCAAGTAGCAAGCAACGAACAATACCACAGAGTATGAAGGTTTGCTTGCCGGTCTCAGGATCGCAGCAGACCTTGGGATCAAGAAGCTCATTGTCAGGGGTGACTCACAGCTTGTCGTCCGCCAAGTTAACAAGAATTATCAGAGTCCGTTGATGGAAGCTTACGTTGATGAAGTGAGAAAGCTAGAAGAGCACTTTGACGGCCTATAGATGGAACATGTTCCAAGAGCTCAGAACGACATTGCCGATGGCCTGTCAAAGTGCGCCGCACTTAAATTACCTGTGGAACCAGGGATCTTTGTGCTCAAGCTGACTCAACCATCTGTAACACCATCAACTGGACAGAGCAAGAAGAGGAAGTTGATTTTTGGCGACTATTTTCCGGCAGAGCTCCCCGAAGCCACCGCCAAGAAGGTCCCCAAGATCGACGCCAAGTGTGCTGAGGAGCAGTCTGCTCCGGCAAGCCTTAGGGTTTGTTCCGTTGAAGCAGACGCTTCCGACAAGTTTTGCTCCGGCAAGCTTGCCGGGGAACGTCAAGCTCCGGGTGAGCCGCAGGTTCTCGCCGTAGAAGCGGATGTTCCCGCAGCAGCAGATGTGCCTTTAGTCCTTGTTGTCGAGCCGCAAGCTCCAACATGGGCACATCAGATTGTCCGTTTCCTTCAGACAGGAGAACTTCTCGAAGAGCAAGAAGAAGCGGAAAGAGTAGCCCGGCAGTCAAGTATGTACCAGTTTGTCGACAACACATTGTACAGAAGAAGACTCAACGGCGTGAAATTGAAGTGTATTCACCGGGAAGACGGACAAAAGCTGTTGGCAGAGATACATGGAGGCATATGTGGTCACCACATTGTCGCAAGAGCACTTGCCGGCAAAGCATTCCGGCAAGGTTTCTTTTGGCCGACAGCCCTCCAGGATGCAACTGCACAAGTAACCAAGTGTGAAGCGTGCCAGTTCCATTCCAAGCAGATACACCAGCCAGCTCAAGCTCTCCAGACGATCCCTTTATCCTGGCCATTTTCGGTCTGGGGGCTCAACATCCTCGGCCCTTTTCCCCGAGCTGTCGGGGGCTTTGAGTACTTGTACGTTGCAATCGACAAGTTCACAAAGTGGCCGGAAGTGGAACCAGTGAGGAAGGTGATAGCACAGTCAACAGTCAAGTTCTTCAGGTCAATTGTTTGCCGCTTCGGGATCCCTAACAGGATCATCACCGACAACGACACGCAATTCACAAGCCGCACCTTCATGCAGTACGTCCAAGATCTTGGCGCCAAGGTCTGCTTCGCTTCTGTTGCTCATCCGAGAAGCAACGGTCAAGCAGAGAGGGCAAATGCTGAAGTGCTGTGCGGGCTCAAGACCAGGACTTTCGACAGGCTGCGCAAGTGCGGAAAAAACTGGATTGAGGAGCTGCCGGTGGTTCTTTGGTCGGTCAGGACGATGCCAAATCGAGCCACTGGCCAGACACCTTTCGCTCTAGTCTATGGAGCAGAGGCAGTTCTCCCCACGGAACTCGTATACGGATCACCTCGAGTGCTCGCTTATGATGAGCTTGAGCAAGAGCAGCTGCGACAAGATGACGCACTGCTCCTCGAGGAGGATCGCCTTCTGGCCGCTGTACGAGCTGCTTGATACCAGCAAGCTTTGCGCCGCTACCATAGCCGCAAAGTTAGCGCCAGAAGTCTCGAGGAAGGCGACCTTGTTCTTCGGCGCATTCAGTCTGCCAAGAATTCCAACAAGTTGACGCCGAAGTGGGAAGGCCCTTACCGGGTGAAACGAGTCACTAGGCCTGGCGCTGTCCGCCTTGAGACCGAAGATGGCATTCCGGTGAGCAACTCCTGGAACATTGAACATCTTCGTAAGTTTTACCCGTAAGGCGCGGTTGCCGGAACCTGTTCCGGCAACCACCTTTTGTACAAGTCTTGCCGATGTTGCATGTAATCCTTTGTACAAAGCCGGGCGTAGATCCCGTGCATAAGTAAAGCTCATGTGCTCCGCACTTCTTGTCAATTTCATGCTTTCTACTTTTCTTTGCATGAATGTATCTGACACCTTGTGCAGCGCGTACCACCGGTAAGCAATAACGAGCCGTAAGGCTCCGTATCATTATTTTCTCTTCTTTCTCTTTCTCAAAGGAAGGAAGGTTCCCTCGCCCACAAGTTTGCCGTGGGGGAAGGAGAAGATAATGGTGTGACCAGGCATCGTTCAAGGAAGTTTCACCTTACCGGAAAGCAAACGACAAAAAAGCTAAGTTGCCAAAGTTTGAGCAATCAGTTAAATTTTTTTAAGTTATCTTCCTCGAACGACCTTGCTTTGTATGGAAAACCTGTGCGCGGAGGAACCAACTCATAGCTAGTTGCGCCCTTACTTTGTTTCGAGTTCGCTCAACAACTTAAGTGAGCTGCGACTAGTTGCGACAAGGTTTCTTGTCGGCAGTGGCACCGCCAGTAGGCTGCTGATGTTCCGCACTCAGCGCTCGTGGCAAGGGTGCCTACGCTGACAAGTCCCCTAAAAGCGTAGGGCAAAAACATACAAAGGAAGGAACCAAGTAAAGGAAATAACATAGCAATTAAAATAGAGTCATATTACAAGATAGCTTGTCGCAGCTCTAACAGATTGTCTCATAACATGATCAGCAGCGACAAGAAAAAGAGAAAACGGGCGGCCTAATCTACACGATCGCCTTCAACCCTCTTGATCCTGCTCACCTTGTCCACAATGGGTGCGACAAGGGCCTTGAGCGCTTCCAGATCGGCATCCGACGGCAAGGACCTGAGGACGTTGGTGAGGTTGAGGCCTGGATTGCGAAAGGCCACCTTCACCAGCACCTTTTGGAGAGCTCCCGCGCAGATCTTGCGTGACTCGTCAGCCAGCTGCTTTGGGATCTTCTCCCGGAGTCGCTGGAGAGTCGTCGCCGCGCCTTCGAAGAACAAGCTGAGCTTGGCACTGGGCTGGAGGTGCTCATCGGAGGAGTACCCAAAATCCTCCATCCCCAGCTGCGCCAGCTCCTTGTCGATGGCCGCGGCAGCATCCACAAGACCCTCGGTCCAGTGCTCCACGGTCTCCCTAAAAGTGTTTTGGGCGGCAGCAGCATTCGCCAGCAGCGCCTCGTCGGCCTTGATCTTCTCCGACAAGGCCACTTCCCGCTCCCTGGCGCCGTCCAGCGTCTGAGTCAATGTGGCCAGCTTCAACTCCAGATCTGCATTGGAGTCCTTAGCGGCGCTGAGCTCTTTGATCCTCTCAGCGAGACGACCTTGCAGCTCGCCATGAGCGGTGGCGTCCTTCTCGCGCTCGCGCGTGAGCGCGGCAAGCTCCTCGCCGCTCGCCTTGAGATCGGCCTCCGGCTGCGCCACCTTCGTCTCCATCTCCTCCTTGGCGGCCTCGGCAACTGCGGCAGCATCCTTCGCCTCCTTGAGAGCCCCGCCGAGTGTTTGCTCGCGCGCGGCAAGCTCCTCCTCGTGGCTGTCAAGGTTGACCTTGCGCTGCGCCAACTCACTCTCCTGCGCAGATATCTTCTCGGCAGCAAGTCGCTGTTGCTCTTCAACTTCGGCCTTCTCGAGGAGGAAGGCTTTCCGCTCCTCGTCGACTTGTTCCCGCTCCTCTGCCAGAGCCCGGAGAACTTCCCGCCTGAAAACCCGGAGCTCCTCCGCACGCTTCTCGATATCCACTCCCGCCTTTGCGACAAGCGCTTCTCGGGATACCAGCTTGGCTTGTCGGGCGCGGTAGAGCGACAACAGCTTCCGCAGCAGCCGCTCCTCCTCAGGCTCGTCGCTGCTGCTGCTTGGCGCGTCAACCAGCTTCAGCCCAGCAGAGGCAAGTACTTCTTCGTCCAGCATCTCTCCTTCGACCGGCGCCCTAGAGCTTGGAGCCCAGGGGAGCTTGATGAAGATGCCGTCGCCGACCTTCAGATAGGCGCCGGGCTGGGGCTCTTCGGAGCCTGGCGCTGCAGCAGCGGCGGAGGGATCGGCGGTCGGCGTAGCGCCTGGCGCTCCTGCGGCCTCGGGGCCGTCAGTGCGATCGCCGGATCCCTCGCCGGCTTCTGCGGCGGCAGCCTTGGCGGCCTCTTCGCCGGCAGGATCATCAGCGCCGGCCTCTCCTTCGATGGTGACGGCGTCGTCAATGCTGCCGCACGCGTTCTCCTCGCCGGCGACCTCGGTTTCCATCGGCTCCGTGGCAGATGGATCTGGCGAACGGAAAAAGGGAGAGAAATCAAGCGAACATTCAAAAAGAAAACCAGAAGAAGAAGAACCCAAGGGAAGTTTTCAAGCAAGAGGATTACCTGTGCTAGGGCATGCAGTCGTGGTCTCAACCACCAGAGGGTCGCTCGTGTTGTCCCTTGCCGGAGAACTGTCCCTTGCCGGAGAGTTCTCCCTTGCCGGAGAGTGATCCCTTGCCGGAGAATTCTCCCTTGGTAGTGTAGTTGAAGCAGAAGGCATTTCGGGAGCGGTTTCCGGGCACTCCTGTTGAAGCTGCTCTGCTCCTACACAAGCCAAAGTCAGATATCAACAAAGAAAAAGCACCCATGTGTGCCTAACAACAAGAAGTAAACCATATACTTACGCTGGGGGCTGCGCTAGGGGCTGATCTGGGGAGTAGTTGCCGGGTCCGGCAAGGTGGTCTCGGACGCACCCTCGGCTGGCGCAGTAGGTTCGTCCTCGATGACAATCACCGGGACCTTGGCTCTCTTTGCCGCTCTCTAGGCCAGCGTCCTGAAAAGGAATGGCTTCAGAAGGAAGCAAGTCAGATACAAGACAAAACAACAAAAGTGAAGAACTACAAGTACAGCAAAGAATCTTACTCTTCCTCTTCCTCGTCGGAGCTGAGCGCAGAGAGATCGAAGTCCGGCTCGCCTCCGGTGCGACGAGGCGGAGGAGTAGGTTCCCTTATCCGCTTGGCAGGAGCAGTAGCGGTGGACCGGGAAGACCCCGCCCCAGTTGCCGCAGCGGCATGAGGCGCTCCCGCGGCAACACTGCTTGCCGCGGTAGAGCGTGTCGCGCGGCACGGTGGCTGTTGACTTGTCTGCCGCTCCGCTACGTCCCGGGCCTTGCGGAGACGCCTTCTTGGTGGAGCTGGGGGCTCTACTTGCGACGAGCTGCCTGAAGGTTCGAGGCCGACAAGCTCTCCCTCGCCAGGCTCGCTCGGCTCCTCTTCGGGCCCGACAAGCTCTTCCTCGCCGGCAAACTCCTCGCGCTCGGCAAGGCTTGCCGCCTCTGCTGCCTCTGCCTCCTCCATGGTGAATCCAAACTCGCCCGCTGCAGCTGCTGCCGCTGCCTCTTCCAGCCTGGTGGCGATGCACTGCATCTCCGCATCGGTGGTGTCGCGTGTGAGGCTTTTCTGTTCATCGGAGCGGACGGCCACTTCCGCCAAGCTGTCAAAGAACTCCTGCACGACATCGTCTGCCGGCTCTTGCCAAGTTGGGACAATTCCATGCGAGTCGCACAGCAGCATCATTGCACGGATGCGGTCGAGCGAAGAGTTGTTGCACAGTGGAACGACGCCCCTCGGCAACATGAATGGATGTTGAGGATCGCGCTTGAACAGTTCCAGGAGCATCGTGTCCAGCTCCAGGACAGTGAATTTGAAGTTGAGGCCCGGGCGTAGCCTCATGATATCCGCCGAGTTCTGGAACTCCCAGGCGGGTCTCCTCCTCTCCTGCAGGTGGGTGATGCGGCGGCGAAGAAAATCTGCGCCAACGGTGCCTACGGTGAGCCCGGCAAGCCTGAGGAGAAGGATCCGGGTGACGGCAATCTTCAGCCTATCATCTTCCGGGGCCACGTTGCTCCAATTGTTGCCGCGCGCTATTGGGGTTTGTCGCAGGGCGGTAAATGGCTGCGGGTTCTCCTCAACAATCCAACACCACTCTGCTCTGCATTCCTCCCACTTGCTGCGGAGCTCTCCCTCCAGATAAGTCTCCTTGCCAGCTCTCGAGATCCAGGTGATTCCGCCGGCTAAAGGCTCTCCTCTCTCGACTCGGGGCATAAAGAAGTGGCGGAAAAGAGCTACGTTTGGATGGACTCCGACAAAGTTTTCGCAGAGATGTGCGAAAACTTCCATGGTCAGAACGACATTGGGGGTGAAGTCAAGGAGGCGGAACCCGTAGGTGTTCATGATGTCACAGAAGAATTCAGAGAAGGGCGGGCAGAGCCCGCAGTAGAAGAACAGCGCGAAGAAGGGGTACCCGGTCAGAGCCAGTTCCGAAGCGGCAGCGGGGAGTACCTTCGTGCGTGGATGCGCTCGAGTCTCCGTCGACCAGAAGAGGTAGTAGTACTCCCTCAGCTCCTTCGCGCCGAGCTGAGGGGGGAAGATGGCCCGCTCCTTCCGCAGCGCCGCGAGCCGCTGTGCCTCGGCTGATTTCACGCCCTTCCCCTTGTCGGCTTTCGGAGCCATGGCGGAGGTGGTGGCGGAGATCGACGGTGTTGGTGGTGCTGGTGGCAATGGGGGGTGGAGCGCTGCTCTCTTTCAGCTTCGAGAAGAAGAGGGGAGCGGCGGAGACTTGTGAAATTGGAGTAACAACCGGCGAGATGGGCGAACTGCCCCTGTTTCCCCTGCTTATAAAGGGGGAGGGGGCGGACGTTTCGTCCTTCCGAATAAAGAAACCACCCACGATCTCTCCCACGACGCCGCATTCGACGCGTGCCGTTGGGGGAGGGCGCGGTGGATACGGAGAAAGATACGGCGTAACCCAGGCCGCGCGTGCCCGTGCCCTGTTTTGGGCCTGGCCCAACAGCGCTCGGCACCGTGTGTGGCCCAGGCCCGGGGGCTCCTGTCGGTGTACTAGAGTAGGGGTACCCTAGTATCCCGAACTTGTGCACGGGCAGTTGCAGCCACCCGCGGCAAGGCTTGCCGGGTGACCGCCAAGGTCCTCCGCGGTTCCTGTGGAGCCATTCAAGAACAAAGTATCTAAGCCAAGGAGACAAGGCCCCGGCAAGAGGAGCTTGCCGGGAAGGCCAACCAAGGCATAAGAACAAAGTATCCAAGCCAAGGAGACAAGGCCCCGACAAGAGGAGCTTGCCGGGAAGGCCCACCAAGGCATCTCAAGGAATTTGCCGCGACGCGCCACGCGTCCCGGCAAGGCCCGGGGAGCGACAAGCTTCCGTACGCGACAAGACAACGACCGCGGCAAGGCACTTGCCGCGGCATGCGACCACCCTGTACCTATGCTCCAGCGCATCCACCAACGTGTCGCCCTGGGGCCTTTCCAGGCACGCGTGGCGAGAGGCTGTGCAGCCAGCGGTGCGCGGTGGCAAGCGGCGCTGACAAGATTGCCATCGTGGCGAGCGGTGGCGTCCCTGACGGTCCCTGTTTGCACTATTTGGGCGACGTAGACGGGCATTTAATGCCTTTGTCCCCTGCCGTCAGGGTTAGGTATGATACACTGTACAGGTTGTTGTACCAACCGCAAGTCCTTTTCCATTTTTACCCTTGTCTACGTTGCCACCTGTCGGTGACCCCTTGAGCATATAAAAGGAGGCCCATGCGCAACGTAGAGGGGGGTTCGGAAGGTTCCGAAGGCCAGAAAACACTCACGCTCGGTCTTGTTAGCAGCTGGTGTGTACTGTAGCACTCAGCGCTCCCGAGCAAGAGCTCAATACACTCAGACATGCAGCAGTAGGAGTATTATCTCTCCGGAGAGCTCCGAAGCTGGGTAAACTGCTCATGTGCTTCGCCTCGATCTGCTCTTCGTGCGACCTCCGCCCCCCGCCGAACCGAAAGGGGCTCGGTCCGCCGGTCCCATAGGTGCTCGTGGATCAGTTTCCCCGACACTTATTGATCTTCACTTATATCTTTCGGAGTAGTTTGTCATTTGCTCTAGTGCTTCACTTAGATCTTTTAGAGCACGGTGGTGGATTTGTTTTAAAAGAAACTATTGATCTCTCATGCTTCACTTAGATTATTTTGAGAGTCGTTAATAGCACGGTAATTTGCTTAATATTAATATACTTGGTATTCGAGATATGTGAAACTTTCTTTTGAGTGCGTTGAATACTAAGATAAGTTTGATGCTTGATAATTGTTTTGAGATATGAAGGTGATAATATCAAAGTGATGCTAGTTGGGTGATTATGAATTTAAAGAATGCTTGTGTTGAAGTTTGTGATTCCCGTAGCATGCACATATGGTGAACCGATTTGTGATGAAGTTGGAGCACAATTTTATTTATTGATTGTCTTCCTTATGAGTGGCGGTCGGGGACGAGCGATGGTTTTTTCCTACCAATCCATCCCCCTAGGAGCATGCGCGTAGTGCTTTGGTTTTTGATGACTTCTAAATTTTTGCAACAAGTGCATGAGTTCTTTTGATTAATGGTGAGTCCATGCATTATACGCACCCTTTCACCCTTCCATTATTGCTAGCCTCTCTTGTGCCGCGCAACTTTCGCCGGTACCATACACCCACCATATACCTTCCTCAAAACAGCCACCATACCTACCTATTATGGCATTTCCATAGCCATTCCGAGATATATTGCCGTGCAACTTTCCACCATTCTGTTTATTATGACATGCTCCATCATTGTCATATTTCTTTGCATGATCATGTAGTTGGCATCGTATTTGTGGCAAAGCCACCGTTCATAATTCTTTCATACATGTCACTCATGAGTCATTGCACATCCCGGTACACCGCCGGAGGCATTCATATAGAGTCATATTTTGTTCTAAGTATCGAGTTGTAATTGTTGAGTTGTAAGAAAAATAAAAGTGTGATGATCATCATTATTAGAGCATTGTCCTAGTGAGGAAAGGATGATGGAGACTATGATTCCCCCATATGTCGGGATGAGACTCTGGACGAAAAAAAAGTGAAATGAGGCCATAAAAAAGAGAAAAGGCCCAAACAAAAAAACAAAAAAATGAGAGAAAAAGAGAGAAGGGACAATGTTACTATCCTTTTACCACACTTGTGCTTCAAAGTAGCACCATGATCTTCATAATAGAGAGTCTCTCGTTTTGTCACTTTCATATACTAGTGGGAATTTTTTCATTATAGAACTTGGCTTGTATATTCCAATGATGGGCTTCCTCAAATGCCCTAGGTCTTCGTGAGCAAGCGAGTTGGATGCACACCCACTTAGTTCCTTTTGTTGAGCTTTTATATACTTATAGCTCTAGTGCATCTATTGCATGGCAATCCCTACTCACTCACATTGATATCTATTGATGGGCATCTCCATAGCCCGTTGATGCGCCTAGTTGATGTGAGACTATCTTCTCCTTTTTTGTCTTCTCCACAACCACCATTCTATTCCACATATAGTGCTATGTCCATGGCTCACGCTCATGTATTGCATGAAAGTTGAAAGAGTTTGAGATTACTAAAGTATGAAACAATTGCTTGGCTTGTCATCGGGTTTGTGCATGATTAAATACTTTGTGTGATGAAGATAGAGAAATAGCCAGACTATATGATTTTGTAGGGATAACTTTCTTTAGCCATGCTATTTTGAGAAGACATGATTGCTTTGATTAGTATGCTTGAAGTATTATTATTTTTATGTCAATATGAACTTTTGTCTTGAATCTTTCAGATCTGAATATTCATACCACGATTAAGAAGATTTACATTGAAATTATGCCAAAGTATCACTCCGCATCAAAAATTCTCTTTTTATCATTTACCTACGCGAGAACGAGCAGGATTTAAGCTTGCAGATGCTTGATACGTCTCCAACGTATCTATAATTTTTGATTGCTCCATGCTATATTATCTATTGTTTTAGGCAATATTGGGCTTTATTATCCACTTCTATATTATTTTTGGGACTAACCTATTAACTGGAGGCCCAACCCAGATTTGCTATTTTATGCCTATTTCAGTGTTTCGAGGAAAAGGAATATCAGACGGAGTCAAAACGGAACGAAATCAACTGGAGAAGTTATTTTTGGAAGGAAACCCTCCTGATGGACTTGGACCCCACGTCAGAAGATACGGGAGGTGCTCACGAGGGTGGGGGCGTGCCCACCCCCCTAGGGCACGCCCCCTGCCTCGTGGAGCCCTTGTAGCTCCACCGACGTACCCCCTGCACCCATATATACCTACGTATCGAAAAACTTCTAGAACGGAAGATAGATCGGGAGTTCTGCCACCGCAAGCCTCTGTAGCCACCAAAAACCTCTCGGGAGCCCTTCCTGGCACCCTGCCGGAGGGGGATCCCATCACCGATGGCCATCTTCATCATCCCGGCGCTGTCCATGACGAGGATGGAGTAGTTCATCCTCGGGGCTGAGGGTATGTACCAGTAGCTATGTGTTTGATCTCTCTCTCTCTCTCTCTCTCTCTCTCTCTCTCTCTCTCTCGTGTTCTCTCTCATGTTCCCTCTATGGCACGATCTTGATGTATCCCGAGCTTTGCTATTGTAGTTGGATTTTATGATGTTTCTCCCCCTCTACTCTCTTGTGATGAATTGAGTTTCCCCTTTGAAGTTATCTTATCGGATTGAGTCTTTTATGAGAACACTTGATGTATGTCTTGCGTGGGATAACCGTGGTGACAATGGGTTATTCTATTGATCCACTTGATGTATGTTTTGGTGATCAACTTGCGGGTTTCTTGACATTGGGAACCTATGCATAGGGGTTGGCACACGTTCTTGACTCTCCGGTAGAAACTTTGGGGCACTCTTTGAAGTACTTTTATGTTGGTTGGATGAATCTGAGATTGTGTGATGCATATCGTATAATCATGCCCACGGATACTTGAGGTGACAATGGAGTATCTAGGTGACATTAGGGTTTTGGTTGATTTGTGTCTTAAGGTGTTATTCTAGTACGAACTCTTTTATAGATCGATTCGAAAGAATAACTTTGAGGTGGTTTCGTACCCTACCATAATCTCTACGTTTGTTCTCCGCTATTAGTGGCTTTGGAGTGACTCTTTGTTGCATGTTGAGGGCTTGTTATATGATCTATCTATGTTATTATTGTTGAGAGAACTTGCACTAGTGAAAGTATGAACCCTAGGCCTTGTTTCCTATCATTGCAATATCGTTTACGCTCACTTTTATCACTTGTTACCTTGCTGTTTTTATTATTTCAGATTACAAAAACCCTTATCTACTATCTATTTTGCACTTGTATCACCATCTCTTCGCCGAACTAGTGCACCTATACAATTTACCATTGTATTGGGTGTGTTGGGGACACAAGAGACTCTTTGTTATTTGGTTGCTGGGTTGTTTGAGAGAGACCATCTTCATCCTATGCCTCCTACGGATTGATAAACCTTAGGTCATCCACTTGAGGGAAATTTGCTACTGTCCTACAAACCTGTGCACTTGCAGGCCCAACAACGTCTACAAGAAGAAGGTTGTGTAGGAGACATCACTGACTCAGGAACGACGACTCATCATATTTACAAAAACAAGAGAGGTCGAGTTCATACCAGCTTTTCTCATCCCAATAAGTCCATCATATATCATCATTATTGCCTTTCACTTGCACGACCGAACGAAGTGTATAATAATAAGAGTGCACGTGCATTGGACTAAGCTGGAATCTGCAAGCATTCAACTCAAGAGAGAAGACAAGTAATATGGGCTCTAAATATAAATAATCAATCATACATATGAGAGCCACTAAGCATTTTCAATATGGCCTTCTCGACCCCCAGAAGAAAGAAAAGAAAATAAAACTATTTACACGAGAAAGCTCCCAACAAGTGAAAGAAGAACGAGAAATCTTTTTGGGTTTTCATTTTAATTTCTACTACAAGCAAGGTAATTAAACTAACTAATTTTTTTGGTTTTTCTTAAGGTTTATCAAACACACAAGAAGAAAACTAGAAAAAGAGATTTAAACTAACATGGATAATACAATGAAAGAGTATGAGCACCGACGACTAGTGTGTGAACATGAATGTAAAGTTGGTGAGAAATACGTACTCCCCAAGCTTAGGCTTTTGGCCTAAGTTGGTTTAATACCAAGGACCACCTGGCTGATATCCATAAGTGAAACTGGGATTGTACTGAGATGCAGAGGCAACAGCCTCCTGGGCAGCAGCGTGTTGGCGAGCTGCCTTCATTCCCCTCTCATATTCAGTGGCTTCTTCCCTGGTGATAACATATCCTCCTCTTGCCTGATAATCAAAAAGGTAGGGGGCAGGAAGAGTGACAGGGACAATGTTGCGTCTATCATAGATTAGTCGATAATGGAGGAATTGTTCATTCCTATCAAGAAATTGATGATCAAACATAGCTTCTTTATCTAAATAAGCAGGAGGTACAATCATATCCCCCTCTCGTGGAGCTATATTAAGAAAATTTGCCACATGGGTTGCATAAATTCCTCCAAAGAAATTTCCCTTTTTACTATTATTATGCAACCTACGTGCAACTATTGTCCCCAAGTTATAACCTCTGTAACCAGACACAACACTCTTGAGGACAAAAAGATCAGGGGCACACAAGTGACATACTTCGTCCTTACCGTTAATGCATTTACTAATAAAGAGAGCAAAGTAATGTATAGAAGGAAAATGAATGCTCCCTATGGTAGCTTGTGTTATGTCCCTAGATTCTCCCACAGTAATACTAGCAAGAAAATTTCTAACTTCAGATTTGGGAGGATCATTAATATTACCCCACTGCGGGAGTTTGCAAGCAGTTGTAAAATCCTCTAAATCCATGGTATAAGATGTATCATAAATATCTAACATAACACTAGGAGAATTACGCGAAGAAATATATTCGAACCTCCGCACAAAGGAACCAATCAATTGATAATATTGAGGACACTTATCTTCTAAGAAGTCCTCCAGCTCGGCATTACGCACATACGCGTCAAATTCCTCTTTGAAGCCTGCTTCGACCATAAAATCATCGGATGGCCACTCACAAGCCCGTACATATGCATCCCTTGGCAAGTTAACATCTTGTTCACGTATAGCAATCCTGGGCCCTTTCTTTTCCTAGGAACCACCTTGGTACATTCTCCTAAGCATATTTCTTTTTCTGAAAATTTCTAAAATTTTAGTAACTTCAAAATAAAAGTGAATAAAACTAAACAAGATTGATAGCAACTACTCCTACAAGTGCCTAGAGCCTATATCATGCATTGGAATTGCTTGGGGCCTCAAAAATTTAACATGCAAGCTCAAGAACATGGTCACCAAGGCAGCAAGGATTTGCAATGAATAAAGCACTAGAACAAAAACTAATCGGACCAACGGAGGAGTCACATACCAAGCAACAATCTCCCAAAGCAGTTTTGCGAATGGAGCTTTGAGCTAAGAGATCGAAAATCGTAGCAAAACGAGCTAGAACTCGGACTTGAGCTGGATGGGGATTTTTTGGGTAGAAGATGAAGTGTGTGGGTGCTGGCATAAGTGGAGGGGAGTCACCAGGGGCCCACGAGACAGGGGGGCGCGCCCTACAGGGGGGGGGGGGGCGCCCTCCTCTCTCGTGGCTTGGTGCTTGGCCCTCCTGCAGTGTTTTCAGTGCCTAAAATCCTCAAATATTCCAGAAAAAATCATACTAAATTTGCAGGGCATTTGGAGCACTTTTATTTTCGGACTATTTTTTTATTGCATGGATAAATCAGAAAACAGACAGATAATATTATTTTTCCTTTATTTATTCTAAATAACAGAAAGTAAAAGGAGGGTACAGAAGGTTGTGCCTTCTAGTTTCATCCATCTCATGATCATCAAAATGAATCCACTAACAAGGTTGATCAAGTCTTGTTAACAAACTCATTCCGAATAACACGGAAACGGAGAAATTTCGAATAACACTAAGTTACCTCAACGGGGATATGAAAATCCCCAACAATAAGAATATCATAATTTTTCTTGGCAGTAGGGAGAGGAAATTCAAAACCTCCAAAAATGATAGTTGGAACTTTTTCAATATAATTGATGCTATGAACATGAGATTGTTTCCTCGGAAAGTGTACCGTATTCTCATTACCATTAACATGAAAAGTGACATTGCCTTTGTTGCAATCAATAACAGCCCCTGCAGTACTAAGAAAAGGTCTACCAAGGATAATAGACATACTATCATCCTCAGGAATATCAAAAATAACAAAGTCCGTTAAAATAGTGACATTTGCAACCACAACAGGCACATCCTCACAAATACCGACAGGTATAGCAATTGATTTATCAGCCATTTGCAAAGATATTTCAATATGTGTCAACTTATTCAATTCAAGTCTAGGATATAAAGAGAGAGGCATAACACTAACACCGGCTCCAAGATCACATAAAGCAGTTCTAACATAATTTATTTTAATAGAGCATGGTATAGTTGGTACACCCGGATCTCCAAGTTTCTTTGGTATTCCACCCTTAAAAGTGTAATTAGCAAGCATGGTGGAAATTTCAGCTTCCGGTATCTTTCTTTTATTTGTGATGATATCCTTCATATATTTAGCATAAGAATTTATTTTCAGCATATCAGTTAAGCGCATACGTAAGAAAATGGGTCTAATCATTTCAGCAAAACGCTTAAAATCCTCATTATCCTTTGACTTGGATGGTTTAGGAGGAAAGGGCATGGGTTTCTGAACCCATGGTTCTCTTTCTTCACCGTGCTGCCAAGCAACAAAATCTCTCTTATCATAACGTTGATTCTTTGATTGTGGGTTATCAAGATCAACAACAGGTTCAATCTCTACATCATTATCTTTGCTAGGTTGAGCATCAACATGAACATTATCATTAACATTATTACTAGGTTCATGTTCATCACCTGATTGCGTTTCAGCATCAGAAATAGAAATATCATTGGGATTCTCAGGTGTGTCTATAGTAAGTTCACTAGAAGCATGTAAGGTTCTATCATTTTTCTTCTTCTTCTTCTTAGAAGAACTAGGTGCCTCTAAATTATTTCTTTGAGAATCTTGCTCGATTCTCTTAGGGTGGCCTTCAGGATACAAAGGTTCTCGAGTCATTCTACCAGTTCTAGTAGCCACTCTAACAGAAAAGTCATTTTTATTATTCAATTCATCAAGCAAATCGTTTTGAGCTTTGAGTACTTGCTCAGCTTGAGTAGCAACCATAGAAGCATATTTGCTAACGCGGTGAAGTTCATCTTTAACTCTAGCCAGATTATCACCTACGCGTCCTATCTCGAAAGCATTATTCTTTAACTCTCTACCAACATAAGCATTAAAACTTTCTTGTCTAGCCATAAAGTCATCAAATTCATCTAAGCAAGGGCTATGAAATTTAGTAGAGGGTATTTCAACTTTATCGTATCTATAGAGAGAATTTACCTTCACTACCTGTGTCGGGTTATCAAGACAATGTAGTTCTTCAGGCGGTATGTTCATACCATGTATTTCTTTAATAGGAGGTAAATTCTTAACATCTTCAGCTTTAATACCTTTTTCTTTCATTGATTTCTCTGCCTCTTGCATATCTTCAGGACTGAGAAATAAAACACCTCTCTTCTTCGGAGTGGGTTTAGGAATAGGTTTAGGAGTTGGCTCAATTGGTTCAGGAATTACTTCAGGAACTGGCTCGGGAAGAGTCCAATTATTTTCATTAGTCAACATATTATTCAATATCTTAAGGATATATAAATAGCGAGACTTCTCATCATGAGTAAATAGGGTGGCTATATCACTCAACTTGGTAAGATGTGCCACAACAGTTTCAGATTCAAGGCCATAAAAAGGATCAGATTCAACTAAAGTAATAATATCAGGATCAACAGAGAATTCGTAATCCTTATCAGTAACACAGATAGGTGAAGTAGCAAAAGTAGGATCGGGTTTGATTCTAGCATTAAGAGACTGCTGCTTCCATTTAGCTAACAATTTCTTAAGATCAGATCTATCATTGCAAGCAAGAATTTCCATAGCAGCTTTTTCATTCATAACATAACCCTTAGGAACAACAGGTAAAACATAATCATTGGGGGAACGTTCATCATCTCTATCATCAATAGCATCTTCAATATTTTCATTCCCGCTAACTCTAGCAAGTTGTTCATCAAGAAATTCACCTAATGGCAAAGTAGTATCACGCACAGAAGTAGTTTCATCATGTATAGCAGAAGTGGCATCATCAATAACATGCGACATATCAGAATTCATAGCAGTAGCAGGTTTAGGTGTCGCAAGCCTACTAATAATGGAAGGAGAATCTAGTGCAGAGCTAGATGTCAGTTCCTTACCTCCCCTCGTAGCTGAGGGCAAAATCTTGGTCTTAGCGTCTTTAAAGTTCTTCATAGTGATCAACAAATATAAATCCCAAGTGACTCAGAGAATAGAGCTATGCTCCCCGGCAACGGCGCCATAAATTAGTCTTGATAACCCACAAGTGTAGGGGATCGCAATAGCTTTCGAGGGTGAAGTACAACCCAAATTTATTGATTCGACACAAGGGGAGCCAAAGAATATTCTTGAGTATTAGCAGTTGAGTTGTCAATTCAACCACACCTGGATAACTTAGTATCTGCAGCAAAGTATTTAGTAGCAAGAGTGGTATGATAGTAATGGTAATAGTAGCAACAGAAAAGATAAATGTTTTTGGGTTTTTGTAGTAGTTGTAACAGTAGCAACAGAAAAGTAAATAAGCGAAGAACAATATGTGAAAAGCTCATAGGCAATGGATCAGTGATGGATGATTATGTCGGATGCGATTCCTCATGCAATAGTTATAACATAGGGCGATATAGAACTAGCTCCAATTCATCAATGTAATGTAGGCATGTATTCCGTAAATAGTCACACATGCTTATGGAAAAGAACTTGCATGACATCTTTTGTCCTACCCTCCCGTGGTAGCGGGGTCCTAGTGGAAACTAAGGGATATTAAGGCCTCCTTTTAATAGAGAACCAGACCAAAGCATTAACACATAGTGAATACATGAACTCCTCAAACTACGGTCATCACCGAGAAGTATCCTGATTATTGTCACTTCGGGGTTGTCGAATCATAACACATAATAGGTGACTATAGACTTGCAAGATAGGATCAAGAACACACATATATTCATGAAAACATAATAGGTTCAGATATGAAATCATGGCACTCGGGTCCTAGTGACAAGCATTAAGCATAGCAAAGTCATAACAACATCAATCTCAGAACATAGTGGATACTAGGGATCAAACCCTAACAAAACTAACTTGATTACATGGTAAATCTCATCCAACCCATCACCGTCCAGCAAGCCTACGATGGAATTACTCACGCACGGCGGTGAGCATCATGAAATTGGTGATGGAGGATGGTTGATGATGACGACGGCGACGAATCCCCCTCTCCGGAGCCCTGAATAGACTCCAGATCAGCCCTCCCGAGAGAGATTAGGGCTTGGCGGCGGCTCCGTGTCATAAAACGCGATGAAACTTTCTCCTTGATTTTTTTCTCCCCGAGACGGTATATATGGAGTTGGAGTTGAGGTCGGAGGAGGTCCGGGGGGCCCACGAGATAGGAGGGCGCCCCCCTAGGGGGGGCGCCCCCTGTCTCGTGGACTGCCCGTGGGCCCCCTGACCTTGATTCTTTCGCCAAAAATTCTTATTAAATCTTAAAAGTGCCTCCATGGATTTCCCGGACATTCCAAGAACTTTTCTTTTCTACACATAAAACAACATCATGGCAGTTCTGCTGGAAACAACATTAGTCCAGGTTAGTTTCATTCAAATCATGCAAGTTAGAGTCCAAAACAAGGGCAAAAGTGTTTGGAAAAGTAGATACATTGGAGACGTATCAATTGCTCTCGAAGACCTAGGGCACTTTTGAGGAAGCCCATCATTGGAATATACAAGACAAGTTCTATAATGAAAAATTCCCACTAGTATATGAAAGTGACAACATAGGAGACTCTCTATCATGAAGATCATGGTGCTACTTTGAAGCAAAAGTGTGGTAAAAGGATAATAGCATTGTCCCTTCTCTCTTTTTCTCTCATTTTTTTATTTGGGCCTTTTCTCTTTTTTTAGCCTCTTTTTTTTATTTAGTCCGGAGTCTCAACCCGACTTGTGGGGGAATCATAGTCTCCATCATCCTTTCCTCACATGGGACAATGCTCTAATAATGAATATCATCACACTTTTATTTACTTACAACTCAAGAATTACAACTCAATACTTAGAACAAAATATGACTCTATGTGAATGCCTCCGGCGGTGTACCGGGATGTGCAATGATTCAAGAGTGACATGTATGAAAAATTATGAATGGTGGCTTTGCCACAAATACGATGTCAACTACATGATCATGCAAGGCAATATGACAATGATGGAGCGTGTCCTAATAAATGGAACGGTGGAAAGTTGCATGGCAATATATCTCGGAATGGCTATGGAAATGCTATAGTAGGTAGGTATGGTGGCTGTTTTGAGGAAGGTATATGGTGGGTGTATGGTACCAGCGAGATTGCGCGGTACTAGAGAGGCTAGCAATGATGGAAGGGTGAGAGTGCGTATAATCAATGGGCTCAACATTAGTCATAAAGAACTCACATACTTGTTGCAAAAATCTACAAATAATCAAAACAAAGTACTACATGCATGCTCCTAGGGGAAGGGTTGGTAGGAGTTAACCATCGCGCGATCCCGACCTCCACACATAAGGAAGGCAATCAATAAATAAATCATGCTCCAACTTCATCACATAACGGTTCACCATACGTGCATGCTACGGGAATCACAAAGTTTAACACAAGTATTCCTCAAATTCACAACTACTCTACTAGCATGTCTCTAATATCACCATCCTCATATCTCAAAACAATCATCAAGCATCAAACTTCTCATAGTATTCAATGCAATTTATATGAAAGTTTTTGTTATACCCATCTTGGATGCCCATCATATTAGGACTAATTTTATGACCAAAGAAAATTACCATGCTGTTCTAAAAGACTCTCAAAATAATATAAGTGAAGCATGAGAGATCAATAATTTCTATAAAATAAAACCACCACCGTGCTCTAAAAAGATATAAGCGAAGCACTAGAGCAAAATTGTCTAGCTCAAAAGATATAAGTGAAGCACATAGAGTATTCTAATAAATTCCGATTCATGCGTGTCTCTCCCAAAAGGTCTGTACAGCAGGGATGATTGTGGTAAACTAAAAAGCAAAGACTCAAATCATACAAGATGCTCCAAGCAAAACACATATCATGTGGTGAATAAAAATATAGCCTCAAGTAAAGTTACCGATAGACGAAGACGAAAGAGGGGATGCCTTCCGGGGCATCCCCAAGCTTAGGATTTTGGTTGTCCTTGAATTATCTTGGGTTGCCTTGGGTCTCCCAAAGCTTAGGATCTTTCCAATGCTTATTCCAAAATCCATCAAATCTTTACCCAAAAACTTGAAAACTTCACAACACAAAACTTCAACAGAAAATATCATGAGCTCCGTTAGTATAAGAAAATAAACCACCACTTTAAGGTACTATAATCAACTCATTCTTTATTTATATTGGTGTTAAACCTACTGTATTCCAACTTCTCTATGGTTCATACCCCCCGATACTACTCATAGATTCATCAAAATAAGCAAACAACACACGAAAAACAGAATCTATCAAAAACAGAAGAGTCTGTAGCAATATGTACCTTTAGAATACTTATGTGACTCTAAAAATTCTGAAATAAATTGGTGGACGTGCAAAATTTGTCTATTAATCATCTTAAAAAAGAATCAACCTAAAATCACTCTCCAGTAAAAAATGACAGCTAATCTTGTGAGCGCAAAAGTTTCTGTTTTTTACAGCAAGATCGCAAAGACTTCACCCAAGTCTTCCCAAAGGTTCTACTTGGCACAAACACTAATTAAAACATAAAATCACATCTAAACAGAATCTAGATGAATTATTTGTTACTAAACAGAAGCAAAAAGCAAAGAACAAAAAAGAAAATTGGGTTGCCTCCCAACAAGCGCTATTGTTTAATGCCCCTAGCTAGGCATTACTAATTTCAATGATGCTCACATGAAAGACAAGAATTGAAGCGCAAAGAGAGCATCATGAAACATATGATAAAAACATCTAAGTCTAACATAGTTTCTATGCATAGGCATCTTATAGGAAAACAAATTATCATAGCAAGCAAAAACTAGCATATGCAAGGAAGCGGAAAGAAACAATAGCAATCTCAACATAACGAGAGGTAATTTAACAACATGGAAATCTCTATAACCATTTTTTCCTCTCTCATAATAATTACATGTGGGATCATTAGCAAATTCAACAAAATAGCTATCACATTAAATATTTTCAACACGATCCACATGCATGCAAAGTTGACACTCTTCCAAAATAGTGGGATTAACATTAACTAAAGTCATGACCTCTCCAAACCCACTTTAAAAAAAATCATAAGATTGAACATTATCCAAATATGTGGGATCTAAAGTTGGCACTCTTCCAAACTCACTTTCAATAATATTGCAAACACTATTATCAATCTCATATTCATCATGGGGCTTAAACAAATTTTCAAGATCATAAGACGCACTATCACACCAATCATGATCATTGCAACAAGTAATGGACATAGCAAAACAAGTGTCCCCAAGCTTAGGGTTTTGCATATTATTAGCACAATTGATATCAATAGAATTTATAGTAAAATCATTGCAATCATGCTTTTTATTGAAGGAGCTATCGTGAATCCCTTCATAAATTCCTTCATCACAATTTTCAGATTCACGAATTTCAAACAAATCCTCATAAAAATAATCTAGTGCACTCAACTCACTAGCAATTGGTTCATCATAATTGGATCTCTTAAAAAGATTAGAATGTGGATGGGGATCCATAAACTTTTAGCAAGCGAAGATGCAAGCAAAAATAAGGCACATGGTAGCACAAGCAAACAAAAGATCAAACGGAAGAAGGGCGAAGAAAAGGCAAAGATGTTCGAAAATCGTTTTAGAAGTGGGGGAGAGGAAAACGAGAGGCGAATGGCGAATAATGTAATGAAAGGAAGAAGAGTTTATGATGGGTACTTGGTATGGCTTGACTTGGCGTAGATATCCGCGACGAACGCCAGAAATCCTTCTTGCTACCTCTTGAGCATGCGTTGCTTTTCCCTTGAAGAGGAAAGGGTGATGCATCAAAGTAGCGTAAGTATTTCTCTCAGTTTTGAGAACCAAGGTATCAATCCAGTAGGAGACGACACACAAGTCACCTAGTACCTGCACAAATAATCAAGAACCTTGCAACCAACACGATAAAGGGGTTGTCATCCCTTCACGATCACTCACAAAAGTGAGATCTGATAGAGATAGTAAAGTAAATATCTTTGGTATTTTTGCTGTATAGATTGGAAAGTAAAGATTGCAAAATAGTAAATGAGATGCAATAAAAAGGAAAATAGATGCAATATAATAAGAAAGAGACCTGGGGGGCATAGGTTTCACTAGTGGCTTCTCTCAAGATAGCATGTATTACGGTGGGTGAACAAATTACTGCTGAGCAATTGATAGAAAAGCGCATAATTATGAAGACATCTAAGGCAATGATCATGAACATAGGCATCACGTCCGTGTCAAGTAGACCGAAACAATTCTGCATCTACGACTATTACTCCACACATCGACCGCTATCCAGCATGCATCTAGAGTATTAAGTTCATAAGAACGGAGTAACGCATTAAGCAAGATGACATGATGTAGAGGGATAAACTCAAGAAATATGATATAAACCCCATCTTTTTATCCTCAACGACAACAATACAATACATGCCTTGCTGCCCCTACTGTCACTGGGAAAGGACACCGCAAGATTGAACACAAAGCTAAGCACTTCTCCCATTGCAAGAAAGATCAATCTAGTAGGCCAAACTAAACCGATAATTCAAAGAGACTTGCAAATATATCAAATCATGCATATAAGAATTCAGAGAAGAACCAAATAACATTCATAGATAATCTTGTTCATAAATCCACAATTCATTGGATCTCGGCAAACACACCGCAAAAGAATATTACACCAAATAGATCTCCAAGAACATCGAGGAGAACTTTGTATTGAGAATCAAAGAGAGAGAATATGCCATCTAGCTAATAACTATGGACCCGAAGGTCTGTCGTAAACTACTCACGTTTCATCGGAGAGGCAATGGTGTGGATGTATAAGCCCTCCGTGATCGATTCTCCCTCCGGTAGATTGCCGGAAAAGGCCCCAAGATGGGATCTCATGGGTACAGAAGGTTGCGGCGGTGGAAAAGTGGTTTCGTGGCTCCCCCTGATGTTTCTAGAGTACGAGAGTATATATAGGTGAAAGAAGTACTCGGTGGAGCTATGAGGGGCCCATGAGGGTGGGGGCGCGCCTACCCCCCTGGGTGCGCCCTCCTGCATCGTGGCCTCCTCGTAGAGTCCCAGACTTCAACTCCAAGTCTTCTGGATTGCTTTTGGTCCTAGAAAGATCCTCGCGAAGGTTTCATTCTGTTTGGACTCCGTTTAATATTCCTTTTCTGCAAAACTCTAAAATAGGGAAAACAACAGAAACTGGCATTGGGCCTACGGTTAATAGGTTAGTCCCAAATATAATATAAAAGATCATATTAAAGCCCATTAAACATCCAAAACATATAATATAATAGCATGGAACAATCAAAAATTATAGATACGTTGGAGACGTATCACCTACCATATGAATCTTGATCTCTACCCTTCCCCAAGTTGCTTTCCACTCAAATCATCTTTCCACCATAGCCAAATCTGTGAGAGAGAGTTGAGTGTTGGGGAGACTATCATTTGAAGCACAAGAGCAAGGATTTCATCAACAACACACCATATATTACCTTTTGGAGAGTGCTGTCCCCTAGATTGGTTAGGTGTCACTTGGGAGCCTCCGTCAAGATTGTGGAGTTGAACCAAGGAGTTTGTAAGGGAAAGGAGATCACCTACTTCATGAAGATATACCCTAGTGAGGCAAGTCCTTCATGGGCGATGGCCATGATGGGATAGACAAGGTTGCTTCTTTGTGGACCCTTCGTGGGTGGAGCCCTCCGTGGACTTGCACAGTCGTTACCCTCCGTGGGTTGAAGTCTCCATCAACATGAATGTATGATAGCACCATCTGTCGGAACCACACCAAAAATCTCTGTGTCAACATTGCGTTTGCTCCCTCCAAACTCCCCCCATTTACTTTCTTGCAAGTTGCATGCTTTACTTTCCGCTGCCTATATACTCTTTGCATGCTTGCTTGATTTGTATTGAGATTGCTTGACTTGTGCTAAGTTGCTAAACCTGCCAAAAACTAAAATTGGGCAAATGTTAAGTTTTTATTTGGTCAAGTAGTCTAATTACCCCCCCTCTAGACATACTTTCGATCCTACAAGTGGTATCAGATCTTTGGACTCCATTTGCCTTGATTTCCATAGCTTTGGTGATCATAGCCTTGGTTTCACAACCTAGGAGAGTATGGCGTCTAGCGAGGGAAATTACCACCGTAGAGGTCCTTACTTTGATGGTACTAATTTTGCTAGTTGGAAACATAAGATTAAAATGCATGTTCTTAGACATAACCTCGCCATTTGGGCTATTGTGTGTATTGGCTTGCAAGGTGAATTCTTTGATGGGAGAGAACCAAACCGTGAAGCTACCATGGAAGAATTGAAGATGTTGCAATACAATGCTCAAGCTTGCGATATCATCTTCAATGGATTGTGCCCCGAAGAATTCAACAAAATCAGCTGTCTTGAGAATGCAAAGGAAATTTGGGATACTTTGATTGATATGCACGAAGGTACCGACTCCGTCAAGGAATCCGAGTTGGATGTGCTCCAAAGTCAACTTGACAAGTTCAAAATGAAGGATGGTGAAGGTATCGCTGAAATGTACTCTAGGCTTGCTCTCATCACAAATGAGATTGCCGACTTAGGAAGTGAAGAGATGATCGACAAATTCATCATCAAGAAGATCTTGAGAGCCTTGGATGGAAAATATGATACCGTGTGCACATTGATCCAAATGATGCCAAATTACAAAGACCTCAAGCCAACCGAAGTCATTGGAAGAATTGTTGCTCATGAGATGTCACTCAAGGACAAAGAAGAGCTTCACAACAAATCTAGTGGTGCTTACAAAGCCTCATTGGATGCTCCTACATCCTCAAATGAGAAACAAGCCTTCAATGAAGAACTGAGCTTAATGGTGAAGAACTTCAAAAAATTCTACAAGAGTAGAAGCAAGGAAAGAAGTTCCAAGTCAAGGTCCTACAATGACAAAAGATCTTCTAGTCATGAGCGAAATTGCTACAATTATGGAAGACCCGGACACTACTCCAATGAGTGTACGACTCCCTACAAAAGAAGAGAAGACTCGCCTAAAATAAGAAGCAAAAGGGAAGAATCACCTCCAAGAGAGAGAAGGAGTAGAGATGATCGCTATGAACGAAGAATGTCTCGAAGAAGCAAGGATTCAGAAAGGAAGGACAAGTCATCAAGGAGGTACACAAAACGAAGACATCAAGCTCATTTTGGTGAATGGGTATCCTGCTCCGACTCTGACCACCACTCCGAGAGAAGTTATCACTCTGACTCCGAATATACTTAAGATGAAGGTGTTGCCGGTCTAGCACTTGTGTCAACAAACTCCTATGACATATTTGATTCACCAAATGAAGTAATTGGGAGATGCTTCATGGCTAAAGGCCCCAAGGTAACACACCCCAAGTATGTTGATTTCAATAGTGATGAAGATGACTTGCTAGGTGATGATGATTTACTTGTTGACAACTTTAGTGATGAATACTATGATGAAATGTAAATTAATCATGTTAATAAAGATAAAACGAATGACAATGATAAGAAGGAGATTGAGCGTCTAACTAAAGAACTAAACACTCTTAAGTTATCTCATGAAACTACTTTAGAAGATCATCGAGAACTTTTAAAAACCCATGAGAAGTTACGCTTCGAAAAGCTCAATCTTGAGCAAGAGCATGGGTTCTTAAAGGCCATCAATGATGATCTTCGGAAGAAAAGTTCTTCTTACATTGCCAAGCGTTTACTCTTGTCTACTTACATGCCACAAGTAAAATCTAGTAATAAGAACAAGAAAGATTCTTCTTCTAGTAGTAACAATAATTATGCTAAATCCAATATTGTTGCTTCTAGTAGTTCTCTTGATTCCACTAATGATTCTCTTAGCCAAGTTACACTTGAGCAAGAAAATAGCTTATTGAAGGTAATTAAAGAGAAAGGTGTTTACAAAAGCCTTGCAGGAAGTAAGCAATTTGAGAAATTTTACGCAAGCAAGGAAAGCACCGGAAGAATCAAGGTGTTGGTTTTGAAGGAAGGTTCAATGCCAATGGAGTTGAGTGGGAAGAAGATCAATACCCCAAGACGAAGTTTGATCCTCAACAAGAGAAGTATGACCCTACTTCCTTCAAGGGGACACAAGCTCAAGATGATCTTCCACCACAAGACCACAAGCTAAAAGGCAAGGACAAGCTTCAAGAAGAGATTGATGCGTTTGAAGATGCTCCGAAGGCCTTTGTCAAGTGGGTTCCCAAGACTACATCAAGTTCTACTTCATCAAGTACATCTACAACTCCAAGGATTCCCATCAAGATGATGTGGATCCCGAAGAAGAAGAACTAGAGAGTACTTGAGGGTGACTCCGCCAACATACTTCACTCATATTTATTTTGGCAAGGACAAGTGCAAACAACTTCCACATCTTGCACTAGTTCAAGGGGTCACAAACCCTCTTGTTGGTAAGACAAGGTACAAGGTAACCTAATGCTATCATGGACATTATCTTGTGTGTGCTTCACTCTATGTCTATGGATATCCTTGTTTGTTCCCTGTGGGACTAACCCATGTAGGTATTGAAAGTGCAACTCACTCCAATGGATTGCTTCAAATGATCTACATCAACAATGAGCATCCACATCTTCAACATCTACATGAAGTCATCATCAACAAAATCTAAGGTTAGTTCATCCCTCTTAGGGGGGATATCACATCTTGGGGGAACTTTACTCTAAGAATTGAGCCAAATCAACTCTAATGGCGTGAACACAATAATGCTTTATGTAAAAGTGGTAACACCACTTGTGCTTAAACGATGAGTATGACCTATGATCAAATGTTCTCATTTGACTCCTAAGTCAATATACTCATATATTAGTCATCGCCAATTGCTTGATAGATGCTAGAGTGATTGTGCATGCTTTGCCACATATTTCATTTGCTATTTTATTATGTGAGCATGTTGGTTGCATCCTTTTCTCATCGAGGACATCCATTTGTTGCTTTGATTGTTTGGGGTTTCTTCTTTTTGCCAAATGGATGGACAAGAATGCCTAAGAACTTCCTCTAGCTATCTATACTTTTCTCTTCTCAAATTCTTTTCATGCTGTCGGTGTCAAAACTGGCGGATCTCGGGTAGGGGGTCCCGATCTGTGCGTCTAGGGTGATGGTAATAGGAAGTGAGGGACACAACCTTTACCCAGGTTAGGGCCCTCTTGATGGAGGTAAAACCCTACTTCCTTCTTGATTAATATTGAAGATATGGGTAGTACAAGAGTAGATCTACCACGAGATCGTAGAGGCTAAACCCTAAGAGCTAGCCTATGATGGTATGATTGTAATTGTGATCGGCCTTCTAAGGACCAACCTCTCCGGTTTATATAGACACTAGAGAGGGCTAGGGTTTACATGGAGTCGGTTACAAGGAAGGAAACACAATATCCGGATCGCCAAGCTTGCCTTCCATGCAAAGGAGAGTCCCATCCAGACATGGGCAGAAGTCTTGAATCTTGTATCTTCATGCTTCAATAGTCCGGATGATGTATACAGTCTGGCTGTTCGGATACCCCCTAATCTAGGACTCCCTCAGTAGCCCCTGAACCAGGCTTCAATGACGATGAGTCCGGTGCGCAGTCTTGTCTTCGACATTGCAAGGCGGGTTCCTTCTCCGAATACTCCAAAGTAATTTATCGAACATGTACACCGTGTCCAGATTCGCAAAATGATCTTCACACACCGCTGTAGAGAGAGAGTTATATTTCACAAATGCAATCTGCCGACAACTTTTTAGACAACGTGACATGTCATTAAGATCGGGTCATTATTCGAACTGTTTTCCTACAACCAGCCACAACGCATATTGCGAGGCGGTTTACTTGACACGTCTTGTCAAAGCAGAGATCGTGTCCCCTTATCACGGGATTCTCATCAATACGGGTATGGGTAATCCCACCATGCCATCAATCGTGGCGCTTGGGAGGTGAGTGATTCCCAGCGGGCAAGTGGGGAGGCGCACCACTTCCGTCGCCTCTATAAAGGGATAAGAGTTCCCCATTTTTACCCACACCTTCTTCCTCCTTTGCCCACTCTTGCCCCCTCGAGATCCAGCGCCCTAGTCCAAGTCTTCTCCGCATAGCTAAACATGTCCGGAGTAGGAGGCAAGTGGGTGGCTTCCACCGTGAAGGAGAAGGATATCATGAATCTTTGGGCGGCCGGATACTTGGCCGCAGACATAGCGCACTGGCTACCAGACGACGGGCAGGTCATTCCAACCCCAGGACCCCACGAGAGGGTCATGTTTCTCACCCACTTCGTCCGTGGACTGGGGTTTCCACTTCACCCCTGCGTCCGCGGGCTCATGTTCTACTATGGGCTAGATTTCCATGATCTGGCCCCGAACTTCGTCCTCAACATCTATGCGTTCATCGTCGTATGCGAGGCCTTCCTCCACATCAAGCCTTATTTCAGCTTGTGGCTGCAAATCTTAGGCGTGAAGCCGAAGATTGTGAGCGGCTAGCAAGCGGAGTGCAGAGGAGCCATGGTGGGCAAGATGCCTAACGTCACCTGGCTTGACGGCTCCTTTGCGGAAACCGTGAAAGGGGTGGCAGTCGGGGTGGTTCTACATCACCGAGCCGCGACGCCAACTGGGCGGCGGCCCTCGAGTTCCGATCCGGAACCCCCATGCGGCTAACCTCCTGGGAAAAGAAGGGCCTGTCTTGGGGCGAATCTACAGAGCTGACCGGACTCCAAAACTGCATGAAGAGCATTAAGGACAAGAACATCAAGCTTGTCAACGTGATCCAGGTCATGCTTGTTCGCCGGATTCTGCCGTGCCAAAGGCGGGCATTCAATCTGTGGGAGGTTGTCCCGGCCGAACACCAGACGCTTCAGAGGCTCTATGGCATGAAGCACAAAGACGTGTGGAAGGCATTGTTCAAGGCCTCCGAACTACCTCCTCCCACATCCGAGGACCGTGGGCTCCTCGCCGCGCGGTCTCCTAGTCAGGTGAGTTCTCAGGCTACCACCGGATTCGGTTCTTCCTAGTATATTCATGGGGGAGCCTTAAGTAATTGTGCATATTTGTTCAGGATTATGTGGAGGCAGCGGAGCAGATTGACTGTCCGGTTTCGCTACCAGAAAGCCCAGCTAATGCTCTCCTGACGGTGATGCTGGTCCCGGCGCCCCACAAGGTTCCGGAGAAGAAGTCCGATAAGAAGGCCCCGGGGATCCGAAAGGGTCTCCGACGTAAGGTTGCGCCAGAATCCTCGTCCGAAGACGACGAGGCACACTCCTCCCCCGAAGGGGAGGAAGAAGAAGAAGGGACCGCCCCACCCGGAGAGGGTGAGGGGCCCGAGAGGGCGGACCAGGGGGCCGGAAAAGGCCCTCGGCGCAAGGCCGTCATACCCACGTTGTCTGATGATGACGAGACAGATTCCTCTCGCGGAGGCAGGGGGAAGCAAGAAGAAACTCTACCTCCCCGCACTGGGGAGGAGAAAAAGTGGAAAGCCACCCCGGAGGGGGAGGCTGGGTCGTCCAAGAAGGGAAAGGTGTCCCTTCTGGACTATTCCGCCACGGCCACCCATAGCGAGGAGGGGTGGCTGCCCAGGGGGAAGCCCCTAGCGCGATCGTAAGTATCCGCACCCTGTAATGACTTTACTTCACAGTCTTTTTATAACGCCGAACATATATGCAGTCCGGCCAGGGTTCATCCCGAGGTATCTTCTTCGGATGGATCCCTGAGCGATTCGGAGATGAACTCGCTCCTGACGGCCACCCCTCCTCAACCCGCGGATGACACGGAGGTGTTGTCCTGAAGGCTCCCAGAGCGGGGGGAGGTGATTCTGGAGACGCCCCAAGGCGGAATTCCAGATGTCAGACACGCGGGGTTCAAGATCCCCACGGATCATGTCGGTGAGAGCCACAGTAGGCCGGGCTCTCAGCCCCTCGTTAGGGAGGTCGAGCCGTCTGTGTTGAGGACTTCCATTGCGCCCGAGGCGCTGGATTGTCTGTTGGAAGCGCTTCACGGCGCTTCCATGGATGAAGAGCACCGTACTCTTACGAGTGCGGTGATTCAGAAGGTTTCGTCCGCCAAGAGAGGGCTAACCGAAGCTTGCACCAGCCTCCTGACAGGCCTTGAGGTAAGTAGAAAATATGTGAAATTACCACCCGATAGGTAGTAGCCCCCGATACTCTGTTTGGTGTTCGGAAAGAAAAACCAAACGAAGGGTCAATTATAATCCACAGGAGTCTAATAATGAGTGTTAATGTGAATAAGCAGGCTGTGCTGCTTGTCGCTGCTGTCCGCACAGCCCAGATCGCCGGACTAAAATGGGATCTGGAGCAGGCGCAGGGAGAGCCCGACCTCACGAAGAGGAAGCTCGAAGAGAGCAAAGGTGAGTAATTCCCCGCTCTCACATAATGAAGGGTATATAAAATTAGTTATTCTAACGACGAAGCGTCATGATTTTGTAATAGGGGCCACCACCGAAGTGGCCTCTCTGAAGAAGGCGCTGTCCGAGGCCGAAGACAAGGCAGCCTTGGAACGGATAGAGCGCGAGAAGCAAGATACCAGAGTGGGCGAGGTACAATAAGAGCTCCAGGAGCTCGGCAAAAAGTTCGAGTCCGTGGAGCATGAGCTTAAGGCGAAAGAGGCCGAGCTTGCGAAGGCCCTTGCTAGTATAAAAGACGCCAAGGCCGAAGTCGAGAAGGCACAACAGGAAGTCCAGGAGGCCAAAAAGATAGCGGCGGGTAAGAAATTCTTTATGCAAAGAAAACATGTGGAGGAGGCATTTCTTTTACTTACCCGAGTTCGGAGCTCTCCAGGGGCATTCGCAAATCTGCCACACAGCATATCAGATGCCGCGGAGTTCTACCGTGCCCAGGAGGGGAGCTCAGCGGAGAAGCTGTTCTGGTCCCAGTATGCTGGGGCCGAACATCCAATGCCTCTGAGTGACCAACTGAAGTAGTTGGTCGAACTCCACAGGGCGGCCGAAACGGCTATGAAAGATTTCATAGTCCGGATGTAGCCTGGTGAGCCCGCGCCGGCTAGCTACTTCAGCCTGATCAAGCGGATGGTGAATGCCTGTCCGCAGCTCGAAGTCATCAAGTGATCCGTTTGCATTGAGGGTGCCCGCCGGGCCTTTGCCCGCACGAAGGTGCGTTGGGGCAAGCTGGATCCGGAGAAGCTGGTGAAGGACGGGCCGCCGGAGGGCAAGGCGCATCGCTATCCGGAGAAGTATTACGATGGTGTTATGAAGGGCGCTTGTCTCGTGGCCGATGAATGTACCAAGGACACAATTTTAGAATGAATTCACTTCTGTCATGTTTGTAATTTAAGGACGAAGTTACTTGCGCTATGTAGCACTTTTGTTGTTTAAAATATTACCTTATGTGCGGCTGTTTATAAAATTCTGAAAGTAGGCCAGTCGTCGGCTTCTGCCCCCACGTAACTAGTACTGGGGTGTTCGTGGAAACCCGAAGACTCTTTATCCAAATGTTTGGTCCCTTAAGGAGGTGTCCGGTGCAGTGAACAAGGCAATCGGACTATGCGGCTTTATAACTTTCACTTAGCCATAGAAGTCTACAATTTTAAATTTTGGCGAAGCCCCTAGAATCCGGAAGGACGAATTGGGGCGCTATATACGCCTAGATCGGACGAAGCCGATTTATCGCCTAAAGCAGAAAAATCTTTAAGGATTTTAAGACCTCTCAAACAGCAACCAGCTCTCGCCACATCATGCCGGTCAGTTTTCGGCTTTCTCTACTGAGGTGCTCGTCCGGAAGAACCGGGACACAATCGCAGTAGTTCTCCCTGCGCTACCTTAGCCGATATAACGGAACGTAAGGTACCAAAACAAGGGAGCCGGGCTAACCCAACTTTAGACCCAAGACATGATTTGGAGGTAATGCATATAGTGCTATAAGATCAGGGTGCCGCACTGTTGAAAGTGTTTGGACTTGACTTGCCATATTATGGGACGCCATCAGAAGCCCCTGGCAAACTAAACGTACTAAGGTGTACGGATGCAATATCAAATAAACATCTGCGAGAAAAAATGCTCCAATAAGACTGATAAGCTGACGCTATATGTGATCTCCCATTGATGAATAATACGTTTAAGCGTATGTTTACAATGAATGCATTAAGCGGAGATAAATAGGACTATTTGACATGTCCTATCCAGGGGCAGGTCACGTACAGATAGATAAAACATGTATAACGATCATAAATAGATTCCACCTGGGTGTTTCCTTCTGTGCGCAAAGCCGGTTGCCTCCTTGGTTTTCTCTCCTATGAAAGTCCAGCAATCCGGCTCTTCTGAAGAGGCTGCCCTAAAGCAATGTCCTGAAAGGTAAAAGGGAAAGATTATGAAGGTATGTTGCGGTGATACCGCACTTGACTGAGTCACTGCTGCGCCTCCGCCTGTGCCCATGGTATTTTGAGTGCGTAATTGTGTACGCGTGGCACGAATGCTGCTTTAATGGGGTGTGAGCGGTGGCCGGACTGCTAATCGCGCTCTTGGCGTGCCTGATGATCCTGTTGCGGGGTGCTCCGGACTCGCTTGACGGTGCTTGAGGTTGTCGTCGCCGGATTGGTGGTTTGCTGGAGGAGGCCGCATTGTACCTCTGCTGCGAGGGCTGCAATATGCTCTTCTGTACGGAGAGAGCGGTCCATGTTTCCATTGACTGTTATGGCCCCTCGCGGGCCTGGCATCTTGAGCTTGAGGTATGCATAGTGTGGTACCGCATTGAATCTAGCGAATGCGGTTCGTCCGAGTAGTGCGTGGTAACCACTACGGAAAGGGACGATATCGAAGATTAAATCTTTGCTTCGGAAGTTGTTCGGAGATCCGAAGACCACTTCCAATGTTATAGAGCCCATACAACGGGCCTCTACTCCAGGAATTACACCTTTAAAGGTGGTTTTGGTGGGCTTGATCCTTGAGGGGTCGATGCCCATTTTGCACACTGTGTCCTGATAAAGCAGGTTCAGGCTGCTGCCGCCGTCCATAAGGACTCGCGTGAGGTGGAATCCGTCGATGATTGGGTCTAAGACCAATGCGGCTGAGCCGCCGTGACGGATGCTAGTAGGATGATCCCTACGATCAAAGGTGATCGGACAAGCTGACCATGGGTTGAACCTGGGGGCGACTGGCTCCATCGCGTAGACGTCCCCTAGTGCTCGTTTCCATTCCCGCTTGGGGAGGTGAGTGGTGTAGATCATGTTGACCGTTTTCACCTGGGGGGGATTTCTTCTGTCCCCCCGTGTTCGGACGCCGGGGCTCCTCGTCATCATCGCTATGCAACCCTTTTTCCTTGTTTTCGGCATTTGTTTTGCCGGCCTATTTGAATACCCAACAATCTCTGTTGGTGTGGTTAGCTGGCTTGTCCGGGGTGCCATGAATTTGGCACGACCGCTCCAGTATACGGTCCAGACTGGACGGTCCCTGATTGTTTCTTTTGAACGGCTTCTTCCGCTGACTGGACTTGGATCCGCTGAATCCGGCGTTTACTGCCATGTCTTCAGTGTTGTCACCGTTGTTCCGTTGCTTATGTCTGTTGCGTTGTGGCTTGCCGTTACTGTCGCAGACATCCGAAGTGCCGGAATGTGGCGTGGTGCCGCTGCGAGCCAACCAGCTTTCCTCGCCCGCGCAAAAGTGGATCATTAATGTTGTGAGAGCTGCCATGGACTTGGGTTTTTCCTGGCCGAGGTGTCAAGCGAGCCACTCGTCACAGATGTTATGCTTAAAAGCCGCCAGGGCTTCGGCGTCTGGACAGTTAACTATTTGGTTCTTTTTAGTTAGGAACCGGGTCTAGAATTTCCTGGCTGACTCTCCGGGCTGTTGAGTAATGTGGCTCAAGTCATCGGCGTCCGGTGGTCGCACATATGTGCCCTGGAAGTTGTCGAGGAATGCGCCTTCTAGGTTTTCCCAACTGCCAATGGAATTTGCTGACAGGCTGTTTAGCCAGTGCCGGGCTGGTCCTTTGAGCTTAAGGGGAAGATACTTGATGGCGTGTAGATCGTCTCCGCATGCCATGTGAATGTGGAGAAGGAAATCTTCGATCCACACTGCGGGGTCTGTTGTGCCATCGTATGATTCGATGTTTACGGGTTTGAACCCTTTTGGGAATTCATGATCCATCACTTCGTCAGTGAAGCAGAGGGGGTGTGCGGCGCCTCTGTGCTGGGCTATGTGCTACGTAGTTCGAATTGGTCTGGGTTGCTGTGTTCGGCCCGACCGGACTTGTTGATAGTGTATCCGGCGTGACGGTCATCGTCGCACGCTGGGGCGCGCCCCTGCGATCCGTAGATCGATCTTGGCTGTCCTCCTTTGTTTTCCAGTATA
This sequence comes from Triticum dicoccoides, assembly GCF_002162155.2. Classification (NCBI taxonomy): domain Eukaryota; kingdom Viridiplantae; phylum Streptophyta; class Magnoliopsida; order Poales; family Poaceae; genus Triticum; species Triticum dicoccoides. The sequence goes on along the minus strand of NC_041387.1, from coordinate 575,347,530 downwards.
TCTTGCAGGTCTTGCCTATTGCCCCAGGCCAAGGTGTATTGGCGTGGGGGTGCGGGCTGGTATTCGGGCTGATATCCCGTTTTATCCCGGCCACGGGGTGGCCGGTCAGCCATTTGGCGCTCGAGTCCGTATTCCTCGGCTGCCAGGACTTCAGTCCATCTATCTGTGAGCAGATCTTGATCAGCCTGGAGTTGCTGCTGCTTCTTCTTCAGGCTCCTCGCAGTGGTAATAAGCCGGCGCTTGAAGCGCTCCTACTCCATGAGATCCTCGGGCACGCCGAACTCGTCGTTGCCGAGGCTAATCTCGTCTTCGGAGGGGGGCATATAGTTGTCCTCCTCCGGATATCCGTCAGTCGCCTGTTCGTCTGGACTGGTCAGGGTTGTATTCCTCTTCGGCACCATCCGGATTGCTTTCATCTCCGGGGCCGGTATTAATGTGGCGGGGCTTGGAGCGGCGCCGACGCCGCCCATGCTTTGCTTTTCTCCTTGAGGGGTTATCCTCCGTCGCCTCGTCGCCATTGGTTTCCTTCGGAGTGTCCACCATGTATATATCGTATGAGGAGGTGGCCGTCCACCGCCCTGTGGGCGGTGGCTCCTGTACTTCTCCTGCATCGTCGTCCATACCGTCGATGTCTTTGGAGTCAAAGTCAAGCACGTCGGTTAAATCATCGACCGTGGCAATGAAGTGGGTGGTGGGTGGGCAGCGAATTCCTTCGTCGCCTGCTTCCCACTCAAGCCGGACATAGTTCGGCCTAGAGCCTCCTGACAACAAGAGAGACTTTAATGAGTTTAACATGTCGCCAAAGGGCGAGTGCTGGAAGATATCCGCAGCGGTAAACTCCATTACCGGAGCCCAACCTGGCTCGACTGGGTCGAGGGTGTGCGGACCGGAACCAACAACCGCCGATGAGTGTGCGGCCTGCGGGGCGGGGTCCACCCCTCCGTCCTTAGGTAACGCAACCTGCTCCGGATTTAGATCCGAGGCTTTTATTGAAGGGGTGATATCCCGAGCATCGTCCGACGGCAGGTCTAAGCCGTGCTCATCGTGACTGTTCAGTGCTCCTGGCGCAGGCCCAAATCCGTCGAAGATCAAATCTCTACGAATATCCGCCGTGTAGTTCAAGTTTCCCAACCTGACCTGGTGGCCAGGGGCGTAGCTATCGATCTGCTCCAGATGGCCAAGCGAATTGGGCCGCAGTGCGAAGCCGCCGAACATGAAGATCTGTCCAGGGAGAAAAGTCTCCCCCTGGACCGTGTTGTTGATGATTGAAGGCGCCATCAAGCCTTGCAGCAACGACACAGAGGAACTCTCAATGAAAGCACCAATGTCGGTGTCAAAACCGGCGGATCTCGGGTAGGGGGTCCCGATCTGTGTGTCTAGGCTGATGGTAATAGGAAGCGTGGGTCACAACGTTTACCCAGGTTCGGGCCCTCTCGATGGAGGTAAAACCCTACTTCCTCCTTGATTAATATTAAAGATATGGGTAGTACAAGAATAGATCTACCACGAGATCGTAGAGGCTAAATCCTAAGAGCTAGCCTATCAATGGTATGATTGTAATTGTGATCGGCCTTCTAAGGACCAACCTCTCCGGTTTATATAGACATCGGAGAGGGCTAGGGTTTACATGGAGTCGGTTACAAGGAATGAAACACAATATCCGGATCGCCAAGCTTGCCTTCCACGCAAAGGAGAGTCCCATCCGGACACGGGCCGAAGTCTTGAATCTTGTATCTTCACGCTTCAATAGTCCGGACGATGTATACAGTCCGGCTGTCCGGATACCCCCTAATCCATGACTCCCTCACATGCTACATCACAAAGCTTGATCTAAGTCAAATTCAAACCCTCTATGTGAGCAGCACTCGGAGTCCTGTTTTGTCATAGACTTAAAACTTCCAAAACCTCTCTGTGTATTTCGGTTTGACCGACTCCTCCATTTCAGTCACACCGAGTTCACTGGGTTGATCAAGTTTTCAATCTCGATGCAACCGATTAGAGCATTTCGGTCTCACCGAGTTGCAGTAACCACTTGCAATTCTACGTCTCAGTGCCACCGAGTTGTTCCACTCGGTCACCCCAACAGTGTCAGGATATATATACTGACGGGCCAGATTTTGGAAATCACTTCAAAACCTCTTCGCCCGCGCGTGTCCTACTCTGCCTCTCGGGTCTACGAATTGTCACCTCGTCGCCAGCAACCTCCCGCCACTGGTCTCCGCTGCCGTCAACGGATTTCAACGCCGCCGTTGCCGCCGTAGCGAACTCACAGCCGAACTAGGGTATGAGTTCGACCCCTTGTGCATTCTTTTTACCTCCGATTCTGAGCACAAGGTCAATGCCATGTTCTTTACCACGTATCAGATCAATCTATTCAGAGAAAACATCCCTTAGATTAGATTTGAGTTGAAAATTTAGGGTTAGGTTTCCGTCGGACTCATCTCGGACATACCGAATTGTAGGAATCGGTTCCACCGATTTGGCTTAGGCCAAAGCACAAGTGATTTTTGGTCTGACAGAAAGTTGCAAATTGGTGTGATCAATACCAGGACTTTGTGAAACCCTAGAAAACTCAGAGTCACCGAACTGTGTCTCGGTTTGACCGATTCCACACGTTTAGACTCCAAAGTTGCTTCGGTGTCACCGAGTTTTTCAAATCGGTAGCTCCGAAATGCTTCCTGTAGAAAACTAAAACTAAGTTTTTGACTCATTCTTTTTGCAAAAAACTCTGCACCTTGTGATTCTCATCTACTCTACCTTATCTATTTCTATTCACAGGGTCTGCTGTCAGTTTGCTTTGCCTGTATGTCTGACCAGAGTGATAGCTAGAACAAATCAGAAGAGCAAGTGAACATGAGTGAGGGCACTAGTCCCTCTAGCAGCTCTGATGATGGCAGCAGGAGAACTCCAAGCAATTTGCCCAAGGCAGCTACAAGGACAAGGAAGAAGAGAACCTCAGACTCAGAGGATGAGGACTATGTGGCTGCTGAGGAGGAAGTAAGCTCCAAGAAGAAAGTGCTGAAAAAGGAATATGGAACTACTGCTGCAACAAAACCTGGTATGCACAAGAAGGCACCTGCCAAGAGACTTCCTACGTCAAAGGCCAGAACCTCCACTCAGGAAACTATGGTTTTCACACTTGAGCCAAAATCAGGAGAAGAAGGCAAGAAGAGGGTCATAAAAACTACAACTAGAGTAATTGGAAATCCATCTATGAGGAAGGATTCTGCAAGTGAGGAGGAAGAGGAAGAAGAGGTTGCTGCTCAAGCACCTCCTGCTAAGTCATAGAAGCTGATGGGGGATGCCATCAAGTCTGGGGCAGCTCCTTCAAAGCCCAAGACAACCCCCAAAGATCTAGCACAAGCTCCAAAAATAAGCTCCAGGAACATACCACAATGACAGTCACCCAGTTGCTAAAAACATGAAGGAAAAAAAGGATGTTAGTCTCAGAAAATGGAGACAAGCAGATCCATATGCTGTGAGGAGGAGGACTGAAGTGGACTACAGATTCCACACCAGAGCAACAAGATTTTTATGATACAGTGTTGCTAGACAAGAAGCCCATAGTTAGTGATATGAGATGGGTGGACTGGAAATACATTGATGCAAATGTTGATCATTTCCCAGGTGTGCATGAAAGCTTCAAAGCAAATGGTGTTGATGACTTTGTTGGTTAGAATCTCACCAAATGGAACGATGAACTTATTATGCAATTCTATTCAACAACTCACTTCTATCCACATGGAAGGATTGTGTGGATGACAGAAGGTCACAGGCACCAATCAACAGTTGATGAGTGGGCTAGGCTCATAAATGCCCTTGAAGAAGAAGAGAATGACATAGATGTGTATGCTGAGAAGAAGAAAGATCATAACTCCATGGCCAATATGTATAAGGAAATTCTAGATAAGGCCTTGGAGACACACAAGTTTGGGTCACTCTACTACTTGTTGTCTGGTTTGGCCACCAAAAGCACCAGCTTGAGGCACACTCTGCTGCCAAAATCTAGAGATCACAGGATGATCATAGGTCATTCCATCAACTTGCTGCAGTTATTTGATGTTGTGCCACAGAAGTTCAAGGTCATGAGCTTGATTGTTGAGACAATCAAAAGGACAGCAGCTGACCAAAAGAGAACATGTGGGTATGCTCCACACATTCAAGAGCTAATCAATTCCAAGATGAAGCAAGGAGTGTATCTGTTGGATAAAGAACATCTTCCTTTGTTGCCTGACTTTGAGGACAACACAGTTGTCATGGATGCTGAAGATCCCACTTCAGTTGCAGCTCATGAGAAGAAGGAGAAAGCCAGAGCAGAAAAAGCAGCAAAGATGCCAAGTGCAGCAGAAGCTTCAGAAGCATTTCTCAAGTCAAAGCAAGACCAACTTGAATTTATGATTCAAGCAACCTTGAGGATTGAGAAAGGACTAGCCACCCCGACTCAGAACCAGGAGAGCTAGGAGAGGATCATTGAGACAAAAGTCTATGATCTGGACTTGAAAGTGATTGAGATACTGATACGTCTCCAACGTATCTATAATTTATGAAGCATTCATGCTATATTACTATGTGTTTTGAATGATTATGGGCTTTATTATACACTTTTATATTATTGTTGGGACTAACCTATTAACCGGAGGCCCAGCCCAGATTTGTTGTTTTATGCCTATTTCAGTGTTTTGAGGAAAAGGAATATCAGACAGAGTCAAAACGGAACGAAATCAACTAGAGAAGTTATTTTTGGAAGGAAAGCCACCGGATAGACTTGGACTCTACGTCAGAAGATACGGGAGCTGGCCACGAGGGTGGGGGGCACGCCCCCTGGGCGTGCCCCCTGCGCCGTGGGGCCCCCGTAGCTCCACCGACGTACTCCCTGCACCCATATATACCTACGTATCGTAAAACTTCCAGAACAGAAGATAGATTGGGAGTTCGGCCACCAAAAGCCTATGTAGCCACCAAAAACCTCTCGAGAGCCCGTTCCGGCACCCTGCCGGAGGGGGAACCCACCACCGGTGGCCATCTTCATCACCCCGACGCTATCCATGACGAGGAGGGAGTAGTTCGCCCTCGGGGCTGAGGGTATGTACCAGTAGCTATGTGTTTGCTCTCTCTCTCTCTCGTGTTCTCTCTCGTGTTCCCTCTATGGCACGATCTTGATGTACCCCGAGCTTTGCTATTGTAGTTGGATCTTATGATGTTTCTCCCCCTCTACTCTCTTGTGATGAATTGAGTTTCCCTTTTGAAGTTATCTTATCGGATTGAGTCTTTTATGAGAACACTTGATGTATGTCTTGGTGATCAACTTGCGGGTTTCGTGACATTGGGAACCTATGCATAGGGGTTGGCACACGTTCTTGACTCTCCGGTAGAAGCTTTGGGGCACTCTTTGAAGTACTTTTATGTTGGTTGGATGAATCTGAGATTGTGTGATGCATATCGTATAATCATGCCCACGGATACTTGAGGTGACAATGGAGTATCTAGGTGACATTAGGGTTTTGGTTGATTTGTGTCTTAAGGTGTTATTCTAGTACGAACTCTTTTATAGATCGATCTGAAAGAATAACTTTGAGGTGGTTTCGTACCCTACCATAATCTCTACGTTTGTTCTTCGCTATTAGTGGCTTTGGAGTGACTCTTTGTTGCATGTTGAGGGCTTGTTATATGATCTATCTATGTTATTATTGTTGAGAGAACTTGCACTAGTGAAAGTATGAACCCTAGGCCTTGTTTCCTATCATTGCAATACCGTTTACACTCACTTTTATCGCTCGTTACCTTGCTGTTTTTATTATTTCAGATTACAATTACCTTTATCCACATTCTATTTTGCACTTGTATCACAATCTCTTCGCCGAACTAGTGCACCTATACAATTTACCATTGTATTGGGTGTGTTGGGGACACAAGAGACTCTTTGCTATTTGGTTGCAGGGTTGTTTGAGAGAGACCATCTTCATCCTACAAACCTGTGCACTTGGAGGCCCAACAACGTCTACAAGAAGAAGGTTGTGTAGTAGACATCAAGCTCTTTTCTGGTGCCGTTGCCGGGGAAGCTAGGTAAGTGAAGGTATATCTTTAGATCTTGCAATCGAATCTTTTTTTTCTTATTTTAGCACTAGTTTATTTTATAAAAGAAAACTACAAAAAAATGGAGTTAAGTTTGTCTCATACGCTTCATCTTTTTAATATCTTTCGTGAGAATGATGGAAAGGAAAATTGTGCTCATGTGCTAGAAGAAGAATTACATAGAATGCTTGGCATAAAATATGTGAATGATGAGCATGACTGCAATGTTGTTAGTATGAATTCCTTGAATATCCTTGATGCTAATGATATGCAAAGCCACAAGCTTGGGGAAGCTATGTTTGATGGAGATGATATTTTTTGTCCCCCAAGCTTTGATGAGAAAATTTACTATGATTAAAGCATGCCTCCTATCTATGATGATTATTGTGATGACATGTATTCTTTAAAGAATAATGATAACCATGAAACGTGTCATCTTGATCTTAATTCTCAATCACATGATAGTTATTTTGTTGAGTTTGCTCCCACTACTATTCATGAGAAGAAATTTGCTTATGTTGAGAGTAGTAAATTTTCTATGCTTGTAGATCATGAAAATAATGCTTTAGGTGCTGGTTATATTGTTGAATTCATTCATGATGCTACTGAAAATTACTATGAGAGAGGAACATATGCTTGTAGGAATTGCAATAATGTCAAGTTTCCTCCCTATGTGCTTAAATTCTTGAAGCTATGCTTGTTTTACCTTCCTATGCAAGTCGATTATTGTTACCATAAGTTGTTTGCTCACAAAATCCCTATGAATAGGAAGTGGGTTAGGCTTAAATGTGCTAGTCATATGCTTCATGATGCTCTCGTTATGTTTCAACTCTTATCTTTTATGTGAGCATCATTGTCATCATCATGCCTAGCTAAAAGGGCATTAAAGAAAAGCGCTTGTTGGGAGACAACCCAATATTTACCCTTACTGTTTTTGTGTGTCCACATGATTATGATACTGTAGTAATCATGTTTTATAGCTTTTGTTTCAATAAAGTGCCAAGTAGAACCTTTGGGAAGACTTGGGTGAAGTTTATATGATCTTGCTGTAGAAAATAGAAACTTTTGCGCTCACGAGAATGGCTGCCATTTTTTACTGGAGAGTGCTTTTAGGTTGATTATTTTTGAAGATGATTAATAGACAAATTTCAGGTCCAGAAATTTATTTCATATATTTTGGGGTTCCATAAGTATACGTTTTATACAGATTACTACAGACTGTTCTGTTTTTGACAGATTCTGTTTTCTATGTGTTGTTTGATTATTTTGATGCATCTATGGATAGTATTAAGTGGTATGAACCATAGAGAAGTATGAATATAGTAGATATTACACCAATATGAATTTAGAATGAGTTCATTACAACACCTAAGTGGTGGCTAACGGAGCTTACGAGTTTTTGTTTTGAGTTTCGTGTGGTTGAAGTTTTCAAGTTTTGGGTAAAGATTTGATGGACTATGGAATAAGGAGTGGAAAGAGCCTAAGATTGGGGATGACCAAGGAACCCCAAGGTAATATTCAAGGACAACCAAGCAACTAAGTTTGGGGATGCCCCGGAAGGCATCCCCTCTTTCGTCTTCGTTCATCGGTAACTTTACTTGGAGCTATATTTTTATTCACCACATGATATGTGTTTTGCTAGGAGCGTCATTTTATTTTGCTAGTCTTTGCTTTCTGTTAGTTAGAATAATTCTTTGCATCTTTAGTTTCAATAAAAAAGTCAAGGATAGCCTTTGCCATGCTTATTTTCCTAGTTTGCATGTTGCTGTTTGAAAATAGAAAGTTTACTGCTGTTGCAAAAATTCCCTAGAAAAGTCAGAGAATGGTATAAGGTTGAATCTTTTTGCATATTATTTTATTACAGTGGGAATTTTAGTTCATAATTTTTGGAGTCAGGGAAGTATTGATACCCTTGCATTCTTTACAGACTGTACTGTTTTGGCAGATTGCTGTTATGGTTGCATTGTTTGCATATGTTTGCTTGTTTAATGATTCTATTTAAGGATAGGAGTATTAAATATTCAGAGGCATTTAGTATTCAATGTTGAATAATAATATTAGTGATTTTTTACAGTAGAATATGATAAGGTTTTGCATTGGCTTATACTAACCTATCTCACGAGTTCTTGTTGAGTTTGTTGTGAATGAAGCTTTTGATAAAAAGAGAAACCATGATATGAGAGGAATTAGGGAGACACAAAAGTTCAAGCTTGGGATGCCCAAGGCACCTGAAGATAATATTTCAAGAAGTCTCAAGCATCTAATCTTGGGAATGCCCAAGTAGGCATCCCACCTTTCTTCTTCAACAACTATCGGTTAGTATCGGTTGACCCTAAGTTTTTGCTTCTTCACATGAGTTGTGCTATCCTTGCAATGTAGTTTTCTTTAGCTTTGCTTGCTGTTTGAATAAAGTATCAAGATCTGAAATTATTAAATGGGAGAGTCTTCACATAGTTGCATAATTATTCGACTACTCATTGATCTTCACTTATATCTTTTTGGAGTAGTTTTTCATTTACTCGTGTGCTTCACTTATATCCTATGAGTAAATTGTTGAATGAGTTGATTGTCATGAATCTGAAATTATATATGCCTCATTTGCTTATTCCATGGGGAGTAATGACATCACATCTAAGAAGTATAGGTTGTAAATTTATTGACGGTTAGCAAGCATTGTATTAGTCATTTGAACAATTCATGAAAAAATATTGAAGGAAGAGAGATTTCACATATAAATATATTATCATAGAAATATTTTATAATTGTGAGCACTCATTAAGTATGACATGCTAAAGAGTTGATGTTGGACAAGGAAGACACCGTAATGGGTTATGTTTTCTCGCATCTCAGTTAAAGTATATTGTCATGGATCATTCAAACATGTTGAGCTTGCCTTTCTCCCCTTGCTAGCCTAAATATCTGTACTAAGCGGGAATACTGCTTGTGCATCCAATATCCTTAAACCCAGTTTTGCCATGAGTGTCCACCATACCTACCTATATGCGGTATTTACCTGCCGTTCCAAGTAAATTTGCATGTGCCCAACTGTAAACATTCAAATTATAATTTGTTTTGTATGCCCGAATTGCTCATGTAGCAACTAGGGGATGTCAGTGTCTTCCATGCTAGGTGGATTATTCTCAAGAGGAGTGGACTCCGCTCCTCATTCACGAGAAAGTGGCGGTAACCGGGATGCCCAGTCCCATGATCAAAAAGATCAAAATCAAATCAAAATAATTAAACAAAACTCCCCCAGGATTGTTGTTAGTTGGAGGCACTCGTTGTTTCGAGCAAGCCATGGATTGATCCTTGTTGGTGGTTGGGGGAGTATAAACTTTTACCATTCTGCGTGGGAATCGCCTATAATGTATGTAGTATGGAAGATATTGGGAACTCTTGGTTGTTATGTTGACATTGAGATCATACCTCTCAAAATTATTTATCTCTATTTCAAAATTGAGCTCTGGCACCTCTGCAAATCCCTGCTTCCCTTTGCGAAGGGCCTATCTTTTACTTTATGCAAGAGACAAGGTGATCTTCACCTTCACCTTTTTTCATTTTATCCTTTGGCAAGCACTTTGTGTTAGGGTGATCCTGATATATATCTCCAATTGGATGTACGTTAGCATGACCTATTATTGTTGACATCACCCAAAGGTGAATACGTTTGGAGGCAACCTTATAAGCCCCAATCTTTCTCTGTGTCTGATTAAAACTTCATAACCACAAGTATTGCGTGAGTGTTAGCAATTGTAGAAGATTATATGATAGTTGAGTATGTGGAATTTGCTATTCCTGAAAATAAAGATGAATTGCAATTGTTTTGATGACTAAGAATGAAGTTTCCTAGTTTTCAAGAATGTTTATGGCCTATGCTTTAACATGTGAATTGCTTGTTACTAGTTCGTGAAAAGTTTTATGAGTTGAACTACTTTTATGACATATAATGATGCTAGTAAAGGTGATTGAAATTATTGTTGATCAAACTTGTGCACCTCTAGCATTCACACTTCATAAATTCTTTCTTTATCATTTACCTACTCGAGGACGAGTAGGAATTAAGCTTGGGGATGCTGATACGTCTCCAACGTATCTATAATTTATGAAGCATTCATGCTATATTACTATGTGTTTTGAATGATTATGGGCTTTATTATACACTTTTATATTATTTTTGGGACTAACCTATTAACCGGAGGCCCAGCCTAGATTTGTTGTTTTATGCCTATTTCAGTGTTTCGAGGAAAAGGAATATCAGACGGAGTCAAAACGGAACGAAATCAACTGGAGAAGTTATTTTTGGAAGGAAATCCACCGGATAGACTTGGACTCTACTTCGGAAGATACGGGAGCTAGCCACGAGGGTGGGGGGCACGCCCCCCTAGGCGCCCCCTGCCTCGTGGGGCCCCCGTAGCTCCACCGATGTACTCCCTGCACCCATATATACCTATGTATCGTAAAACTTCCAGAACAGAAGATAGATCAGGAGTTCCGCTGACGAAAGCCTCTATAGCCACCAAAAACCTCTCGGGAGCCCGTTCCGGCACCCTGCCGGAGGGGGAACCCACCACCGGTGGCCATCTTCATCACCCCGACGCTATCCATGACGAGGAGGGAGTAGTTCACCCTCGGGGCTGAGGGTATGTACCAGTAGCTATGTGTTTGATCTCTCTCTTGTGTTCTCTCTCGTGTTTCCTCTATGGCACGATCTTGATGTATCCCGATCTTTGCTATTCTAGTTGGATCTTATGATGTTTCTCCCCCTATACTCTCTTGTGATGAATTGAGTTTCCCCTTTGAAGTTATCTTATTGGATTGAGTCTTTTATGAGAACACTTGATGTATGTCTTGGTGATCAACTTGCGGGTTTCGTGACATTGGGAACCTATGCATAGGGGTTGGCACACGTTCTTGACTCTCCGGTAGAAGCTTTGGGGCACTCTTTGAAGTACTTTTATGTTGGTTGGATGAATCTGAGATTGTGTGATGCATATCGTATAATCATGCCCACAGATACTTAAGGTCACTACAAGAAAATTGAGATACTATGACGAAAATCCTCGTGACGATGGTGAATAACGTCACACAGATACCCAATGTGTGATGTTTTATAGGTGGCGTCACTGATCACCATGAATCAGTGATGGTTAATGTCACAAAATCGCCTCAATGGTTGAGTGCCACCAGTCCGCCAATTTCTATGACGATTTGGTAATTTTGATGACAAACCTATTAAAGTCATAGAATATTACGAATGTATGATGCTCATTTTTTGTCATGTGACGTCCAGAAGTGGGACCCATCATAGATGCTTCACATCTTATTGAATGGTAGGACCCACACGTCAATGTTGACAATGGGACCCCCCATTGTTTAGTCACATTTTATCTAGCGATGGAATTATTTTGTTGTATCTCATAAATAGTCAATGGCATGGAAAATAAGGTTATTACGGTTGTTCGTGAGGTGATGTGTATGACATTGCGGTTGTTTGGTTCGATCTCAAAAATAAAAATGGTAGGTAGTAGTTGGCAGAAAAATGTGTATATCATGGACAATTATAGGAATAGTAGGCCCAATTCTAGGACAGATTCATTTGTGCGTTTGTGTCGAATGAAAAAAGTTGGGTACAATGATTGGACGACCTCATGTCTAGTTGCATGCCACTACCAACGAGTGCTCTTGATAAAAGAGGAGTTTTATACATCTAAAAAGGGGCTTTATACATCCTAGATCGCTTACACTAGAGGTTGGGGACTACGCGGATGAGTAGATTCAGACTCTAAACAATCATCGTTGAAAACCATCATCTGACGTTACCAATTTTATTTACACAAGTACTCCTTTCTGTCCCAAAATACTTGTCGGAAAAGATAAAAATAGATGTATCTAAAATTAAAATATATCTAGATACATCCATTCCTCCGACAATTATTTTCAGACGGAGGGAGTAGTACAAAAATTCACTCGTTTGCATTTTGTTTTATTCCAATATCACATATTTAAGACACCTCTATACGTTATCTAACATGTACAACTTTCGCCATATATATTTACAATTCTCTAGAAAAGAGTACATGGAAAATACCACATCATAATGTCTATGCAAGGTTTACTTTTTTTAATAATCATTTGCTACTTATTTCGTATTAAATGAATTGCATACCATTATGTGGAAATTAAATTATGAAAAATAAAACAATCTGCACACCAGAAAAACTCTTTCCCCTCCGTTTCTCTTTCTTTTTCCCGCATCCTGTCCCCACCCGTCAAAGGCCCAGCCAAATTTTCTCCTTCTATTTCGGCCGCGAAGAGGCACCGCTAAAGGCCACCGCCCACCCCGGCATTTTTTCGCCAGATTCAATCGACTCTCCTATATCCCACGACTGCGGCGATCAGGGCCGGCAGATTGGGGGTGGCCGCCCGCCGGCCGACCTTGAATCCACCACACAACCATCCCCACGAGCACTCCGCTCTATCCCCCCTGCTCGCAGCGACCGGCGACGGCGGATTGGAGGAGGCCGCCCGACCGGCCGAGCTCAGATCCACTACATCAACCAGCGACAGCGGATTGGAGGAGGCCTCCCCACCCATCTCTCTTTCCCCACAGATTGCAGCGACCAGCGTCGGCTGACGGTAATTTACTCATCCCGCCCTCCTTATCCCGCAAGCTCTAGACGTTAGGGATCACCATGGAAGGGATTTGGGGGAGAAAAGCGCACGCGGTCGTGTACATCTCTGAATACAACGACCATGTGGCAAATCCCGTAGCTCTGTAAGTTTTACTCGATTTTTACTCAGTTGTCGTGAGATTTCCTGTAATTCAGCGACCATGTGGCTTCCTTGTTTGTGGTTCTGCTACCCCATAAATCGTCCTTACCTAGGATGGTCAAAACTTAATGTCTGCACTTGTTCTTGATACAATATATTACCATATGGAGTTCACGGTATATGTTATTTATTTCGAATTCTTGATAAAGACTGGGTCTGCACTTGTTCTTGTTCAAAACTGAATAAAGATTGATTCTGCACTTGTTCTTGTTCAAAACAGAATAAAGACCGAGTCTGCACTTGTCCGAAACTGAATAAAGGCCGATTCTGCAGTTGTTCTTATTTAACTGAATTCTGGATGCTCCATATTTCCAAGTAAGTTGTTTACTTCGATCTGTTCTGCAACCCTCAAAAGCATCATACAGTAATGTCTTTGCCATCTCCAGGACCGTACATAGAAAATCACAGGCCCTGTGCAAATCAAAATTTAAGCCCCGACGTTGGAGTATAATTTGTTAATCACTGCAACAGTATAATTTTCATGTAGAATTCAGCACCAGATGCACAAATTCAAGAAAGAACAAAAAACTGGATGTAGTAGTGTACTTATAAACATGAGTAGTAATAAAAGAATAGGGTGCTGAGAACTCCCACAACCTTCAGAGTAGCATTGTAGTTGTAGATCATGAAAGACTGCACGTAAAGCTCCAGTGGGTGATTGCTAGTGTACATGACCATGATCTGCTAGAGTAATTTAATTTGGGCCTTGATATTGATTTCTTTTTTGGAATAGTAGCAATGCATTTAGAGAGAGAGAGAGAGAGTGAGAGAGAGAAGAGGGGGTCGCTGGGAGTAATTTTGATGGATTGGGATTGGAGAGAGAAGTACGAGGTGGCTTGGGCCTTGGGGTGCGATATTTCCATCATTGTTTACTCTAATTAATTATCTGTTTAATTAACATCTTAATTACCTAAAAGGTCGTGAGCCCTCCAATTTTTGAGGCCCTGCTCAACCGCTCCGGTTGCACCTGTTAAAATATTGCCCTGGCCATCTCAAATGACAAGCATCAATTCCAAGTTTGAGTATTAAGGAACACATGAACTACTTAATAGCAGAGCTACTTGTTTATAACTATTTTACACAATCTAGCCTTTTTTGTCTACTAGCAATGAAAGCCAAGTTTCAAGAGATAAGTTAATGTAATCATGTACGTTACAAGTACTCCTCCAAACAAGTTTAAGCAGATTTCAGTCATCTAGTGTTGATAATGTAGGCTGGTAGATCTTTCGGCAATTCATTAAGTTCACTCTCTGTCATCTTTTCCAGCTTCAGTTACTAAAATCATGCCACCAGTTCTGGAGAGTGATATGCATAGCAGGGAATATCTTGTGGAACAGAAACGCAAGGGTGAGGCATATTTGAAGGAAAGGAATGCAAGGATTGCGGAACGCAAGGCTGTGGAGCAGGAGTCTCTTAAAGACATACAAAGCATAGCTCGTAGCCTTGTATACTCCAGTGCTCCTAATGCGCAACTGACACAAAAGGCACAAGGTGCTGATGATTGCAGTGACTCAGAGTATGACCGAGATGCTGAAGAGGAGGCCTATGTAGAGGAAGAGGATTTGAGAGATGAAGAGGAGGTCGCTCTTGCTAAGTCCAAAGCAATGGTAATCATGCAGACATACATCTTAAATAATATGTACAATGTCGATTGACTGACTTTAATTTTGCCTTGTTTGTATCATTTGTATGTCATTCTGCACTATAAGTATCACAAATAATTGACTCAAAGATTGATTCACATATTCTGTCAGAAAGCATTATCAAATAAGCCACCCAACATTACTCATGAGAATTGGACTAGCCTTGTCAATAAATGGTCTGATGAAAGAAACAAGGTTTGTAACAAGATATGCGACCAACAATAGTTTTTGCATTCACATCTACTGTACCATATGTAAATACTTATATTCATTTTTTATGTAGAAAATATGTCAAATGAATAAGGAAAACCGAGAAGCTGTCAGGCAACACCAAAAGACGGGATATATGTCCTATGTTTCCTATTTCAGCAAACTTGTAAGAATTCCAAATATCTTACTTGTAGTCCTATGTCTATTGCATCTGGCCTATATATATATATATGTATGTATGTATGTATGTATGTATGTATGTATGTATGTAGTAGTAGTAATGTTACAATTTCATATATCTTGTAGAAAAAAGACAAGTACAATAATCATGATCCAAGTCCCATTGAGTTTTTCAAAGACACCCATACAAACAGCAAGACTGATAGCATGAGCTGAGTCAGGACTTCTAGCTCATGTAAGATTTCTTCCTCTATTGTTTCTGACTTGAAATAGATTCTCATATTGCTAGCATATGAACTTTGCCTTAGCATCAATATTTTTCTTTGTACTATAGAATGCGATGGAAAAGAAAAGGGAAGCACAATCAGAAGGTGAGCAGCCAGTATCCGATACATCGATTGTGGCTGAAGTTCTAAAGGAAGAAAGCGCACATAGCACCGTCCTTTCTAGCATGGGGTATGCATGAAGATCCGGGAGGTCTGGGAGCTCTACTTCATGAGCCTAGATCCGATTTCTAGAAGAAAGAATTGAATAGAAGGATAGAGAGGCAAGAGATGCAAATGACAGGTAATTATGTTATTTCCCTTTCTGTTCTTGTTGTTTCTTTTTTCTTGCTTATGTGTGCATGGTGCACTCATTGAAGTGAACGAAAGTTCAACTAAGGAGTGCTTCTCTTAACCTGGGTTGTTGACTTGATATCCTTTTGGTGATGCTTCCTGTAATCAAGCTGTTGGTTATGCATATTTTAAAACATTACAAGTTATTCTTGAGTTTACTGTTTCATTGGCCCGTCAGCATGCTTGCCTTGACATTTAATAATGTACTTATCTATTTTAAATTGGTACCTTTGTACCTTGTTATCTTGTATGTTTTCATCTCATTACGATGCAACATTGTTGCGTTTTGTCATTTATAGGCATCGGGAGGAGTTAGTCGCAAGACTTGAAGCACGAGAGAGAGCATTTTAAGAGATACAAAAGAAGCAGCAAGAAGAATTGGAAGCTTTAAAAAAGAGCCAGCAAGAGAAGACTGAAGCCTGGGCAAAGAAGCAAAAGGAGACGGGACAATCTGCTTGATTTTTTGAGGGCTCAAGCAACTCTGCAGTCCCAGTCCCAACCAGATGGTTCATGAATGCCATCCTTACATTGCAATCATCAGGATAACATATGTGGTCTTTAGTTAATATTAGTTTTCATCTTGTCTATTGTCTGTGTTAAACTTGAGTCAGCTTTTTACTGCCATTTTTGTTTACAGAATGATTTGGCTGAGATGATTTCATACATAATATGATTTGTCTTTGATATCAATTTATGATGTGTTTTTTCTCTTCAACTTTTTTATATAATCTTATGTGATGTGATCTGAAATAAATACTTATTTTCATCATAATTAGATCTCAAAGAAAGTAAATATATTTTGATGGCGCCATCTTCATCCATAATAAAAGTAATGACACTACTAGTGGGATAGCTGTTCGGGTGTTGATGTGGCATAAAGTTAGTGACGTTGCCTCGTCACCGAATATGGTACAATACGGCATATTTTCTCCTAACATGTGACATTAATTGATCATCATGGAAATAGTAAGTCGATGATGTTCTATATAATGTCACTGAAGGTCCCAATTTCGATGACGTTTTTGCGTGTGCGCCGTCACTAGGAGTAATCTGTGACGGGGATTCCGTGACGATGCTTGTGACACCCATAAAATGTCACCAGGGGGTAATTTGTGACGTTATTAGCTATTCGATGACATTTTTTAGCTCGTCATAGTAGGCCCGGTCTCTTGTAGTGGTTCTTGGAGTTCTATTCGATGTTATCTTTTTTTTGCGGTGCGTTTGTTGAGATCCGATGAATTATGGGTTTATGGTCAGATTATCTATGAATATTATTTGAGTCTTCTCTGAACTCTTTTACGCATGATTAAGACAGCTTTGTATTTCTCTCCGATCTATTGATTTGGTTTGGCCAGCTAGATTGATTTCTTTTACAATGGGAGAGGTGCTTTGTAGTGCGTTCAATCTTGCGGTGTCCTCACTCCGTGATGGAAGGAGTAGCGAGATACGTATTTGTATTGTTGCTACTAAGGATAAAAAGATGGGGTTGTTACCATATTGATTGGATCTATCCCTCTACATCATGTCATCTTGCTTAAGGCGTTACTTCGTTCTTGTTAACTTAATACACTAGATGCATGTTGGATAGCGGTCGATGTGTGGAGTAATAGTAGTAGATGCAGGCAGTAATCGGTCTACTTGTCACGGATGTGATGCCTATATTCATGATCATTGCCTTGGATATCGTCATAACTATGCGCTTTTCTATCAATTGCTCAACAGTAATTTGTTTACCCACTGTATGCGTTCTTTCAAGAGAGAAGCCTCTAGTGAGACCTGTGGCCCCTGGGTCTATTTTCTATCATATTATTTTCAGATCTATAAAATCAAAAACAAAAAAATATCTTGCTGCAATTTATTTATCTTTACCTTATTTTGCACTTTTATTTATCTTTTATATCAATCACTACCAGAACTCATCCTTGCAAGTGACCATGAAGGGATTGGCAATCCCTTTTTCGCGTTGGGTGCAAGTATTTGTTTGTTTGTGCAGGTGCATCTGTTGGGGGCTTGTGTATTCCTCCTACTGGATTGATACCTTGGTACTCAAACTGAGGGAAATATTTATCTCTACTTTGCTCCATCACCCTTTCCTCTTCAAGGGAAAAACCAACACAAACTCAAGAAGTAGCATGCACTAATGAGTGTTATTTTTACGCTCATCAAACTTGAGTTTAAACGGGTTTATTTTATAAAACCCGAGATATCCACTTTGATATTGGTACTAATGACTAACGAATGCAAATGTTCCACAATCCTATCTTTATCTTGTTTTCACATGAAATAGGGCTAAACATGAACAAAATCAAGCACATATTTGGAAAGGAGTAAAGAGGAGATAAGGGGAGCCAAAGTGGAAGGCGTAGGAAGTCAACAAAGCGCAAGATGGTATGAGCTTCCAGCGGCGCCACTTGATCCAACCTACAAATATCGTGAAGGGGCCAACGCCAAAAAACGAACAGAACATCACCGAGACCTCCATCTTCGTCATCCACATCATCCCCAACGCCGCCATTTATCATCTTCATCACCATAGCCATCTCCACCACCATCACCATAGCACTTATCAAAATTAGCAATTATTTGTAATCGTGTATCGCATCCAACAACTGTTGTAAGACATATTATCAATCAATCAATCTTCCTGGTGTGTTCTTTAATTGTTTCTTCTTGTGATCTGATCGCCATGTGCGAGTAGTCCGATAAGGTCATGGGTTGAGGCATGGCCCTGCAAACCTATGTATTTGTCGGAGGGATTGATGGAAATATTTTGTTGTCTTATATGTGTGAGATAAAATTGCTTCCTAGATGTCTCTTGCCTCGTTCGCGTTCTTTGTCCTCACAGGTACCCAGGATCACAGAGATCGAGCCATGGAGAGGCTAAGGGCAGAGAGACCGTGAACACCATTTTGAACACCAGTGACAGAAAGGTTTAGTACGGTGGCGTGTATCCCATCTTTGGAGATGCAAGAGGTGTAGTCATTAAATGCCCAATACTTTTGTCTGGTTTATCTTCATTACCAAGGAAACCTCGCACGACCGATAGGGCTTTCAGTTGGACAATTGACTCTTGATGCAGGATGTGTACCGGTCAAGACGTAATTTGGACACATCCCCCACGTCGAGACGTAGCAAGCACATCTTGATGCCGACTTCCATAGCACCAGCGAATATCATGATGACCCCGTTCACAAATATATGGTTGTAAGCATAAGTCCTCATACCTATGCCTATTTTTATTTATAAGTGTTCAAATGTGCAACTTGATTTTGATATAGTTAAAAACTGGAATTTAACTCTCTTGTGAAGCTTGTTAGAAACCCTTGTCTTAAAGGTACGCTTCCTCTTGTGGGTTCGGTAACTCAAAGTCACCTATGGGGAAAAGGGCGAGAATCTCTTATTACCGGATCATTAAAGGACTCATCATGAACTCGGTGTTAGGGGCCAAAATAACATAGGCACGTGGTTGTCTACGTGGTTGCTCACTTTTGTAAGAAGGTGGAGAGCTTGAGTTGGAGATTTACATCGCCTACATTAAGGGAGAAGAAAACGAGATATAGTTTAAGCAGGATGCAAGAGGCTACATCAAAGAAGAACTTTAACAACTAAGCCCGAAATGACGGCCACATAAAAACATTGTTCGCTATATGTCATTGCCAGTCAAAGTCATAGCCAAGCGCTTACAAGAAGAAGAGAGGAACGACGAGAATGACGAGAATCGAAAACTCACAGAATCAGATAGACTATGAAACCTTTCTGGTTAGAACGAGATAAGAAATGAATAAGACTGAAAGGATTTAGGCAGCACTCCATCTAAAACATGGAGGAATAGAACACGAGCTTGAGAGGATGGAATGATACTTGAATTTCTCCGAAATCTTGATGAATTCTTGAAGAATGAATTAAATCATGAAGAACCACCATGAAGAACTCCGGTGACAAAAGGATGATGAGATAGAATGAAGGAAAAAAGAATAAGATGAGCCTTGCGATGATTCAGGTGGAGGTTCGAGACAAGATCACCGAGAAAACTTGGAACTCCGGAAATAAGGATGAACAACACATAACTGAGAAATTGGTAACACGAACAAACTCCGGTAGAAAAGAATTGGACACTTGGATGGAACAAGAATAAGAATTATGTTATGCATATCCTCCATCAATTAAATTGATGAGAAGCAGTGGATTGCATACAACTTATCCGCGTTGAAAAGGATTAAGGGGGGATATAGCGCAAAACTTGAGAAAGTCTTAATGAACCACCGGTAGATTGGAAAGAACGAATGGATTGAATGATAATCAAGGAAAAAGAATCTTGAACGAACCACCGTAAGAATTGAAAATGAAAGTAGCAAAGGCACAATTCACCGGAAGAGTTGGAAAACGAATGAAGATACTTGAGGGGATTTAGATACATGAGAACGAAGAGATCATGAACTGATTAGAGGGTATTTGAATGATGCATCGGAAGAATTCGAGAACGAGAGTTGAAAGCTGAGAATGAATAATTCTGAGATGATGGGCTACAGAGAATCAATCTGACAAGACTCTTGAATTGCTCCGGATGGGTGAAAAGAATTTAAGAGAGCCATGAATCTTCGAGAGAAGGGACAAGATTTAGAGGAAACACTTCTTCGGTCTTCAAATGTTGAGAATGAAGATGAGAACCAGCATGACAATTTATGAGACACTCCGGAGCAAAGAAGAATAGAAATGTTGAACCAATGATAAAAATGTTTTAAAAGCGATCTTGAAGAAGGAATATGACTGATGATAATTCATTCTTACGTAAAACTTGGAAATGAATTTGGGAATAGCTCCGGGAAATTAGAAGAGTCAGGTAAGATCTCGGGAAAAGACCTGTGGGTTAGGGCCCACTGAAGAGCTAACACCGTTGAAAATGATTGTTGAAAAGATAGATGATGCACCGGAATAATTGAAATATTTGAATGCGGTGACAACCCCGAATTAATCAGAACACAGACGTATCTCCTGAGATGTCTTCCGAACTCCAGAATAATAAACTGGCGAGAGGCAAACGAGCAAGGAGAACACTTGATCCAAGGAAAAGAGTATGATCAACCGAAAAACTTGGATTGAGTCCACCGGAGAAGAAAAAGAGCTGAAGAATGTCCACGGAGACGAGAATTCACCGGTTGAAATGATTGAGGGAAGACTGAAGAACCTCCGTACGAATGAAAATTGATGCTCGAAACAGACTTAGGCTCCGGGAGGAAGAGGGTGGGAGGGCGGGAAAAACAAAGGCGACTTGGAAGGAATCAACGAATACTTGAAGAGAAAAAACACCGGTTGAAATGATTGAGGAGAGAATGCAGAGGCTTCACACGAGTAGGATGGATACTCGATTTCGGACTCCGGCTCCGAGAAGAAAAAGGGTAGGTGGGTGGGAAGAACAAGGACAACTTCGGACAAGGAAAACAACGTCGTGGAGGAAGAACTGAGGATTGATCTCGCGAAAGACAAAGAGGTTTGAGTCGACTTGACGAGAGATGCACCGGATAAAAGAGGATGGACAACTCACGAAACTAACCATGTGATCCTAAAGAAAAATTTGAAGGGAAGAGGAGTAGTTCAAAACACCTACGTGAAGATTTCTCACTGGAGCGACGAAGGGGATGAGGAGTAAAAATAATTCCTACTCTCCGATATAACTAGACTCCGAAAATAGTTTTCTTCTAGACTCAACAACGACAAACTACATGATCAATCAAGGGGGCTCCTATGGTCAGTCGAGGCTCTGATACCAACTTGTCATGCCCAATATGCGATACTATATTAAAGAGACTCGAAGGTCCCACCAAGGATAGAACCGCATATTGAAATGCTTTTGCAAGGTGGATATCATTACATCAACATTACATAATAGATGTGGATACATACAAGAGGCATACAATGCCACACGAATACAACATCATCATACATAAGATCAACATCCGACTACGGATGAAACACAAATAGGAACTCAAACGACATCCACCCTGCTAGACCAGGCTGCCGACCTGGAACCTATCCCCTGATCGAAGAAGAAGTAGAAGGAGAACTCCAAAACAAGAAAACATCGCTCCCGCATCATGATCATCGCATAACCTATACCTGCAACTGTTGTTGTAGTAATCTATGAGCCACGAGGACTCAGCAATCCCATTACCATGGGTATCAAGACTAGCAAAGCTTAAAGGGAAAGGAAGGGGTAAAGTGGTGAGGTTGCAGGAGCGACTAAGCATATATGGTGGCTAACATACGCAAATAAGAGCGAGAAGAGAGCAAACGGAATGGTCGTGAAGATAGCAATGATCAAGAGGTGATCCTGAACTCCTACTTACATCAAACATAACCCAAAAACTGTGTTCACTTTCCAGACTCCGCCGAAAAGAGACCATCACAGCTACACACGCGGTTGATGCGTTTTAATTCGGATCTGGTGTCAAGTTATCTACAACCGGATATTAACAAATTCCCATCTGCCACATAACCGCGGGCACGGCTCTCGAAAGTTTATACCCTGCAGGGGTGTCCCAACTTAGCCCATGATAAGCTCTCGCGATCAATGAGGGATATTCCTTCTCCCAGGAAGACCCGATCAGTCTCGGAATCCCAGTGACAAGACATTTCGACAATGGTAAAACAAGACCAGCAAAGCCGCCCGATGCGCCGACAATCCCGATAGGAGCTGCACATATCTCGTTCTCAGGGCAACACTGGATGAGACATCCTATGAGTAAAACCAGACCTCGAGTTTCCCAGAGGGGGCCCCGCAGTCTACTCGGTTTGGACCAACACTTAGACAAGCATTGGCCCGGGGGGGGGGGGCTAAAATAAAGATGACCCTCGGGTAATTACTCCCAAGGGAAATGTAGGTGGTGGTGAGGCAAATGGTAAAACCAAGGTTGGGCCTTGCTGGAGGAGTTTTATTCAAAGCGAACTGTTGAGGGGGTCTCATAAATCACCCAACCGCGTTAGGGACGCAAAATCCGGGAACATAATACCGATATGACGGAAAACTAGGGCGGCAAGAGTGGAACAAAACACTAGGCATAAGGCCGAGTCTTCCATCCTTTACCAAGTGTATAGATGCATTAATAATATAAGAGATATTGTGATATCCCAAAATAATCCTGTCCATCATGGAGCGATCTTCAACTTCACCTGCAACTAACAACACTATAAGAAGGGTTGAGCAAAGCGGTAACATAGCCAAGCAAAGGTTTGCTAGGAAGGGCGAAAAAGGTTAGATGCTGACATGGCAAATTGGGAGGGCTTGAATAACAAGTGATAGGAAGCGTAGCATAGCGATAGAACGAAGCACCTAGCATAGCAATGATAGTAGTGAGATCTAGGGTAGTGGTCATCTTGCCTGAAATCCCGCTAGGAAGAAGAACGAGGCCGTGAAGAAGATGAAGCCACGAAGACGAACCAAGCGTAGACGAGCGAATCCTCACGATCGCAACGAAACGGGAACTATCGAGAAGAAGCGCACAACGTGGTAAACACACCACACATAGACAAGACATGATGCTCAACCAAGTATGATGCAATACAAGGCTACATGAAGCTATTCATGGCAAGAGATGATGCAAACAAGAACAACACATCAACGCAAGTTTAAATGAGGCCGGAAACAACATATAACAATTCCGGTAAATCCTCATATGCAAGTTTCAAAATTGGTCCAGATCTGAATAAACCTTATGTTCAAGTTGTTAAACAGCAAGTTAAGATGCACCAAGATGATCTACACGAGATTCTAGTCAAGTTACATATAAAGTTCATTTAATTCGGAGCTACGGCCTAGAAGATATGAGCAAAACAAGTAAAACATGGCATTGATGCTAAATGCATCCAAACATCAAGCAAACACCTCAAAACATGGATGCAACATGATAATATGAAACTACATGCAATATCAAGCAAGTGTCATATAGAGCACACTCAAAACAGAGCAACGGTTCAACACATACACACCATACAAGTTTAAAGGACAAGCTGTCCAAAACAGCAACTAGGCATATTGCAAACACCAAAACAACATGCTACAGTACCACAATATAAAAACAAAAGGCATGGACATGATGTACAGGTAAATCATAACAAAACATGAACACTGAGCTATCTCCAGAAATCATTAGAACATGCTCCAAAACACATGGCAAGATTGCAAATAATAACAGTTTCAGACTTAGCAGAAATAACATCAGGTTGCAATGTTTAGAGCTATCAAACAACATTCTACAGGAACTTATCATGGAAAACAAAGGCATGGAATGAATCTAATAATTGCATATAACAAAAGTCCCTTACTGACCATGAGCCAAAAGGGCACAGAAAATATGATGGGACCCATGTAAACATAGTAAGTGATATGACAGATTCATACATGGCAGGAACAACAATAAGTAGGCATGTTGGTTAGCTTGTACCACTCACCATAGAGCAATACATGGCATGGAAAGGCAACCAGCAGTAAGAATACATGTTTATGAGCTAAGAATGGCAAGCGCATGGTCATAGGGTGCATGGATCACTAGCAAAGTTCATGACAAAACTGAACTTAATGTTAACAGGTTGACATCAACATTATTTAGCAACTTGAGAGCAAGATTACAACAAGCTACAACAGTCTATAAATGCAACCAGGGGCAAGGATGAATAGAGCATAACATGTACAACAAAACCTTCGTAGTGAACATCTCCAGATTATGCATAGAATGACTTGTAGTAGCAGGTTTACATAGCATCATGATATAATAGATTCAGCCTAGCAAAACAGCAACAACAAGTACCCTACTTCACGAGCTCGATGCACTCACTACAGGAATCACAAAAATATATGGATTGAACCAAAGTGAAGATGGCATGATGTAGCTCAAGACTCATGTAGGAATCATGCTCATAGGATGAACACACAAAATGCAACGAAAAAGACAAATCACCAAGTTCTGATAACAGGCAGCAGTTAACATCATATAGCACTCTTGCAACGATGATTAGGGCATCACGATGGACTCAAATGAACATTCCACCAAAGAATGAAGTGAAGAGCATCTCCTGATGAACATTTTGATATATTGCACGCACGAAACGGAGCAGTATGCAACAAGTTATGATGCGATGAACAGGAGACCAGAATGCAAATAATTTC
>NC_041387.1:575305723-575322026 GCF_002162155.2 Triticum dicoccoides | reverse complement strand
CATATAAATAGGTAGAGGGAGCTAGGAGACTCGAAATGAGGTGCGGTTTTCGCCCACACGATCGTGATCGAACGATCAAGAGCATGGAGGGGGTTTGGATGGGCTCATGGGTTGTGGTGAAGAGGGGATGGGCTGCAAAGGGAGAGGGGTCTCGGGCTACACGGTTAACCGTTGGAGTATCAAACGACCTCCAAATGGCACGAAACTTGACAGGCGGTCTACCGGTGCTATACCAAGGCCGCTTGGCAAACCTCGGGCCATTCCGAGAACGTTTTTATCCTGCTCACGAAACAAGGTCTGAGAGGGGCGACGGGCGCGCGTGAGAGGTCTGGACTTCGAATGGACTTGGAGAGAACCGGGGGAACCCGAACGGATGCAAGTTTTGAAAAACATGCAGATGAAATGCAGGTGGTGACATGGCAAAAATGCAACACGCAAGCAAATGACATGGCAAGGACGGTGAATAACTGGAAGACACTTGACGCATCGAATCCGGGGCGTTACAAAGATGTTGATGGAGATTGACCCCTTCCCACTGAGAGGATCGATGGTGATGACAATGGTGATAATTTTCCCCTCCCGGAGGGATGTTTCCTCGGCAGAATAGCTCCGCCAGAGCCCTAGATTGGTTCCGCCAAGGTTCCGCCTTGTGGCGGCGGTGTTTCGTCCCGTGAGGTTGCCTATGATTTTTCCAGGGTAAAAGACTTCACATAGCAGAAGATGGCCACCGGAGGGCTGCCAGGGGGCCCACGAGGCAGGGGGCGCGCCCCCACCCTCGTGGACAGGGTGTGGGCCCCCTCTGGTACTTTCTTCGCCCAGTATTTTTTATTAATTCCAAAAATAACTTTCGTGGAGTTTCAAGACTTTTGGAGTTGTGCAGAATAGGTCTCTAATATTTGCTCCTTTTCCAGCCCAGAATCCCAGCTGCCGGCATTCTCCCTCTTCATGTAAACCTTGTAAATAAGAGAGAATAGGCATAAGTATTGTGATATAACGTGCAACAACAGCCCATAATGCAATAAATATTGATATAAAAGCATGATGCAAAATGGACGTATCAACTCCCCCAAGCTTAGACCTCGCTTGTCCTCAAGCGGAAGCCGATATCAAAAAATATGTCCACATGTTTAGAGATAGAGGTGTCGATAAAATAAAATACGGACATGAGGGCATCATGATCATTCTTATAACAACAACATATATATATTTTGTCATATGATTTCTTATGCTCAAGTGATAATTATTCACAATGTCAAGTATGAATCAGAAACTTCATTGAAAACTAACAACCTATAATCTTGGTCATTGAAGCAATTGCAATTTATCATAACATCGGAAAGAGTCAATATAAGAGCTTGTCAGCAAGTCCACATACTCAACTATCATTTACTCTTTCACAATTGCTAACACTCACGCAACACTTATGGGTATGAAGTTTTAATCGGACACAGAGAAAGATAGGGGCTTACAATGTTTCCTCCCAACCTTTTACCTCAAGGGTAATGTCAACAATAATAGTTCATGCTAAATTACATCCAATTGGCCCTTCACATTATACATTATTCATACTTTTAGGTGAAGATCATATGACAAAAGTATGAATAATGTACTCTTTCACATTATGATCTTCACCTAAAAGTATGAATAATGTGAAGATCATAATGTGAAAGAGTAAATGTGACAAAAGTATGAACAACATATATATATACATATATATATACATTATTCATACTTTTAGGTGAAGATCATAATGTGAAAGAGTAAATGCTAAATTACATCCAATTGGCCCTTCACATTATACATCTTCACTAATCAGGATCTTTCCAACACAAGGTGCTTGCCAAAGGATAAAATATAAAAGGGAAAGGTGAAGATCACCATGATTCTTGCATAATGTATAAGACAAGAATAAAAGATAGGCCCTTCGCACAGGGAGGTAGAGGTTGTCATGTGCTTTTATGGTTGGATGCACGAAATCTTAATGCAAAAGACGTCACTTTATATTGCCACTTGTGATATGGACCTTTATTATGCATTCCGTCGCGTTTATTGCTTCCATATCACAAGATCGTATAAAGCTTATTTTCTCCACACTAATAAGTCATACATATTTAGAGAGCAATTTTTATTGCATGCAACATGACAACTTACTTGAAGGATCTTACTCAATCCATAGGTAGATATGGTGGACTCTCATGGCAAAACTGGTTTTAAGGATATTTTGAAGCACAAGTAGTATCTCTACTTAGTGCAAAGAATTTGGCTAGCATGAGGGGGAAAGGCAAGCTCAACATGTTGGATGATCCATGACAATATACTTTATTTCGGATATAAGAAAACATAACCCATTACGTTGTCTTCCTTGTCCAACATCAATTCTTTTAGCATGTCATATTTTAATGAGTACTCACAATCATAAAAGATCTCCAGGATAATGTATTTATATGTGAAAACCTCTCTTTCTTTATTACTTCCTATTAATTGCAACGATGACCAAAACTATGTTTGTCAACTCTCAACAACTTGTATTCATCATACTCTTTATATGTGAAGCCATTACTCTCCGTAAGATCAGTAATCTCTTTATTTCCTTTTATTCTTTCTTTTTCTTTTATTCCCTCAAGATCATAGCAAGATAGCAAAGCCCTTGACTCAACACTAATCTTTATTATATATGGCTCACGGACTCGATTACATAGAGGATCATAAGGCAGAACTCAAAACTAGATCATACCAAAACTTTATTCTACTAGATCAAGATATTACCAAAAGGATCAAACTAAGTAAAATGGTAAAGATAGGAGTGTGATGGTGATACGATACCAGGGCACCTCCCCCAAGCTTGGCAGTTGCCAAGGGGAGTGCCCATACCCATGTGATTATGTCTCCGTCTTCGGGGGTGATGTAGGTGGTGTTGTTGATGATGTAGGCTTCTTCCTTAATTTGCGTTTGAGGATGGAATTTTGCTCCCTTAGATCATCATTCTCCAGCTCAAGGCTTAATATCCTTTTGCACAGTTCCTGTTTGTTCTCCTGCAAGAGACGAAAAGGGCTAAACTTGATCTTAGGTTTCTTTGCTCTTTCAGGGAGGCTTGACTTATTAAACTCCACATGCACGTCCCTAGGTTGAGGTAATGGGACTTCATCTTCATGTGAGCTCGTCTCCTCCTTTCCCTTAGGCTTGTAGTCTTCTTCTTCCTCAGTGGTCCAACCATAATGCTCCAAGTCCCCATAGAGCTTAGGGTCTGTGAGGTAATCAACCACATAGCTTTCTCCCTCCGAATCCTGGGACGACATATTGCTCTAATCTACGACAGAAAGCAGCTCAAGACAAAAACAGAGGATATTTGCATGGTATGATGGTCAAAGCCTTCGGGATATTATATAATGAACTTTTACCAACCAGAAGAAGTATCGTGCAAGAAAACGGAGTCCGGATAGCACACGAGGTGCCCACGAGGCAGGGGGTGCGCCCAAGGGGGTAGGGAGCGCCCTCCACCCTTGTGGATGGCTCTTGTCCTTCCCAGACTACTTCTTATTTTCCTATTTTCTTAAATATTCTAAAACAGAGAAAAATTGCTATTAGAACTGTTTTGGAGTCGGTTTACTTACCGTACCACATACCTATTCCTTTTCAGAGTCTGGAATGTTCTGGAAAGTGTCCCTTATGTATTTCTCTGGGGTTACCGTTTCAATAACATTAGTTTCATCATTTATAGGATTACCTGAGATATAATGTTTGATCCTTTGACGGTTCACCACCTTCGGACTTGTGCCTTCGAAGTTGTTGATTTTATGGCACCGGAACGATAGACCTCCTCGATAATGTAAGGGCGTTCCGATTTAGAGAGAAGTTTTCCTACAAAAAATCTTAAATGAGAGTTGTATAACAACACATAATCACCTACATTAAACTCACGCTTTTGTATCCTTTTGTCATGACATCTTTTAACTTTTTCTTTAAATAGTTTGGCATTCTCATAGGATTGATTTCTCCATTCATCAAGTGAGCTAATGTCAAATAACCTCTTCTCACTGGCAAGATTGAAATCATAGTTGAGCTCTTTAATGGCCCAATATGCCTTATGTTCTAGTTCAAGAGGTAAGTGACATGCTTTTCCATAAACCATTTTATATGGAGACATACCCATAGGATTTTTATACGCAGTTCTATAGGCCCATAGTGCATCATCAATTTTCTTGGACCAATTCTTTCTAGATCTATTAACAGTCTTTTGCAAAATTAATTTAAGCTCTCTGTTACTCAGTTCTACTTGACCACTAGACTGTGGGTGATAAGGAGATTCAATTTTATGATTAACATCATACTTAGCAAGCATTTTACGAAAAGCACCATGAATAAATGTGAACCACCATCAGTCATTAGGTATCTAGGGACTCCACACCTCGGAAAAATAACTTCTTTATGCATCTTAATAGAAGTGTTATGATCAGCACTACTAGTTGGAATAGCTTCTACCCACTCAGTAACATAATCAATAGCAACTAAAATATGTGTATACCCATTAGAGGAAGGAAACGGTCCCATATAATCAAAGCCCCAAACATCAAATGGTTCAATAATAAGAGAATAATTCATAGGCATTTCTTGACATTTACTAATATTACTAATTCTTTGACATTCATCGCAAGACAAGACAAAATTACGGGCATCCTTGATGAGAGTAGGCCAATAAAAACCAGATTGCAATACCTTATGTGTAGTTCTATCTCCAGCGTGTTGTCCTCCATAAGCCTCGGAGTGACACTTGCGTAGGATCTGTTCCTGTTCATGCTCAGGTACACAACGTCTAATAACACCATCTACTCCTTCTTTATAAAGGTGTGGGTCATCCCAGAAGTAATGTCATAGAAAACCTTTTCTTTTGCCGGTATGTGAAACTAGGTGGTATAAATTTAGCAACAATGTAATTAGCATAATCAGCATACCATGGAGCAGTACGAGAAGCATTTATGACAACTAATTGTTCATCAGGGAAGCTATCATCAATAGGTAGTGGGTCATCAAGAACATTCTCTAACCTAGACAAGTTGTCTGCAACGGGGTTCTTAGCTCCCTTTCTATCAATAATATGTAAATCAAATTCTTGTAGCAAGAGAACCCATCTAATAAGTCTAGGTTTAGCATCTTTATTTTCCATAAGATATTTAATAGCAGCATGATCAGTGTGAACAGTTACTTTAGAATCAACAATATAAGGTCTGAACTTATCACAAGCAAATACAACTGCTAAAAATTCCTTTTCAGTAGTAGCATAATTTCTCTGGGCACTGTCTAGAGTTTTACTAGCATATTGAATAACATTTAATTTCTTATCAACTCTTTTTCCTAAAACAACACCTACATCATAATCACTAGCATCACACATAATTTCAAAGGGTAAATTCCAATCAGGTGGCTGAACAATAGGTGCAAAAATCAAAGCTTTCTTAAGTATTTCAAATGCTTCTAGACAATCATCATCGAAGACAAAGGGAATATCTTTTTGTAAGAGATTAGTCAGAGTCTAGAAATTTTAGAGAAGTCTTTAATGAACCTACTATAAAACCGGCATGACCAAGGAAACTTCTTATACCTTTGATGTCCTTGGGACATGGCATCTTTTCAATAGCATCAGCTTTAGCTTTATCAACTCCAATACCTCTTTCAGAAATTTTATGCCCCAAGACAATACCTTCATTAACCATAAAGTGGCACTTTTCCCAATTCAAGACAAGACTAGTATCTTTGCATCTCTGTAAAACTCGATCAAGATTGCTCAAGCAATCATCAAAAGAGAATCCATAAACGGAGAAATCATCCATGAAAACCTCAACAATCTTTTCCCAGAAGTCAGAGAATATAGCCATCATGCATCTTTGAAAAGTAGCAGGTGCATTACATAAACCAAACATACGTCTATAAGCAAAAGTACCAAAAGGGCAAGTAAAAGTGGTCTTTTCTTGATCCTCTGCTGACACAGGTATTTGAGAGAAACCAGAATAACCATCTAGAAAGCAAAAATGTGTATGTTTGGATAATCTTTCTAGCATTTTATCAATAAAAGGCAAAGGGTAATGATCCTTTTTAGTAGCTTTATTTAATTTGCAGAAATCAATTACCATCCTATAGCATGTAACAATTCTTTGTGGGATCGATTTATCTTTATCATTAGGAACGACAGTAATACCTCCCTTCTTAGGGACACAATGGACATGACTTACCCACTGACTATCAGCAACAGGATATATTATACCTGCCTCCAGGAGATTTAGTATTTCTTTTCCTACCACTTCTTTCATCTTAGGATTTAACCGTCGTTGGTGATCAATAACTGGTTTGGCATCTTTCTCCATTTTTATTTTGTGTTGGCATAGAGTGGGACTAATGCCCTTAAGATCGTCAAGAGTATATCCAATAGCAGCACAGTGCTTCTTCAGAGTTTTCAATAATTTATCCTCTTCCTGCTCTGAAAGGTTAGCACTAATAATAACATGATATATCTTCTTTTCATCAATATAAGCATATATAAGAGTATCAGGTAACGGTTTAAGCTCGAACACGGGATCACCCTTGGGTGGAGGAGGATCCCCTAGGATTTCAACAGGCAAGTTGTGATTCAAAATAGGTCCCTGTTTAAATAATACTTCATCTATCTCCCTTCTTTCATTCATAAACATATCATCTTCATGGTCTAGCAAATATTGTTCTAAAGGATCATTAGGAGGCATGGCAATAGAAGCAAGACCAATAAATTCATCCTTACTAGGCAATTCTTTATCATGGGGTTGTCTATGAAATTTAGTAAAGTTAAACTCATGAGACATATCACCCAAACCAATAGTAACCCTATCCTTTTCGCAATCTATCTTAGCATTAACAATATTAAAGAAGGGTCCACCAAATATAATGGGACAAAAGTCATCTTGTGGGGAACCAAGAACAAGAAAATCAGCAGGATATTTAACTTTCCCACACAAAACTTCAACATCTCTAACAATCCCAACTGGTGAAATAGTATCTCTATTGGCAAGCTTAATTGTAACATCAAATTCTTCTATCTCAACAGGTGCAATATCATGCATAATTTCTTTGTATAAGGAATGAGGTATTGCACTAGCGCTAGCACCCATATCACATAAGCCATGATAAAAATGATCTCCTATTTTAACAGAAATAATAGGCATGCCTACAACAGGTCTATGTTTATTCTTAGTATCAGGTCTAGCAATTCTAGCAGCTTCATCACAGAAGTAAATAACATGCCCATCAATATTATGATCCAAGAGATCTTTAACCATAGCAATACTAGGTTCAAATTTAATTTGCTCAAGTGGTGTAGGTGTTTTAGTATTACTCTTACGAACCACAGTTGAAGCTTTAGCATGATCCTTTATCCTAACAGGAAAATGGGGTTTCTCAATATAAGTAGTAGGAACAATAGGATCATTATAAGTGATAGTCCTTTATTCAACTTTAATAGGTGCAACTACTTTAACTTCAGTGGGAGGATTATATTTAAACCACTTCTCCTTAGGGAGGTCAACATGAGTAGCAAAGGATTCACGGAAAGAAGCTACTATCTCAGAGTCAAGTCCATATTTAGTGCTAAATTCACGAAAAGCATCAGTATCCATAAAAGATTTAACACAATCAAACTTAGGTGTCATACCTGACTCCTTACCTTGGTCGAGATCCCAATCTTCAGAGTTATATTTAATTCTTTCCAATAAATCCCATCTGAATTCAATAGTCTTCATCATAAAAGAGCCAATACAAGAAGAATCGAGCATGGAACGATTGTTGAGAGAAAGCCGAGCATAATTTTTTTGAATAATCATTTCTCTTGAGAGCTAATGTCTACTACATAACCTTCTTCTTGTAGACGTTGTTGGGCCTGCAAGTGCACAGGTTTGTACGACAGTAGCAAATTTCCCTCAAGTGGATGACCTAAGGTTTATCAATCCGTAGAAGGCGTAGGATGAAGATGGTCGCTCTCAAACAACCCTGCAACCAAATAACAAAGAGTCTCTTGTGTCCCCAACACACCCAATACAATGGTAAATTGTATAGGTGCACTAGTTCGGCGAAGAGATGGTGATACAAGTGCAATATGGATGGTAGATAAAGGTATTTGTAATCTGAAATTATAAAAACAGCAAGGTAACAAGTGGTAAAAGTGAACATAAACGTTATTGCAATGGTAGGAAACAAGGCCTAGGGTTCATACTTTCACTAGTGCAAGTTCTCTCAACAATAATAACATAGATAGATCATATAACAATCCCTCAACATGCAACAAAGAGTCACTCGAAAGCCACTAATAGCGGAGAACAAACAAAGAAACTATGGTAGGGTACGAAGCCACCTCAAAGTTATTCTTTCGGATCAATCTATTCAAGAGTTCGTACTAGAATAACACCTTAAGACACAAATCAACCAAAACCCTAATGTCACCTAGATACTCCATTGTCACCTCAAGTATCCGTGGGCACGATTACATGATATGCATCACACAATCTCAGATTCATCTATTCAACCAACACAAAGTACTTCAAAGAGTGCCCCAAAGTTTCTACCGGAGAGTCAAGAATGTGTGCCAACCCCTATGCATAGGTTCATGGGCGGAACCCGCAAGTTGGTCACCAAAACATACATCAAGTGGCACATGATATCCCATTGTCACCACAGATAAGCATGGCAAGACATACATCAAGTGTTCTCATAAAATACTCAATCCGATAAGATAACTTCAAAGGGAAAACTCAATTCATCACAAGAGAGTAGAGGGGGAGAAACATCATAAGATCCAACCATAATAGCAAAGCTTGGGATACATCAAGATCGTCCCATAGAGGGAACACGAGAGAGAGAGAGATCAAACACATAGCTACTGGTACATACCCTCAGCCTCGAGGGTGAACTACTCCCTCCTCGTCATGGAGAGTGCCGGGATGATGAAGATGGCCACCGGTGAAGGATCCCCCCTTCGGCAGGGTGTCGGGAAGGGTTCTTGAGAGGTTTCTGGTGGCTACAGAGGCTTGCGGCGGCGGAACTCCCGATCTATCTTGATATTCGATGTTTTTAGGGTACGAGAGAATATATAGGTGAAAGAAGTCGGTCAGGGGAGCCTCGAGGGGCCCACGAGAGGGTAGGGTGTGCCTAGGGGGGTGGGCACCCCCCTATCTTGTGGCCTCCTCGAGGATCTCCTGACGTGCACTCCAAGTTCCTGGGATTGGTTATGTTCCAAAAATAACTTTTCCAAAGGTTTCATTCCGTTTGGACTCCGTTTGATATTCCTTTTCTTTGAAATACTGAAACAGGCAATAAAACAACGATATGGGCTGGGCCTCCGGTCAATAGGTTAGTCCCAAAAGTAATATAAAAGTGTATAATAAAGCCCATAATCATTCAAAACAAATAATAAAATAGCATGAATGCTTCATAGATTATAGATACGTTGGAGACGTATCAAGAGCTCAGATTGGGGCATGAATATAACATTGATTTAAGCCTCCCCCAAGCTTGAGCGATGCTTTCTCCTTCGCGAGGCCAAAAATTATATATATAATTATGATCACGATGAACAAGATGCATAGGATAAAACTTCTGATGAAATTCTGATTTCAATCGGTTGTAGTTCCATGATCCCATATCATCACATAGCCTAAACCATGTCAATGCCTCTCCCTTCAAAGATAAAGGGAATACCTTCTTATTGATAACATCATCGGGCATACTTGCAAGCTTAAATAATCCACAAACTTCATCCACATAGATTAGGTGTAAATCGGGATGCAATGTTCCATCTCCTATAAAGGGATTAGCTAGCAGTTTCTCTATCATACCCGAAGGAATTTCAAAGTAAACATTTTCAATAGGTTCAGTAGATTAAGGAGAAATTCTTTGCTCTACTAGTCGGGGTGAAGATACCCCGAACAAGCCCCTCAAAGGATTATTTTCCATAGTAACAAGTAACAGTAAATTTCAGCACACTATATAAATTTTTCCTTCCCAAGTTCCACTTACCAAAGGCGCATCACTCCCCGGCAATGGCGCCAGAAAAGAGTCTTGATGACCCACAAGTGTAGGGGATCTATCGTAGTCCTTTCGATAAATAAGAGTGTCGAACCCAACAAGGAGCGGAAGGATATGACAAGTGGTTTTCAGTAAGGTTTTCTCTGCAAGCATTGAAATTATCGGCAACAAATAGTTTTGTGATAAGGTAATTCGTAACGGGTAACAAGTATTAAAAGTAAATAAGGTGCAGCAAGGTGGCCCAATCCTTTTTGTAGCAAAGGACAAGCCTGGATAAGTTCTTATATAGAGAAAAGTGCTCCCGAGGACACGTGGGAATTATCGTCAAGCTAGTTTTCATCACGCTCATAGGATTCACGTTCGTTACTTTGATAATTTGGTATGTGGGTGGACTGGTGCTTGGGTACTGCCCTTTCTTGGACAAGCATCCCACTTATGACTAACCCCTATTGCAAGCATCCACAACTACAAAAGAATTATTAAGGTAAACCTAACCAAAGCATGAAATTAATGGATCCAAATCAGCCCCTTACGAAGCAACTCATAAACTAGGGTTTAAGCTTCTGTCACTCTAGCAACCCATCATCTACTTATTACTTCCCAATGCCTTCCTCTAGGCCCAAACAATGGTGAAATGTAGTCGACGTTCACATAACACCACTAGAGGAGAGAGAACATACATCTCATCAAAATATCGAACGAATACCAAATTCACATGACTACTTATAGCAAGACTTCTCCCATGTCCTCAGGAACAAATGTAACTACTCACAAATCAAATTCATGTTTATAATCAGAGGGGTATTAATATGCATATAGGATCTGAACATATGATATTCCACCGAATAAACCAACTAGCATCAACTACAAGGAATAATCAACACTACTAGTAACCCATATAGGTACCAATCTGAGGGTTTGGGACAAAGATTGGATACAAGAGATGAACTAGGGTTTGAGAGGAGATGGTGCTGGTGAATATGTTGATGGAGATTGACCCCCTCCCGCTGAGAGGATCGATGGTGATGACGATGGTGATGATTTCCCCCTCCCGAAGGGATGTTTCCCCTGCAGAATAGCTCCGCCGGAGCCCTAGATTGGTTCCGCCAAGGTTCCACCTCGTGGTGGTGGTGTTTCGCCCCGTGAGCTTGCTTATGATTTTTTCCAGCGTAAAAGACTTCATATAGCAGAAGATGGCCACCAGAGGGCTGCCAGGGGGCCCACGAGGCAGGGGGCGCGCCCAGGGGGGTAGGGCGCGCCCCCACCCTCACTACAAAAAAAGACACATCTGTGACATTTTGGGCCGAACAATTTTTTTTTCTGTCATACATATGACACTTCTATGATGATAATTGTGACAAAACCCGGTATCATAATAGATGTGGTGGGCTCCTACTTCTATGACAAAAAATCATGACAGAAAATGGGCTTTTTGTCCTGGGCGGGCCAGAGACGCAACTGCATGACATTCTTTGGGTCGTCCATGACGGAAAAAGCCGTGGTAGAAGCGAGGGCGAGGAAAATTTCGGGAAGTTCCCGGTTACGGTGGGTGGTCGGGGGCCGAGTGATGCGCGTTTCTCTCGTACACATACGTGTGTGTGTGCGAGGCGTTGGCTCTAACTGAACCCAAGCGAGGCGTTGGGCTCTAACTGAACCCGAGTGATTGCACTGCAGGCTATGCGTTACTGAACCCGAGCGATCGATCGATGTCTGTTAACTGAACCCGATCGAGCGATTCCTTCGCTACTGCTGCTAACTAAAGCCGATTGATGCTGCCTCTCTGGATGAACAGTGAGCGTTGTGGGGGGGGGGTTGGATGAACTGTGAGCAGTGGGAGTGGATGAACAGGACCCGTGGCGTTTCCTCTAGATGAACTGGACCCCGATCGATCGAGCCGGTTGGGGCTGGATGAACAGGACCCCGTGGATAGCTAGATGAACATGACGACCCCGTGGAGGGCTGGATGAACAGGACGACCCCGTGGAGGGCTGGATGAACAGGACGACCCCATGGAGGGCTGGATGAACAATAGAAGGTGGAGGGGAGGGTAAACAGTAGCCCGTGGAGGGGTGGCTGAACAGGAGCCCGTGGAGAGGGGTGGTTGAACAGTAGCCAGCGGAGTAGCGCACGGTGGAGGCTGGATGAACAGGAGCCCGTGGATGAACAGTCGCACGTGGAGGCTGGAGGAGGTCGACGGTGGATGAAAAGTAGCCCGTGGAGGCTGGAGGAGGTCGATGGTGGAGATGAACATTATCCCGTGGAGTCCCGTTTTGCGGTACGCCACACCCCTCCCGATGAACAGGACCCCCGTTTCGACCGTAGCGCTCCAACACAAGTCCGTTCCATCTGGTTTGCGGTACGCCACACCCCTCCCGATGAACAGGACCCCCGTTTCGACCGTAGCGCTCCAACACAAGTCCGTTCCATCTGGTTTGCGGTACGCCACACCCCTCCCGATCAACAGGACCCCCGTTTCGACCGTAGGAGGTCCGTTTTGTCCGTTTTGTGGTACGCCACACCCCTCCCGATCAATAGGACCCCCGTTTCGACCATAGGAGGTCCGTTTTGCGGTACGCCAGACCCCTCCCGATGAACAAGATCCCGTTTTGAACGTGGCCAGTCGAACACAAGGCCGTTTCCTCCATGCCGCGGTACGCCAGGCCTCGTTTCCATCGCCTATTCCGTCCAATCCCTCCCGATGAACATGACGATGCATTCCGTTCCGACCCAGCCGGTTGGCTCCCCATGAACAAGACAACGACGCTGTTTCTCCGTTCCGACCCAGCCATGTACACGAGCCCTGGCCGTACGTATATATGCGCGAGTAGGCGTTCGAGACCCCGCCCGTATGTACACATACATGGCCGTATTTTCTTCTACGTGCGCGCCTCTACTACGACACGTGCGCGCCTCTACTACGACACGTGCGCGCCTCTACATCGACCAATATATATGTACATACACGTTCGCGACCAGAATGACAACGCTACATACGCTTCAACCAGGTGGGTCCCGACTGTCAGGCACCTCCTTGCGTGCGAAGATGTAGCTGGTGGGTCCCAGCAGTTAGGGGGCGAATCATTTTTTTCGGACGCACTTCCTTGCGTGCGAAGATGTAGCTGGTGGGTCCCAGCAGTCAGGGGGCGAATCGTTTTTTTGCTCGGACGCACTTCCTTGAGTAAGAAGATTTAGCTGGTGGGTCCCAGCAATCAGGGGGAAACGTTTTTTTTTCACGAAATACTGGTGGCCCGTCCGGTGGGTCCCTGCTGTCAGGTGGAGGAATAATTATTTTGCGCGTAATAAGGAGGCACTTCCTTGCGGCTGCCGTGAAGCCAGCTGTCAGCCTCTCCACGTACAGTAGTCTTCCGATAGAAGTCGGTCGTTGACCACG
Organism: Triticum dicoccoides; assembly: GCF_002162155.2. Lineage (NCBI taxonomy): Eukaryota > Viridiplantae > Streptophyta > Magnoliopsida > Poales > Poaceae > Triticum > Triticum dicoccoides. Next base: position 575,308,597 of record NC_041387.1, on the reverse strand, counting down.
TTGACCACGCCGTGCCGGGAGCACCACGGCGGTGGACGACGGCGAGGCCTAGGAAGGGGATGACGCGGAGCCGGGGAAGACCCGACAGTGGATGCCCATGCGGAGAGGAGTACGAGGGTTCACTGGTTCGGCTGCGGTGTGAGGTTGCGGTCACTGCATAATAACAAGGGGAGTGGGTGAGTGGAGGGATGGCCTGGCCAGCGGCGGGAGTAGTATGGGGGCGGTGAGGCCTCCGCGGCAGCACAGCCGGCCACGGGAGGCAGGAGCATGCGGCATGACCGGTGCTGCTTTGGGCGGCTGGAGTAAGAAGACTAGACCAGAGGTTGAAGAAGCACTACGGCCGTTGGATGGACATCGTTGACCACGCCGCGCCGAGAGCACCTGGGCGGTGGACGACGGCGAGGCCTACAAAGGGAACGAAATGGAGCCGGGGAGACACAGCAATGGCTGCCCACGCGGTGGAGAGTACGAGGATTGACTGGTTCGGCTGCCGTCGCCAGAAAATAACAGGAGGTGTGGGTGAGTAGAGGGATAGACTGGCCAGGGATGCGAGTATGATGGGGCCGTGAGGCCTGCCCGGCAGCACAGCCGGCCACGGGAGGCGGGAGCAGGCAGTTATGACGGTGCTGGTTTGGGCGGCTTGGGCAGGAAGATCAGAGACTGAAGAAGCACGATTGTCGTTTGATTGACATCTAACGGTCTGACGCTGGTAGAGTCGATTGTTGATTAAGTTTCTTTTTTGAGAAACCTTGTGTACGCATGAACTTAGTAGGCCGACAAGTCAGCCTCCAAATCTGCGGCAGACAACATAAAGCCCATTTGCTATTTTTTATAATTTGCAGCCCATTTGCTAATTCTTAAGTAATTTATTACAACCCGTTTTCTGCCCAAGACCACGGTCAAAAAGTTCAACCTTATTTTGCATATTTCGGTGGAGTCCGAACTGTTGTAATCCCGAAATGATAAACATTTTTTAAGAACTTATTGATTTGCCAAAAAAATCGTTTTGTTTTTGTAAGCAAATAAGACGTGAGACAATTGAGTTGGTTTAAGGGAAAACCAGTGTAAAAAAATCAGCACTAGGTGGGAAAAACAACAAAAATAAGGATGTAAATATGAAAAGGGAATTTTATGTGTTTTCAATGTAATGATACGTGTATATGAACTAGTAAACCTATAGGTAGAGATTAGAAAACAGATGTAGGACATGCGTTTCAAGAGGAAAATAGAACTAGGTTGTGTGTTTGATTCAGTAAAAAAACTGCCTGCGGATGTTGTAAGACAAAATATAACTAACGCTGGCGGGCCAGAGGCCAGTAGATACCTACTGGATCTTTGTGCCCCGTTGTCGTCATGGGATGAACAAACCCAACCCTGGGCAGTCTACAGCCCAGTTGAAACTTGCTCGACCTGAAAAAACAATATATGTGCTCAATAAATGAGAGAATTCTGTAAATACAGACTGATAAATGGGATGCAGCAGGGATATTGTTTTTTCATGATGATAATAAGTGCATGCACTTGTTTCGAAAAAATTGGAGAACTAGGAATTCGAACAGCAGGTGCTTATGCTACCCATCAAATAAAAATTAGGTACCTGAAAATTCGTTTCGAAACAAATGATTCAGCTTTATATCCACGTCGACCCTCGGCATGATGGTTGGAAGCAAATGCAAGTTCATACCAAAAGATCGTTAACAACAATACCAACTTGCGGATGACAAGGTAGTACAACTACCAATACCAAACTAACTTATAATCTTTTTTACTCCTGGCCCTAGTGTTTGTCTGGTAGAAAATCTTGCAGAGGACCAGCTCCCACTCCTTCTCTTGCTCCAAGTGCCCGAGGTGGTACTGGTGCATCACCCAGTTGGTCCTCTGTTGGTCGAAGTTCTTGTTGGTGTGCAGCACCAGAACCTTTGTTGCTGCCCGTTTGCCGGCTGTTGACCATCATCGGCAAGGTATGCCGGTCTTGTGCCACATCGCGTGCATGCCGCACTCCGACTGTATCTTGTGAGGCGTCCACGTGCCCCTTTTGAACGCCCTGGAATTGCGCTGGAAGAAATGCTTCCTTAGGCCACTCAATGTGATACCTGCAGTATTGTGGAATACAAGTTTTAGTGTATGTAGTTGGCATTTTCATAACATATTTGGCATGTTGCAGTCACTTGTTTCACTTTTTATTAACTGTCAAATTGTAATTGCTTCACCAGGTCTGCGTCTAAAAAGAAAAATAGAGCTATGAACAAAGGAATATGTTTGTGCAAGTAGACGGCCGATCGGTGTCTTACCTGGAAGTTTCTCAGGTTGGGTGTAGCATATGCCGTGCTCGCTGTCGATGGGTGGTATGAACAAATCGATGAGAGACTGAAATCTCGCGCTGTCAGCACTCACTTTGGCCTCAAGGTGCTCGATCAGCTCCTGATCCGTGGGATCGAACTTGACGCCAGCCGGCAGCACCGGCCAATCCTTCTTCGACTTGCATCGGTAATTCCAGGTATATGGTACTCAATGTCTGATCAATCAACTGTTTTAAGTGAATGATGAAAGATTTCGACAGATAAGTGGTACTCCAAATCTGAAGTCCAGAATACCCGAACACGCCACCGGGATTCTTGTGTCACCTCACGCGCTGGGTGTTGTCATGTCAATTCAATGTGTGGACATGATGAATAATATGACCGACGTATACTAGTACTGCTACTGTACTACTTACTAGTCGTATTTAGTGTCACAATTTATACATATGTTTAACTAACAAGTACACACTTGAAGCCTAACTGATATATATATATCTCTCTCTCTCTCTCTCTCTCTATATATATATATATATATATATATATATATATATATATATATATATATATATATATA
>NC_041387.1:575303133-575305460 GCF_002162155.2 Triticum dicoccoides | reverse complement strand
ATTAGCAGAATAACTATTCTGATAACACTTCTGCACTGCACGCTCAACGCAAGTGCACGTCATTGTTTGAACCAAGTGTGCTGAAGTACTCACACGAGTGAACTTCCCATCGCAAAAAAACTGCACGCAATATTTTTCAGGTACCGATTTTGCTCTATTTTTAACCGTTTGTCGGAATGAGGCGTATAATATACTGTTGGAAAGCTATAGATTAGGCGCAACTTCGGCATGTTGAACACTTTTCGAGATTCCTCACGGTTTAACAGCAGTCTAAAAAACGGTGCAGCGGACGACGAGTGACAGCGAGCGAATTTTCATGATTTTTTCTAAACCGCTCATCCGAATAAAGCAAATGATACGCCGTTGGAAAGATATCGTCGAAGCGCATCTTTTTTATATCTATTATTTTCTCTAATTCGTTACGGTTTAAGAGCAGTTTCAAATTTACTAAATCGCAGAATTACGTTTTTTGAAATTTTTATATTTTTTGGTACTGTTTTTGCTCTAGTTTTTGAACCGTCTGTCGAAACGAGGCGTGTAATACATAGTTAGAAACTATGGACAAGGCGCAACTTTCATATGTAGAAATAGTTTTGAGATTTCTTACGGTTTTTAGTTAATTTTGAAAATCGTGCGGCTAACGACGAGAGGCAGCGGCCATTTTTCATGAATTTTTCACAAACCGCTGATCGGAATGATTCAAATTATACGCCGTTGGAAAGATATCGATGAGGCACAACTTTTTCATGTAGAACATTCTCTCTAATTCCTTACGGTTTAAGAGTTGTTGCGATTTTACCAAAATGCGAATACTCTGTTTTTCGCAACATCAAAATCCATGTGGGTCCTACATCAGACAGAAGAACACACTGCTTCCGACTAAAAACCGCACTGCATCAAACGTGCAAGTGAACTTCGTAGTTTCTTTTCTCGGGCGTAAACTTTCTTAGATGAGTTTTTGGTGTCTTTTTTAACTTTTTTATGAATGGGAGTGGACCGTAGTGACGAGGGCAAGTGAACCGCGAGGCAGAAGCTAATGAAGTACATCCACAAACAAGTGAACTTCTTTTTTGGGATGTTTTTCCATCATTTTCACCAAGCGAACCATATAGTAATTTAAACTAAACCGCATCGGAGTATTGTTTCATAACAAAACAAAGCGCACACAGTACAAGGGAACGACATCAATTTTTGGTTTCCATTAATTCGAACATCATATTTTTTTGTCCTTTTTTCAGCTTCTTTACAAATGCATTCAAACTACATGTTGAGTTTAGTGAACTCCATTTAATTTATGTTTTGTTTTTTTAACTTCTTATAAATGCATCTGGACTGTTTGGTCGAATGTAGTGTACTGCAGTTTTTTTTCTTTATGCATGTTGTCTGGGCAACATGAGTTTGGATTTGCATGGGGGCAAGTAGTGAACTGCTTAGGGTTTCCCCTTGTTCTTTCCTCTTTTATGGAGTGCACCGCAGAGTTTTCCTACAAACAAGAGAAGCAGATTGCATAGGAAAATAGTGCAAAATGCATTTTTTTTCTCCACATTGCAAAACACAGACAAAATACATCCCACGACACATAAAAATGCAACGAACTTGATGTGTGCACAACATGCTGCAATGTCTGCCCGACCGAACCGCAAGTACTCGAAGGATGTACTCCATGTACGTGCTCATGGGGCATAGGGGCGAGACAAACCAAATCCGCTGGCTGGGCAATGAGAAAGAAAAAAACGAATTGCATGCATAGGAAAATGAACTGCAACGTCCCACCATGGGTACGGCGTCGATGGCGACCAGAACGAACTATAACATGAGTGAGTGTTGCCGGTAAACTGCATGAGGTCATGAGGGGGAGCTGCAGCCCACACCGCACTTGATGGCATGACCCACCGAACCGTACGACACAGCCCACCGAACTGCATAGCAGTTCCGACAAGTGGGGGTGCGGGCGAGGTGAGGTCTCGATGCAGATCTGGCGAGGGGTTGTGCGGGATGGGGCGTGGGGTGGCAGATCTCACCGATGTAACGAGGAAGAGGAGGTGGGGGATTCTCCTATGAGCAAGTGGATGCCGAAGGCTCGACCCAACATGCGGCGAACAACAAGCTCGAACGTAGAGGAGGACCGGCGAGAGGTTGAAGAAGGTGCTAGGAGGTTAGGGGCGAGCAGATCCGGCGTGGCAGTGTGGCGGTCGACCCGAACTGCGTCGATTGGATGTGGAGACGGGGGGCGTGGCCTAGCTCTAGTGGCAGGCCTTCGCTTCCTGGATCCGGCGCCGGGGCGTTGTGGGGGTGGGCGGTGTGGGGGTCGCCGCGGCTTTGATCCA
>NC_041387.1:575295466-575302766 GCF_002162155.2 Triticum dicoccoides | reverse complement strand
GAGGGAGGTGGTGCTGTGGTGGGGGAAGGGAGGGAGGTTGGTGTGGTGGTGTGTGGTGGGGGTGGAGACGAAGAAGGTGGGTGGGTACGGGGGATATGCGGGAGGAGGGGTGGCCGGGTGGGTACGGGGGGAGGGGTGGGTCAGGGTGTTAGCAGAATAAGGCTTTGGTGCACAACATCTCCATCATCATTATCAGTACATCCTACGCAGGTGAGTTAGGATGCACTTGATCCCAGGAAGGTATCTATCCTTCAAACCATAGGAGTGCTTCAAACTAACAATAGTACATAATAACCAACAAAAGAGGGTCGTGCTACAGCAGCAGAATACATGGCTCAGTCTAGATATCAACACGAATCAAGTTGTGCATATTTGCTGTTGGCATGAACCACATCGCCGCATGTTGGGTTTGCAAAAGCCATCCATCGCATGGAAGCTTGACGCCTTTCACACACTGAAGATTATCTGGCAACAAGCTGTGTCGACGAATCTCTGGATATGGTGATTCATGAAACCCATGGTATGATGTGTAAACACAGTCCCCCCACGCGAATGGAAGTTGCATAGCACGATAATCATCACTGGTGATATGATCGATGATTGGTTGGATGATCGGATAATTGAGCCCAAGGAACAAGGAGTGGTTGCTGAGGCTGTAAACCCGCCTCCAGTTGAATACGCCTGGCCCAACGGAGCTGAGATATTTCTCGAACACGAAGCAGCCATAGCCATCAATGTCATGAACGCCCCACGCATTGTACTGCATGTGGTTTGATGTAATGGTTTGGTCAATTTGGTACATGCGAATGAGCATCAAATGACCGCCGTCAGCTGAACGAGCGATAAACCACCACCCATCGGCTGGTATGATTCCAAGTCCTGGAATCATGAAGGCCAGCGCATTTGCGTCTGCTGCAACAATTCAAATTGGAGACCAAAAGGACAAAACTAAACAATCATGTTTAGAGTATGTGTGGAATTAAGATTATTATAACAGTGACACATATCATAGACAGAGAATTGCAATGCCGTGGTCATAATCATACCCCAAGTTAAAAAAAATAAGCCAATGGCTTTCATATTCTAGCAATATGTCATGGTTCAAACATCATGTAACAATGAGAGGAAAACAGCTATGACAGCGCCTACTCATATTCTACCATAGAACTTACTACTACTAGCAACTCTAAGCAATAACATGCGTTGTTATAAAAACCTTGTAAACGAGAGTAACATATAGCAATCATGATGTTATGCTCATAATATGTATTCTAACAATCATTATATGCCAATTGTTCTCATATCAACTCTAACAATAACATGTGTGGTCATAAAAGTCTAGGAAATGAGAGGGACATATAGCAATGATGTGGTTATAGACATGCTATGTATTCTAAATTTGTAACAAATGAACATGCAGTCGTATTCATAAGGTAAAGATGAGATGAGATAGAACAATTACACGACAATAGATTCCACCAGTATAGGCAGCCAATCTGTGCGTTGACCGCGTAAATGATGCCATCATGCACTATAGCATCAGACAGAAATGTTGCCTCAACAAGATTGATGATGAGCCATAACCATGTATGGCGGCTGGATTCCATATAGACTAATCCCATGTTGAACAAGGCAATGAGCTTGTAATCCATGTAGTCTTCTGATGGTGTGGGCACTTCACAGATTACAACTTTTTGCAAAAAGAGGTCGAGCCAAGAGCTTGACGCGTCTCGTGCGTAGTAGGCAGGAGTGTCCGGCGGGCCGCGAGGCTCGATGGCGGTGGTATCCAACGATGGAAGGGTGATCTCTCGCTGGGTGTAGATATCCACGAGACGCCACGGACTACCGGAGTGGTGGATGAGGACGATCCAGTTGGCCTTCATGCCAGTAGTGGCCGCGCATGAAGGACAGGTGGACGGGTAGTGGTAGCATCTCGAGGGGCACCACGGCAACCTCCGTAGGATCGTCAAGTCGCTGTCTGGGCCACCTGCGAGGATCGGGCATCAGCAAGCATGGTGTCTTGAAAAGAGACGTCCGGTTGCAGACGAGTAGACGGTACAAAGACACCGAGCATGCGGCCAGACGGACGGTGATGAGTATGTCCATACGACTACAGATCTGCTCCAAGAGAACATCGGGGAGGGAATTCCAATCGCAGCTCTGCGTGTCAGTCGGTTCTGCCATTGGGGTTTTCGGTGCCTGTGGGCCAGCGGGGAAGTGGATTCGGGCGGGCGAGCGAAGAAGCATCTCCTCGTGTGGCCGAGCAGTGAGCGGGGGGATATGGTACGCGTGAGCTACCAAGGAAGATGGCGCGGGTGGGCGAGCAGTGAGCAAGGGTAAATGGTGTGTGGCCGACGATGGGGAAGAGAGGAGGAAGAAGAGTGGAAGATGGGGAAGAAAGTGCAGTAAATCTCAATTCTACTAGTATTACTACCAGGATATACCGTCCTTCGGAGTGTAAATAGTTACACCGATGACATGTGGGTCTACCACAAGAGGGCCCATATGTCAGTTAATGGAGGACAGAGGTGCGTAGGCGTATTTGCGGAAGCGTGCTCTACTGGCAAACATGATGGCAGTACTGGGTAAGGCTGATTTAGTAACACCAACACGCTGGTTCAGCTTATTAATTATGTGTCCCATCTGCTGCAGTGTGTATTATCACTTCACTACAAAGACTAGTTGAATAGTTCTCTCTCACCGAGATGGGGAATAATGGATCGCGAGGACTTCCTTTCTACAGTATCCCTATGCCTCTACGCTCCCTTCACTCATTTTGCTCCATACCTAGTCACTTGATGAAATCTGTAGAAAGACAAATACTCCGTATTTGGGAACAGAGGGAGGATTTTACTCAGTATTTGGGAACAGAGGGAGTATCATCATATGGAGGGAACAGAGGAAGCTTGAAATATGAACATGTCAATGGGAGGGAGTAAGCCCCAAGCATGCATGCATGCATGCAACATGCAACACTCACACATACACATGGACGCACGCAACACTCACGCACCCATGCGGCACACAGCACACGATGCAACACACATGCTCATGCTCAAGTGCTTAACCTACTCCCTACGATCGTGAAAGACTGTACATTTAGATATTTACACATTGACTAGGGCATAATTAACGCCCAAAAGTAGCAGACTTATGTGTGCATGCGAGCCGTTGCATGCTGTCATTAAAGATAGACATGTAGCCTATACCTAGAGCACAAGTTGGTGCATTAGTCAATCAATATCGATTTAGATTAAAGGCTAAATGCATTGGAAGTGTAGATGTACATCATGTACTACACTCTTTGTTTTATAGCCGATGTACACTCTTTGTTAGAATACCGAGGGAGTACACATGCATGCACTTACATACACAGCCAGGGTGGTTCGCACGCAAGGGTTGGACTTGTGTCGCGCCTGTGTAAAGTTTTGTTTAACTGATTTCTTTGCTCTGCCAACTAACAGGTGGGACCCAGAAACCAGGTGACAATTTAACCAGTCAACAAAGTGCCACGTCGACTATGTGGCCGGTCAGTAGGGTGCAATACGGTGCTCTATGATGAGCTAGTGATCGTATAATCACCGCAAAACTATATATAGTGACCGTAAAGAGCGTATTGTTACATAAGTTGGCTGCCAATGTATTTTTCTCGTTTCAAATTAAGCCATATTAATCGGAAAGGACGCAGTATGGACTACTAGTACTAGTACTGCTTTGATGTGTCCCGTCAACTCGCCGAACGAGGAGAAGCTTGCTTAGTACGCCGTCTCCCCCGCCCACGCGCACGGTGGTTCGTAGGACAAGGAGAGGGTTTTGAGTCTTTTGACTACAGCGCCCTCTCCCTCTCCCACTCCCTCGCCCTCGCCCTCGCGGTGGATCGCGAAGACTTCCTTTCTACAGTATCCCTATGCCTCTACGCTCACTTCACTCATTTTACTCCATATTTGTGAAAAGAGGGACGCTTTTACTCCATATTTGGGAACAGAGGGAGTATCACCATATGGAGGGAACAGAGGAAGCTTGAAATATGAACATGTCAATGGGAGGGAGTAAGCCCCATGCATGCATGCATGCATGCAACATGCACCACTCACACGTACACATGGACGCACGCAACACTCACGCACCCATGCGGCACACAGCACACGACGCAACACACACGCTCACGCTCAAGTGCTCAACCTACTCCCTATGTCCGTGAAAGACTGTACATTTAGATATTTACACATTGACTAGGGCATAATTAACGCCCAAAAGTAGCAGACTTATGTGTGCATGTGACCATTGAGAGAAGAAGATTAAATGAAGGCCGTTGAATGCTGTCATTAAGGATAGACATGTAGCCTATACCTAGAGCACAAGTTGGTGCATTAGTCAATCAATATTGATTTATATTAAAGGCTAAATTCATTGGAAGTGTAGATGTACATCATGTACTACACTCTTTGTTTTTTAGCCGATGTACACTCTTTGTTGGAAGACCGAGGGAGTACATGTGCATGCACTCACATACACAGCCAGGGTGGTTCGCGCGCAAGGGTTGGACTACTGTCGCGCCTGCGTAAAGTTTTGTTTAACTGATTTATTTGCTCTACCAACTGACAGGTGGGACCCAGAAACCAGGTGACAATTTAACCAGTCAACAAAGTGCCATGTCGACTATGTGGCCGGTCAGTAGGGTGCAATACGGTGCTCTACAATGAGCTAGTTCTTGTATAATCACCGCAAAACTATATATAGTGACCGTAAAGAGCGTATTGTTACATACATTGACCGCCAGTATATTTTTCTTGTTTCAAATTAAGCCATATTAATCGAAAAGGACACAATATGGACTACTAGTACTAGTACTGCTTTGATGTGTCCTGTCAACTCGCCGAACGAGGAGAAGCTTGCTTACTATGCCTCTCCCTCGCCCACACACGTGGTGGTTCGCAGGACGAGGAGAGGGTCTTGTCTACAGCGTCCTCTCCCTCTCCCTCTCCCTCGCCCTCGCCCTCGCGGTGGACGTGCAGCAGTTCAATCGGTGTCAGATTGCCAGAAGCATATTGTACTATAGTATCATCATTGTCGGACCTTCCGAAGAGGCGAAGAGCCAAGTGCAAGGTTCACACGAGTACGAACTGTTGAACCTCCCGAAGAGGCAAAGAGCTGAGCGCAAGGTTTTATAGGAGTTGTTGTCCTAGTAGGAGTGTACTACAACTATAGCGAACGATGCTACTGTATGATGCCGCCATGTCACGTATATCCAAAGTTGTGCCACCTTTTTTTTCTCAAAGAGCGTATTGGAGCCCGTGCAACAACCACACAAGTTGCACGTACACATAACACATTTACTAGTAATAAATTCTAAAGGACAAATGCCAGTATGCCACACAAGTTCATCTCCAGTTCATGTGATAAATTTGTGCACGACTAGTCTACATATATTCACAGCGCTACCGTTCACAATTACCGTACTCCATTTACACATTATAGATGGGCTACATGTCCTCCTCCAGGTTCCGGTCCCAGGTGTTCTTCATGGATGGCATGATCCATAGCGGTGGGTAACGGGAATCACTGTCGCAACTTTCTAGTCCGGTTCCACACGATGGAGACTCATCCAAGCTGAAGCGGAATAAATCAGGGATAGCGTGTCCCAGCATGTCGTTCATCCGGCGGTGCACACTGAAGACACAACCATGCTTCATGAACGGCAGGCCTTCTGTGTCGTGCACGGAAGGTGGCATCCGCTTCACAATGGGGTAGCTGTCCCCAATGAAAAGCGGGTACTCTCCAAGAGTGTTCCTCGGCACCCACGTAGCATCACGGGGGTCGAACTCGGCGCCGTTCATCTGGTACACGTGGCATCCCTGATATGGACACATGGTGGCGTACATAGTCAAGGTCCATGCATAATAATGTTGTGGTCAAATATGGCGGTCAGTAATACTGTGTAGCAAATAGTACTACTCCGGTATAGAGGAAGTAAAATAACTGGCTTATTATATATAGCCACTCTTGGCTACATGGATGAGATAGTAAGACATGGAAAAACAAAAATGGTGGCAGCTAGTGGGTTCAAGTGTTCCAGGGCCTAGCTAGCTATACACGTCCTCCAAGGTAAAAATTACTCCTACTAGTACCACTACTAAGTATACTACTAGTACAACAATGAAAGAGAAGGCGACAGGGTTAAAAATGGAATACCTGGGTAGATGGTGACGGTCCGATTGTGGTAGATTGTGTGACCATGTTGCACATCAGTGGTACCATGGGTAATGACTGCTAAGATAGTTGATCCCAATATGCCAAAGTTAGCTACAAGGTCCCAGGTTAGACCGAATCGCGGATGCAAATGCACATCCAGGATCGGCGATCTTATTTTGATTGGGGGATGGCTGGTCCCTGCAAAATAATGGAGTACCGTTAGGGATGCAAATGATGGTTTGTGCATTCCATTTGTAATCTCCCGTACTATAGGATGGCAACCAGATGAAACAAGTCCCCTGGCTTATCACCGCCAAGATGCGGCCTAGATGGCGCACGGCGTCTTCGAACATGTATGGGTACAAATCTACCGTCATCAACATGCGCCAGCCTCTGCCGTTACTGCCTCTTGCATTGATGGCAATCCTTATGTCAAACACCGTGATGAGATAGTAATCATTGTACTCGCGTCGCTTTATCAGCGGGTCCGCAATTGCTATCTTCTTCAATCTCATGTAGGCATCATCATACGTATTCAAGCCCAGCCAGTCCGGAAGGCCGATCCCAATGGTGGAGAAGGGGTCTATCGGAACGGCCGCACTGCTGTGGATGTTGTGCAAAATGATGGTGGTATCCGGCTGGAGGTATGCAAGCTAGTCTTCGTTGGCACCGACCCAGACCTATATATAAGACGGTGGGCAGCAGAGAAATTACGGGATGGAAATGGAATAACTAAGTACTACATGATCAAACTCCATTGCTGACCTGCTCATCGGACAAAATCCGACTACCTCTCAACGTCGGTAACTCTAGCGGAGTCAACGTGCAACCATGGTCAGGGAGCGATGGACTGTTCGAAGGATTGTCCCATAGAAGAACCTTCTCCTCGAGGACGCATGGAAGACCAACAAGCATGGCCTTTTCCCAAGCCTGTTTAAGCAGCGTCTTGAAAAAGTTGGTGCAGGAAGCACCGAGTCTTGCGGCGGTGAGGATGTCGGAGCGGCGTGCGATTTATCCCAGAGGATCGTCATCCAAGGTCTCCCAGCCCCGACGAGGAGGAGAACCGCCTGGCGAATCCATGGGAGCAGCGACGAACTGCCTTCTCTTC
>NC_041387.1:575226937-575294995 GCF_002162155.2 Triticum dicoccoides | reverse complement strand
CTGGCGAGGAGGAGATAAGAGCGTAGTAACAGCAGGGCCTCGTCCCTTCCAACTGTAGATCGTTCCTCAGTGAAGGGGGCAGGCTATTATTTACTACTAGCACTAGCATTATGGAATGTTATGGGATTGCATTATACTATAAATAATAGCACTAGTAAGAAATTTTTGGCACTAGGTAGTAGTTTTTGTTGTGGATTAAGAAATTTTGGGTATGTTTTTGCCATTTTTTGTACACACCAACTAGTGTTAAAAAACGTCTTACATTATGTGACGAAGGAGTACGTACTCGTACTGTAGCAGTACTAGTACTACTTTTTCTCAACTAGTAGTGCGAGGTACTGTACTTCTAGTCTAGTCTAGTATAGTGCACCAGTTTTGAACTCTTGAATCTCAGGGCCAAGGAGCTATAGTTGGAAGTGGAGGGTACTACTGTTCTCTAGAACCATCGCTATACTATCAATGCAGGGAAAGTACACCTGCGTAGTGGCCTAGTGGGTACTCTCGGTGCTCTATTCAGCCGCTCCTCTCACGTAGCTGGCCTACTCAGCCGCTCCTCTCACGCACACACTAGCAGCCTGTTTATCAGCGAAGGTTACTGCGGGGGCAGAACATTTGAGTTATTTGATACAGCGAGACTAGGCTTTGCACTTCCATTTGTGGAGGTGTAATGGATCTCGTCGAACTTTGTTAGTAGTTCCTTCTTTATGAATGAGATGAAGCAAAGCTTTTGCCTCCATTTCAAAAAAAACATGTCAAGAGGAATTTCTTTTCTAGTAGAGCCAATAATGGAGTGAAGTCCATGCGTGCAACTCCACAAGCTAGAGAGTAGTAGTAGAGCACTTTACGTACAGAGCCATATTGCATAGTTCCCAGTGCCCCACCAGGCTTTTCCAGCTCCTCGGGCTTAATTGGGAGGCGCTAGTTTAAATATGCTACTAGCTGATGAGGAAGCTGCAAGTGAGGTGAGGCTAAGGCGAGCACGCAAGCCACAGGATGCTGGGAAAGAAAACCCGTTCACGTGGCTAGGCTATCCAATGCACCCAGATTGTGGGGCCGCACGTCCGTTTGACTTCAAAACTCAAACTACCCGTGTAAAATATTGGCTCACAGCGAAGTGTAGTAGTACGTTTTTTTAAAAAAGGCCGCCGTGCGTTCGGCCGGGATCGAACCCACAAATCGAGGTATACACTCCCGCGACCACTAGTAGTACTCGTTAGAGTACAACGCAACCTAGAATCGCTTTTTGTTGCTAGTAGTACGTACATTGTTCCTTACAAGAAACCCCTAATAATGCAAGAAACTACTAAAATGCCAAGGAACTACTACCACTTGCATACGTGGCAGACTTAAGATAAGACTACTTTATCAACCATTGTACATGCTCTTACCAACCAGCCCTACCAAGAAACGACTACACTACAAAGTGCCGTTATAGGCACGTTTCAACCCATGGCCCTGTTTGGATACATTTGTTGTCAATCTAACCCTGCCATCCAAACACCACTTTGGTTAGAGTTAGTTCATGGTTAGAATCTAACTCGAACATCTGACAGGGCCCATGTCTCCCATTAAGTCAACGCCTTCTATTCGACCGGGCGTTATGACTTGTGGGACCTACATGTCAGTCTGCACAAAAATCCCCGAGTGACCTCCTACCTCCGGCCCATCCACCTAGTCATCCTCGGCCATGGGACGCAGCTACCGCCGCCGGCAGAAGGCAAGGTCAAAACCACCGGTCGTGCGGAGCCCATGTTGCGGCAGCCCGGATGCCAGCTCCGTCCGGTGCTCGTGGCCGCTAGCTAGCCAAGATAGCTCCGTCCAGCTGCTTGTCTGCAAGTTTTGCTAGCTAGATTGGCACGGCAGCGCGGAGGCTTGCTCGCGCGCGCCGTGCTAAGGCTAGCCATCTGGCTCAAGCGAAGGCCAGCGCGGTGGCTTGCTCGCTCGCGAGTCACGCTCGGGCCAGCCTGCCAACCCGTGTGGAGGCCAGCGCGGCGTCCGGCCCGTCCGGCGGAGCGACGGCCAACTCGCTCATCACCGGCACCACCGACGAGCACGCATCAATACTGTTTGAAGTAATGTTCAAGAAAAATAATGATTTGAGGGGGAATAACAGGATAGAAGGTCAGATGTCGATCCCTTGTGCCAACGGTCAAACAAAATTTGTTGGTTTAAGCTGCCTCGTCAGCACGGACCTGTGGACCAACCCTGTCATAAATGGGTTTAAACGAACCTAATCGGTAGGAGTACTAGGTAGTAGTTCTTGGCATGGATTAAGAATTTTTGGGTATGTTTTTGCTATTTTTTGTACAATAGATTCTTCCTAGGGCTGGTTGAAAGTGGTAGTTTTTTGTTAAATACTCTACATATTGCAAGTAGGAGCGGAAGTTAACCTTTGGAAGCCAATAAGCAAGGCTAGTTACATAGTGCATATGTGTACATGATTGAAAGTAAATATCAACCATGAGTGACTAATATCTTGATGGAAAACTCAAAACTATGGAATACTAGGGAAAAATGCATGGTTGGAAATACTAGCAATGTGCATGTGCGTTGCAACGAATCATAATTAGAATAATATTTATTCACAAACTTGATACAAAACACTCTAATTTTGATATACATATTTCACTAGAGATATATTATGTTTCAATTAGAATATATTCCATGGGCTATTTTGGTGAGGTCAGGGAGGGATGTGGTTGGTTTTAAGATACTAATTATGGGTTTTTCTGCAAATTAGTAGACAAGTGGGATGTTGGTGAGAAAAGGCAACAGCTTACCTCACAGTTGTTAGATGTAGATCTAATGGTCAGAAACGACGGATGGTAGACACACCATCATCACGAACTTAGTCTTGTGTAGGAGTACTAGCAAGATCCGTGCATTGCACGAAACATCAAGATGCATTTTTTTATAAAGCACTTGTTGTGATTGACCCTTGCCGGAGTAATCCCATTTGTAAAAACTAATGATATCTCGAGAAATATGAGATAAGGTGAAGAGGAGTGGGGTGTGGTGCTGATTGGTGGTCGGACTGAGCGGAGGCATGGGGATTGACGACACCGGCAGCGACCACCAGGCCAGTTTGTTCCAGAGGCTTCCTTTCTTAATTGCTCAACAATGAGGTTTGTTGGAGATAAGGATGAACGAGGGAAGGCCTTGTCTGCAAATGTGGAGAGGGGTGCGGGTATCTTTTAGTTTAATTTCCACCCGTCAGATATAGATCGGACGGTCTATATTGCAAGATGGCACACGTACCATCATCACCAACTCGATTTTTTATAAGAGAAGAAATATAAGTATGGAGATACAAACGTATTATCGATACTTGCTTCCGTAAACTAGCATCTACATTCTATTAAACGCCTCGGCATGTGGGGCCTTAGCACAATGACTTCTCGACTATGTAAAACAAAGATTTTCCCGTCGCCGATAAGGATGGGGTGACGGTGGCGCGCTTTTTGGCTTGCTCTAGTCCTAGTAGTCATACTAGGTGGTCTAAGCACGTGTAGATTTATTCTTTTTCACGTCTCGTGTTCGCCGTACTGCCATGATTGTTGACGAATAGACGGTTAGTTATTCATGGGGAAACCCTTGTTGAGCATGTTTGCGAGAAAGAGAGAAAGACAATGTGTGTGTGTGATATGTTAGAGACTGAGGCAATGATAACAAATTCTTTGTGTCTATTTGTGTGGAGGATAGAGAGAGACATGTACATGGGGCTTTGTGTTGTGTAACGTGGAGACACATATACATAATTAGAGAGTGAGTGTGTGAGATACACGTGCGGACATGGGGAGAGATGAGGATCCAGATAAATGGGTGTCTGTGCGTGTCTGGGTGTGTTTGTGCACGCGTTTTGTGTGTGAGAGGGAGTGTGTGTATGTGGAGTAGAGAGACCACTGATGATGTAAACCTAGTATAAGGGTGTGACATGTGTAGTAGCGAGATAGCACGGGTGCGGGCGGGGGGAGCAGACTATTTGGAAGAGACATCGACTGTGTGTGTGGGAGAGGGGTGTGAGAGCGAGAGAGAGAGAGAGAGCTAGCGACGGAGAGAGAGAGAGGGAGGGAGGAAGAGAGGGGGCGAGAGGGGTCATTTGTGTCCATAAATGGCATATAGATAGGGAGACAATGTTGATGTTGTCCGAAATTGGCCTATGTACGGAGACACAAGGGAAGCGAGTCATCGTGTGTGTGATAGGGACTTCATGAGAGATCTAGAATAGATGGTGTAGAGAACAATGTGCAAAATCGAGAACAATGATACATTAGGGAGCTATGGAAAGAGTCACGACATATATGTATACAGGGAAGGAGCTGGGGCGGGTCCGCATGTGGGAGAGATAGAAATAGGAGAGTGGTGCACAAGGAGACAAACTGTGCTTGTTTGTAGTGGGGGTTGTGTGTGAGGTGAGTGCGCGAGAACCACATAACTAGGGAGATAGACGTTTGGGGGCGACGTTTTGTGTGTATGGGAAATATACACTCTATATAGTGCATGTGCTTGGGTAAGAGAGATAGCGGGAGACCTAGAGAGTGAGGGAAGAGATGTGTGCATGCCCGAGAGACAAAGTGATAGAGACCTATATTGGGGTCCGGACTTTACAAGAGAGAAGGGTGTTAATGTGCTCGAGTGTTGGTGTTTGGGGGAGAGAAGGATTTATCTATGTGTGTGTGTGTGTGGTGGTGGTGGGGGGGGGGAGGGGGGGTTGGCTTCAGATAAAGAGTAAGGTGTCTATATTTGAGGGACTTTAGCGTAATTTAGATATTGTGCACTCATGGTTGATCAATTTGTTTCACAGTTTGGACTATGAGATAACGATACTTTTGAACATGTGTGATATACCTTGATGTACAATAATTAACAACCTAAGATTGGAATTTTGGAATTCGACTCCATCATTAGCTTTTGTAATTTATTTAAATGGAGGTACATTTTTTAAGCCGGGATTTCGTGATTTCAAATTCATATATCAAACCTAGAGATATACACATACAAGCATGTTCAAACTTTATAATCATCCACTTTATTCATACACATACACATTTTTGCTTTTGTCATCATATTTAGGATAAACACATTTGGAATTTCATTTGAATTGGACCGTATGATGGTATTTGCTTGTAATAGCTTAATGATCCATATTTGAATTGAATGGACAATCTAAGTCTCGAGTTGGAGACATTGATTTTCAAAACTTGCACATTTTTTTGCATGCAAAACAAACAAATTGTCGGCCATGATATCGTAGTCGGCCGTACGAGAGCAGAATACTTATAATTTTAGGCACCAAAAGCTTTCAAACTTCCCGCTCACATCGAAATATCACGCGCCCAAAAGTTTAACCCTGCGATATTCCTGTTTTACCCCTGCGACATGAACGGAAAAGGGCTTCTTTGGTAACTCCATTGTTTTCCCCTCTTTGCCCCGAACATTCTTCCCCAGAGCCCCTCCCCTTTCCCTCCCGACCCCCCCAACCACGGCAAGCTGCCGAATCTAGTCCTCCGCCGCAGCGGTGGACCTCACACCCCGCCGGATCTACCTTCCGCACCTTGGAACCCCCAACTGCCAACTCACCACTTCATCGGAGCCGCTTCAGCGACTGGCTTGTCCACCGCTCGAGATCTCCATGACCGCCATCATGGTCCACTGCACCGGATCTGCTTAACCGGCGCCCTCGTCCACCACAGCATAGGCCCTTCACTGACTCCCTCGTCCGCCCCTTTGCTGGCCCTTCATACAAGCCCTCGTCCGCCGCAACAGATCCGCCTCACCGAAAGCACTGTACAACGCGCCCGCTGAAGCCTTCATCCACTGCACTGGACCCGCTCCACGGATGCCATATTCAACTCCACCGGCCCTGCTTTACCGACGCCGCAGCCTCATCAGGTTATTTCGATTTGTACTCCTTCGGTTTTTCTCTTTATCGTGCAACTGTTCACTTACCACAGATGATCTTTCTTGTATGTCGACTAGCGCCGCAACCGTTGCACCGGAGCCTCTTCAGCGACGGCGACAGCCGGCCCAAACTCAACCGCAACACGAGCACCATCGACGATCCTTAGCTATCAAGTATGACAACGATACCCATATGCCGCCGAGAATCAGGTACTATTATCCAACGGCCGGCGCCTACGTTCACTTTCCTAGCATAAGCACCGCACCTTTGAATTTCTTCAGGGCATCATTCAGTTTTTCATGAGACGCATTATTCTGCTTGCACCTGTAGTGCCATACTTCTGGCAGTGAACATGTTACATGTGCTAAATTACATACCAGTGCACGTATAGTTAATATGATTTAGTTTTGTCCTAAGTAGTATTACTATACTTCCTAGATGTCATTGCCTACTATTTTACTTCTTGAATGCTATATTTACGATAATGGTGTTGTTCTGATGCCACCTGTTGGTTCCATCCGACTACTTAATGTTCTCTATGCTTAATTACACATTAGCAAACTAGCATGTGGTTCTGCTGCTTTTTGTTCGTTTTACCCTACATTTTCTAATGCTAGCTATTACATCACTGCTCCGAGCCTCTATTCATTACTTGTTTGTGAGTTCTTGATCTTCCCAAGTTGCATGACTAATTTGATGCTTCTATTAATTATGGAGCTGCCAACCCCATCAAGCAAAATATTTGTTCTTTTGGGGCTGGCACCTCGAACAAGCATAAAAATAGAGGGAAGCAGATATATTGTCGTGTATGCACACACTCTTCTTTCATTAGTTGAGATGAACCATCGATTATCAATTTGCACCAGTGCATGCGATTAAAATTAATTTTACCTAAATAGAGGGTGCAGAATAAACTACAACAACTAGATTTGCAACCACGGGATGCTGATGATATCTTCAAAGAACATTGCAACAGCAGCGAGGCTTCACAGCAACATATGGTAAGCCAGTGTGTTTTAGTACAAGTGTAATGTAATGCGAGTGGGCTGCTTTCTTGGCTTGTGCCCTCAGCCTGTAATCCTACAGAATTACAAATAGTTCAATTGTCCGCTTTGCTGTATTGCTTGATTCGGATGCTTGTTTGTTGTTACGCCATACCTGAGTTGGCCAATATGTCACAGTGCCTGTTGTACTGTTGTAACGAAATGCATGCCTATTTCATTTGAGTCCTTAACTTTTCCTCTCAACTTCATCACAAGACTGTCTTCGTAGTTTATATGAGGCCACACTGTTAAGTGCTTTCTCAGATTATTTCAACTTCTTAGATGCCTTGGCAACTTAAATATAGCGGTGGTACACTCCCTTTCAACTGGGTCCCATTTAATCCCGATTAAAGACCACTAGTGGTATGATAGTTCAAAAGAGTTTTTGTTTTTTGAGAAAAATGAACTAGGGAGGTAGCAAAACTAACTAGATGGGACTAGCGGATGTCGTTTATTTGCCACTTACATCCCTAGTTTCATCTTTACCATTTTAATTTCTTTTCGGCTGATGTTTCTTCGAACCATTTAAATATAGTTTGCCATGCTCGGCAATAATTCGTCCGTCATTTACCATGTAAGCTTACTGCGTGGATCATAAGATAACTATCTCTTACTTATGTCCAGCGAAAACCTTTCAGGATGCCGTTCACAATAGGACACAATGTACAACCCCAGAATCTATTTGTGGAAGCAGTGCGCCATCCATGTTACCAGATGGTAGCAGTTCATAGGCAACACCGCCGGAGAGCAGTCTGAGCACAGATATTATAGTGCTTGAGGCTCTACTAGAGGCAGAAAGAGATGGTGTGGCTGCCATGAATGAGGTAATCTTTATCTTGAGACTGGAAATTACGGAATTAGCGGCACGCATTATGCAAGCAACCCAAGAATTGGAGGAAGTAAGAATGTTGCATTTGAAGACGGAGGAGGTCCTGCTGTTTCTGCTATCTGAAGCCCAAGGTAATCCCGGTTCTTCTTTAGATACCAGTTGAAATTGTCATTAGATTATTGTACTTGCATGTTGTGTCATGTCTCTGAATGGATTATGTTGCAAGACCCCCTATGTTGTCCATGTGTTGTAATGATCCGAATTTTTTAGGCGAGGTAATCTTCAGTACTTGTATGATTGACATAAGGTGAACTGTTTTTCGTGTGAGCATATTGTATTGGATGAAATAATTGTTTGACTCAGAGTGTATCCAACGTACTGAATTCGAAGATCACGGCATTTCTAAATCATAATCATATATAAAGGTGGAATAAATCTTTGTTGTGGTTTTGAAGAAATAAATAACAAAACGTAGAATTATCTGTGGATATTCGTAATCAAATACAAATTGGATTTGAATTTACTTTGCTAGGGCCCAGGGCAAACGTGAATGCTAATTCTCCCAAGTTTTGAACGAAGTGGCTAAACACTCACTATAATTTGTGGGCTGCTCGAAGCAAGTGTTTGCGAGATGCAAACTACTGTCTACCCCTGACACTTGACATCCTTATCGACCGGATTTACACTGCTGTCGATAGGGGTAGACTAGTAACTTCAATCAGACATGACACGACGGCCTCTGAGCCCATTCAGACACGGTGGGCGCCAAACGTGGGCGGCAAAACACATTTGATTCAAGCTCGTCCGAAAGACACGTGTCTCCTCCTCCATTTCCCCATTCATACACGGTGGGCGGCAAAACAAACTCTCCTCGTCTGAAATCGATGTAGGCTAATATTTAATAGGGGCAGATGTGTAACTTCCCTCAGACATGACACAACCACCCTACCTGTCAGCCCCGTTCATACACCGTGGGCGCCAACCGTGGGCGGCAAAACACCCTCTCCTCGCCTGAAATAGTTACCGGCAAATATTTGGGAGATGCGAGATTACCGTCCTATCCCCAACCGATGCGATGTCCGAAATTTTAAACGGGGGATAAGTTCGTAACTTTCCCACATTTCAGAGAAGCGCATCCCAAAGTTTGAGATCCCCCTCCCCTCCATTTCCCCATTCATACACCATCGGTGGCACGACAACCTCCGCACTGCGGCCAGCCTCCTCCGTCTGCCACCCCATCCTCCACCTTGCCGGAGCCGCTACACCTACCTCGTCGTCCACTACAAGAGATGGACGTCTCTCATCCACGGTGCTGGACCAGGATACTTTCATCGCCTCCTCTTGCTTCATCAGCGCCATTGTCCCCCTTTCCGTTGCCGCTCCTACGACCGCCTCGTCCACGGCAACAGGATATATCCCCCGACCCGGCCGTCTGCTATCTAAAGTCTTCTTCCCCGCCGCCGACAGCCATCGCACCCGCACCACCCTCAACGTATCAGCATAGGCCTACACGGCGTCACAAGAGAGGTGGTACTCTTTGATATGTGCTTAAGTTATTGATCTCACCTGGAAAATAGATCATTATTTATTTACTGTACTTTTCTTGTCCGTACCAAATTGTAGTGGCTAGTTGAAAGCAAACATTGGTTGTGAAGTAGCTTTGTCCGGTTTGCAGCTTCAGATCCGCCATGGCACGAGCACTATACTCATCAAGCTTATGGTTTCCCCCCTTTATATTCACTACCATCATCGTAGGTGCTTCGTGTAATGCTAGCACTGCTCCTCAAGACCTCAACCCAAATCTTATGTGTTGAAATACGAATCTGATATGATGCTCATATCACTAAAACAGAGAATGTTTAATTGGTCACCTAATGTTCCTATATTCATTTCGAAAAGCATGTGTGCCACCCACTGGTCCAGCTAGTTCCACTTTCCTAATTTTTCTCTCGATGCTTAGGGTTTTCCCCTTTTATCTACTCTACTATGATCTGCGTAGGTGCTTTCTGTCGTACTAGCATTACTCCACCCTTCAAGCTAAACAACACAACCCTCAGAATTCGAAAGCTTAGTTGTTCAAATATGATTGTGACATGATACTGATATTAGTTAACCGACACATTTAATTGGTTATCTAAAGGTCCCACTGAGTTTCCAAATGCATGTCGCGACATATAGAGAGACGGCATAATTGCATTTCTTTGTCGCTTGTTGACCGTACTTTCTTGTCCATACCAAATCTTAGTTGTTATTTCAAAGCAAACATCGGTTGCTAACTACCCTTTGCGCGGTTTGCAGCTTCAGATCTGCCATCCCACTGCCACGGTCAACACTGTACTCATCATGCTTATGGTTTCCCCATTTTATGATGACCACAATCAGCCTACGTGGTTCATGTCGTAATAGCACTGCTCCCCCCCATCGAGCTAAACAAGCTTAGTTGTACAAATTCATATATGATATTATTGCTGATATTAGTAAAACTGAGAGATGTTTAATTGGTTAGCTAAATGTTCCTACTTTAGTTTCGAAATGCATGTGAGCCACATATGGAGAGACCAGAAAGAATAGTATTTCTCTGTGCGCTCTGGTTCATCATGGGTGACCAACCGACATTGTATTGAAAGACTTGTAATATCTTCAATCTGCTTACTCTTCTGCTCTTTTTTAAGATGATACTCTTCTCTTGCGGTCGACTGGTCAGGTCGATTTGTTCTCCGTTAGTATAATTTGAATCTGCTAGGCCAGGTCGACTTGTTCTTCTTTACTATATGTTGAAGTTATCATCTGCAAAGTGTCATCACTTCTGGAGCTCTCATATTTTGAGTAGTAGTCCACATTATATTAATGCACACAACGAATTACAGCATGCATGGCATCTCTTAAAAGAATTGCAGAGATAGCACAAAGGGGTTTACAGGGAGGAAATATTGGATTAGAATCACTTCTGCATTACAAAGAAAATCTCACTTGTTTTTATGTTTTCATGCATGTCAGATATTGAACATTATCAAAATGAATATGAGAATGGGCGCATGAGAGGAATATTGTGGAATGATCCACTGGCTAACAAACTTGGCATGGTGGAGGATGGCCTATCTTATTCACCCATCAAGGTGCTTTCTCTGACTTTGCAAAGTTGTATTGGTCGCACATATTTTGCATTTGACCTCTTGCATTACTTCTACTTTGTTACACCATTTTCTTAGTTAAGCATCATACATGAGTATATGCCATACCTATCCATTTTCTGTACCTATTCCATGTGTCGTCACACTATGTTTTTCTAGTAAAATGTTGTTCTTTCGTAATAGATGTCCAAAAGGAAGAGGGTGAGTGCAGATCCTCAAGGAGTACAAACTAGGTATTTGGAAAAGGTAGTGATACCTGTTAAATCAGATAGATCAGCAGCCACAGAAAACACAGGCCCAACTGTACCACACTTACCCCTACTCCAGTGGCCAAACCCCTATTAGAACTGATGGGAGCCCAGCGTCAGGTACTGTCTATGATATCAATTCAAAATTTGAAGTCCTACATTTCTGATTGTGCCTTACCTTCTCTCTTGTATGAAAACTAATTTCAGATGAATCTCCTTGCTCAAAGGATCATACGATCTCAAAACAATATTGGGCTCTGCATTGCTCTTGTCAGTACCTCTCTCCCTTTTGCCTTGTAATGTTGTACTTTATTAATTGCTATTTGATTATGTATCATCAGTCTGCAGCTGGGCTTCATTATCCTCTATTTCTTCCAATATTATTTGATCTATATTTATTCTTTGCAAAATGTAGAATAATGGCAACGCTTATAAAGAATTTTCTTTGGTAATTTATTGAATTATCCTTCCATCAACATGGAGAAGGGCTTTGTTTAGCCCGTGTTAACATGTAATCTAAGTTCATCCTTCTCAAGCCTTCAAACTTTGTTCTAGTATAGATTTGGATAGGCATCATTTCATCCGCTGTTGTTTGCTTTGCTCTTTACATCTGATTGGATGTTTGCAACAACTACCAGTTTCAAATTGTAGTTGTAAAAACATGTTCCTTATGCAGAACAGATCCATTTATTTGCTTATATAATTGTGAAACCTGTTACGTGTCTCCTTGTTTCTCTTTCAGAGTCGTATCTCTTACGCCAGGCAGAACTTTAGGGGAGATAGTGAGCCAAACCATCTTGAGGACAGCGAGATGACCCCAAGGTCCTGTCTTGATGAAGACAGTGAGTTGAAGCTACTCACCAGCAGGTGTGAGACAACCTCTATGCAGTCGCTGCCTCAATCAGTTCGACTTCTTCAGTCTCAACTTAAAGCGGAAAGGCTTGCTTCAGCTCAGCTCCGACTTGAAGTCAAAGAGGCAATGAAGATGTCAGAGGACTACCGTGCGCAACATCATGCCATAAATCTAGTGTTGATGCATCTATCGTTGACACAATTGAGGTCTACTCAGCTTCTTTGGTTGTTTGGGGGGCCCGACCTGGCCAGGCCTAGTGCCTTCTGAAGTGCTCTTAGGTTTGTATATTCTTTTGTCGGTGCGTTTATTTGCACTGGTGGCGAACTTTGATGCCCAATGGATGTAATATGTGTGATAGCCGTGATAGCCTAGCGTAAGTTGCTTACTTATTTATTTCCTTGTTGTCTTGTTAATTTGTTTGCTTGTAGTCATTGCAGTTCTTTTTCCGCGGTTTGCTAGTGGCTGCAATAACCTATTTTTTAAAAATAGGCCACAATAACCATGGGCTAATATTTACTGTAGTGACACTGGGCCTCCTACGGGCCGTAGAAACAGTGGGCCTTCTACGGGCCATAGAAACAGGGGGCCTTCTACGGGCCGTAGAAACAATGGGCCTTCTATGGGCCGTAGAAATAATGGGCCTTCTACGGGTCGTATCATCAATGGGCCTTATACGGGCCGTATGATCGATTGGCCAAACATGGGCCAAAAAT
Organism: Triticum dicoccoides; assembly: GCF_002162155.2. NCBI lineage: Eukaryota > Viridiplantae > Streptophyta > Magnoliopsida > Poales > Poaceae > Triticum > Triticum dicoccoides. The sequence continues at coordinate 575,282,276 of NC_041387.1, read as the reverse complement.
AGGGCCCATTATGGTCGTAAACGGGCTAGAGTTGGAATCGTCCGTTCATGGGCCGACCATAATGGGCCATCCTTAATAGGCCGTATTTGATGACGCTATGAAAATGGCCCAACGTATTAACGGACCACAAACGGGCCGACTGTAACCATAGGCTAAATTTGGCCCACAAGCAGAAAATGACAGTAACGGACCGTAAGTAAACGAATGCTGAAATGAGCCCAAGAATAAATGGGCTCTTAGAAGGCCGAAAGATAACATGGGCTGGAAACGGCCCAACGGAATAACGTGCCGTTAATGGGTATAAAGTGATACACTGTTCATTACGGGCCAGTTTCACCATGGGCCATTAATGGGTGTAAAGTGATACACTGTTCCTTACGGGCCAGCTTCACCGCGGGCCGTTAATGGGCCAAGAGTTACAAAGGGCCTCATATGGGCTGAAACACGTCATGGGCCATACATGGGCCAGAAGTGAAAACAGGCTGGAATCATATTGGATGGCCCAGATGACACTACTGGGCCTAATTGAGATAGGGCGTAACGGGCCTTGGGTTAGCAGGCTGTAAATGGGCTATATGCGAACAGGCCGTTAACAGGCTTTCCATGGGCCGGCCCGCCACCTTTTGACCAAGTCAAACATGCCGGCCTTTTCATAGGAATGGGCCACTGTTGGGTCGTGCCACGTGTCGACGTATCATAGGCGCCTTCTGTCCAATGAGTGGATGACATTTGTCCCAACGATGAGCCAACATGTGTTTCCTCCAGCCAATGATGATTTTACACGTGGAAAATCCCCATTGGTCAGGGCTGTTAATGGGTTATCGGATCCAAAACCCGACCCGATAGATCAAAAGCGTTCCGTTATGGTGGATGCCACGTGTCGGTCACCCTTGACGAAAGCACTTCTATGACGCGCGATTTATCGTCATGGAAGTGGACACTTCCGTGATGATAATTTTGGTAATGTCATGGAACACTTCTACGACAGCACAGGTATGACTATCTTGATTCTGTCATAAAATCGTCATGGATGTACATGCATGAAAAAAACGCGACCTACTATGACAAACACGTATCATCATGGAAGTGTATTTTTTTGTAGTGCCTCGTGGACAGGGTGTGGGCCCCCTCTAGTACTTTCTTCGCCCAGTATTTTTTATTAATTCCAAAAATAACTTTCGTGGAGTTTCAGGACTTTTGGAGTTGTGCAAAATATGTCTCTCATATTTGCTCCTTTTCCTGCCCAAAATCCCAGCTGCCGGCATTCTCCCTCTTCATGTAAACCTTGTAAAATAAGAGAGAATAGGAATAAGTATTGTGATATAACGAGTAACAACAGCCCATAATGCAATAAATATTGATATAAAAGCATGATGCAAAATAGACGTATCAGCGCTCGGCTCGGAGCTTCTCATTGCCCTCCCTTAGTTGCCGAATGACGCTGGTAGCCTGTTCAAACGAGGCTTTCATGTCGTCCTGCAACCTCATCCAGCCGGAGATCTGATCCATCTGGCTATGGACGATCACATGCATGGGCCTGTAAGAGTCCTCGCCTACCCGTGAGACATTTTCCTAGGCCGCCGCGGTGCGGGAGGACATCTCTGCTGCATTCACGGTGCGACAGGACATCTCTGTTGCTTCTGCAGCGTGGCCGGACTAGTCTACTGCATCAACGGTGTAGCGGGACCTCCGTGTTGCTTTGGCGGCTCAACAGGACGTTTGTGTGCTACGGCCGCGCAGAGGGACATATCGGCTGCTTTCGCGGCGAGGCGAGACATCTCTCGTCCTTCTGCTTCCATGCTCGCCTCTCCCTGGTGGTAATCTCTCGACCCAGAACTCACGCTGGCCATGGCAGACGCAAGGGAACGATGATGAATGACTTGTTTGTTTCTGCTGATGAGGAGTTGAGGAGGAATGTGCAGTCATCTTGGAGTAATAGTATTTATAACCGAGTACTAATACGCTCCTAAGTGGGAAACCGTTTAGGTTTTGATTGGCGTGAACAGGTTTGTAATTAAATATAGTGTGGTAGTAATTTGGAATGTGACGGGACGCATGCTCAAAATTTATTGACGGTTCTATAATTTCTAGGTGCGACACTGTTCCCAGGCGGCGTAACGTCGGCACGCTTTCTCGGCCGCGTACGTGGTGTTTGCACCATAGGGTGGACTGCAATAGGCAATGTCAGCACACGTCTTGTTCCAACAACCGTGTGCGCTCGTAATTACCATCGCGCACGCTTCTTTTAATTAGAATGTGTGCCCGTATAGCGCACAACACGTTGATCTGTCTAACTATTTCTGTTTGTTGTGGCTAATCGCAAACAGTTCATCTGTGTGAAGTGTATGCCGTCAATTGCAGACACTTTGATCTGGCTGACTATTTTTGTTATGTTTCCTAATCGCAAACATCCAATCCTTCTGAAGCGTATGCCCCCAATCACACACACCTTTATCTAGCTGCCTGTTTCTGTTGTTCCTCCTCATCACAAACAGTTAATCTGAGTGAACTGTATGCCGTATATTGCACACGCCATCATCTGGATGCCCATTTTGGTTCTTCTTCCTCATCGCAAACAGTTAATTGAACTGAATTGTATGCCCTGCTGATGTCTACTACACAACCTTCTTCTTGTAGACGTTGTTGGTCCTCCAAGTGTATAGGTTTGTAGGACAGTAGCAAATTTCCCTCAAGTGGATGACCTAAGGTTTATCAATCCATGGGAGGCGTAGGATGAAGATGGTCTCTCTCAAACAACCCTGCAACCAAATAACAAAGAGTCTCTTGTGTCCCCAACACACCCAATACAATGGTAAATTGTATAGGTGCACTAGTTCGGCAAAGAGATGGTGATACAAGTGCAATATGGATAGTGGATATGAGTATTTATAATCTGAAATTATAAAAACAGCAAGGTAGCAAGCGATAAAAGTGAGTGTAAAGGTATTGCAATGGTAGGAAACAAGGCCTAAGGTTCATACTTTCACTAGTGCAAGTTCTCTCAACAATAATGACATAATTGGAACATATAACTATCCCTCAACATGCAACAAAGTGTCACTCCAAAGCCACTAATGGTGGAGAACAAACGAAGAGATTATGGTAGGGTACGAAACCACCTCAAAGTTATCCTTTTTGATCTATCTATTCAAGAGTCCGTAGTAAAATAACATGAAGCTATTCTTTCCGTTCGATCTATCATAGAGTTCATACTAGAATAACACCTTAAGACACAAATAAACCAAAACCCTAATGTCACCTAGATACTCCATTTTCACCTCAAGTATCTGTGGGCATGATTATACGATATGCATCACACAATCTCAGATTCATCTATTCAACCAACACGAAGTATTTCAAATAGTGCCCCAAAGTTTCTATCGGAGAGTCAAGAACGTGTGCCAAACCCTATGCATAGTTTCATGGGCGGAACCCGTAAGTTGGTCACCAAAACATTCATCAAGTGGCACATGATATCCCATTGTCACCACAGATAAGCACGGCAAGACATACATCAAGTGTTCTCAAATGCTTAAAGACACAATCCGATAAGATAACTTCAAAGGGAAAACTCAATCCATTACAAGAGAGTAGAGGGGGAGAAGCATCATAAGACCCAACTATAATAGCAAAGCTCACAATACATCAAGATCGTATCACCTCAAGAACACGAGAGAGAGAGAGAGAGAGAGAGAGAGAGAGAGAGAGATCAAACACATAGCTACTGGTACATACCCTCAGCCCCGAGGGTGAACTACTCCCTCCTCGTCATGGAGAGGGCCGGGATGACGAAGATGGCCACCGGTGAGGGATCCCCTGAGTGAGTCCTGGATTAGGGGGTACTCGGACAGCCGGACTATATACTTTGGCCGGACTGTTGGACTATGAAGATACAAGATTGAAGACTTCGTCCCGTGTCCGGATGGGACTCTCCTTTGCGTGGAAGGCAAGCTTGGAAATTCAAATATGTAGATCTCCTTCTCTGTAACTGACTCTGTGTAACCCTAGCCCCCTCCGATGTCTATATAAACCGGAGGGTTTAGTCCGTAGGACAAGAACAACAATCATAATCATAGGCTAGCTTCTAGGGTTTAGCCTCTACGATCTCGTGGTAGATCAACTCTTGTAATACTCATATCATCAAGTTCAATCAAGCGAGAAGTAGGGTATTACCTCCATCGTGAGGGCCCGAACCTAGGTAAACATCGTGCCCCCAGCCTCATGTTACCATTAGCCTTAGACGCACACTTCGGGACCCCCTACCCGAGATCCGCCGGTTTTGACACCAACATTGGTGCTTTCATTGAGAGTTCCACTATGTCGTTGCCACGAGGCTTGATGGCTCCTTCAATCATCAACAACGATGCGGTCCAGGGTGAGACTTTTCTCCCTGGATAGATCTTCATATTCGGCGGTTTCGCACTGCAGGCCAACTTGCTTGGCCATCTGGAGCAGATCGACAGCTACGCCCCTGGCCATCAAGTCAGATTTGGAAACTTGAACTACACGGCTGACATTCGCAGAGACTTGATCTTCGACGGGTTCGAACATGTGTCAGGAGCGCCAAAAAGTCACGACGTGCATGACTTAGATCTACCATCGGATGGTGTTCGGATATCGCACCTATGGCTTCCCCGGCCCTTAATCTGGAGCAGATCGCGCCATCCGAGGATGGGTGGATGGACCCTGCCACGGAGGGCGCACACTCATTGGCGTTGGACCCGAACACAGGCTCCACCTCTAAGGAAACCTGTGTCACTGGACCCCCGGACCTATCTCCGGTCTTAGGTTCCGAACCGCGCGCGTCCATGCCTATCGAATCTGATTGGGCACCGATCATGGATTTCACCTCCGCGGATATCTTTCAACACTCACCCTTTGGTGACGTGCTAAATTCACTAAGCTCTCTCTCTCTCTCTTTATCAGGAGATTCCTGGGCAAACTATATCCGGCTCGAGTGGGATGGAGATGACGAAGAAATTCGCTGCCCACCCACCACCCACTTAATTGCCACTGTCGATGACTTAACCGACACGCTGGACTTCGACTCCGAAGACATCGACGGTATGGACGTCGATGCTGGAGATGATCGGGAACCACCGCCCATGGGACGCTGGAGAGCCACCTCATCATATGATATATACATGGTGGACACACCCAAGGAGAAGAACGGTGACAAAAATGATGCAACGAAGGATAACCCCTCGGGCAGAAACCAAAACGACGGCGTAGACGCCGCCTAAGTCCAGCCACAGTAAAAATAGCGATAACAGCGCAAGAAAAATTGACACCCCGGTCGACTCCAAAGGAAACGACGACCCCATGGACCCAGCGATGGAGCAGGCTGAGCCAAGGCACGCCAAACATAGTCTGGAGCAGACGCCCGATCACGATGACCCCGAGGGTAAAACTCATCAACCTGCCTCCGGAGAGGAGGACAGTCCGGACGATGACGCATTCATCCCGGAAAAACACTCGGAACAAGAGAACGTCCATAGAAGGCTTATGGCCATCGCGAGGAGCATGAAAAAGTATAAGCAAAGGCTTAAGGCCACACAGGATATGCTCAACCGCAGATGGAACAAAGTGCTAGACACTAAAGAAAAATATGGCGACGATCACCACACAAAGAGCTATCCAAAGCACAAGCTGCTGCCCGAATTCGACGACGAGGCCATAGAGCCCATTCCGCCGAAGAATAATACAGCTGATCAGCCGGACCGACCACCTCGTGGCCGCGACAGAGCAGCTACTGATGCCGCACACAAGCCATCACACAATTTACGTGAGCTCCTGGACAAAAAGGCCGGTGCGACTAGGTCCATCTATGGATCTAGAGGACGTGCTCCGGCGCAAGATCATAGCCAACAAAACAATCATAACGATCGAATACAAGTTTGGAATCAACCCCGAGCACAACAACCGTCAACAGCATGCCATGACACACCCCGTGTACTTCACCGATGAAGTGTTGGATCATGAATTTCCACAGGGATTCAAACCGTGAACATAGAGGCATACGGTGGAACGACAGACCCTGGGGTCTGGATTGAGGACTTTATCCTTCATATCCACATGGCTCGCAGAGATGATCTCCATGCCATTAAATATTTGCCCCTCAAGTTGAAAGGACCAGCTTGGCATTGGTTGAAAAGCCTCCCTGAAAACTCAATTGGAAGTTGGGAGGAACTTGAGGATGCTTTCAGGGCCAATTTTCAAGGGACCTATGTCCGACCTCCGAACGCAGATGATTTAAGTCACATAATCCAACAACCCGGAGAGTCAGCCCGTAAGCTTTGGAACAGATTTCTCACTAAAAAGAATCAAATCGTTGATTGTCCGGATGCCGAAGCCTTAGCGGCCTTCAAGCACAATATCCGAGATGAATGGCTCGCCAGACACCTCGGCCAAGAAAAGCCAAGGACAATGGCGGCCCTATAAGCCTTATAACCCGCTTTTGCACGGGTGAGGACAGCTGGTTGGCCCGTAGAGGCACCAACGACCCAGACACATCTGAAATTAGGGATGGCAACAGGAAGCGACGACGCAACAAAAACAAGCGTCAAAACAAGGAAGAGAGTCTGGACAACACGGTGGTCAATGCCGGATTCAGGGGCTCTTGACCCGGTCAACGAGAAAAGCCATTTAAAGGCAGCCGAGATGGACCATCCAGCCTAAACAAGGTTCTAGACAGATTATGTCAAATTCATGGCACCCCCGAAAAACCTGCAAACCACACCCATAGAGAATGTTGGGTCTTCAAGCTGGCCGGCAAGCTAAACGCCGAACACAAAGGAAGGGAGACGCCAAGTGAAGACGAGGATGAGCCTCGCCGGGCGAACACTGGGGGACAGAAAAAATTCCCATCAGAAGTCAAAACAGTGAACATGATTTACGCAACTCACATACCGAAGAGAAGGCGCAAACGCGCACTCAAAGATGTATACGCTGTAGAGCCCGTCGCCCCCAAATTCAACCCTTGGTCGTCCTGCACGATCCCTTCCGATCACAGGGATCATTCGACTAGTATCCGGCATGGAGGATCAGTTGCCTTGGTGCTTGACCAATAATTGATGGATACCATCTCACTCGAGTCCTTATGGACAGCGGCAGTAGTCTTAATCTGATATATCAGGACACTGTCTGCAAGATGGGGATAGACCCATCAAGAATCAACCAAAGTAACACTACCTTTAAAGGAGTAATACCAGGCGTTGAGGCCCGCTGCACGGGCTCTATTGTATTAGAGGTTATATTCGGTTCTCCCGACAACTTCAGAATCGAACAGTTAATCGTCGACATCGCTCCATTCTGAAGCGGATATCACGCACTACTCGGAAGAGCGGCCTTCACTCGCTTCAACGCAGTACCGCACTACACCTACCTTAAACTCAAGATGCCCGGTCCACGTGGCGTCATCATAGTTAGCGGAAACACAGAGCATTCCTTACGAGCGGAAGAATATGTGGCAGCTCTAGCAGCCAAACACTGAGCGACCTCTCCAACCAGAATACATGATCAGTCGTCAAGACCACAAACACGATTAGATGAGTCTGGTGGACCGCCGGTGGTAATAGCCCAGATAAACCTGAGCTGGGGTCTATAGATATACCCCCATAGGCGATGCTAGGGGCTGCAAACATATAACAAAGACCACAGTTTGGCTTGACCCTCTTAATATAATAATATATTCATTTTAATGATTCAGTGAGAATAACCAACTTCTCGCACGATTACACCAGACTCTTTTACCTGGGTTTTTCCTTTTTATAGATAACCATCGTGCTACACCCTTCCAGGATACGGCAAACGAAGACAAAGGCGCAGACATGCAGCTGGGCCCCGCTCAAAGTTTTCTCTTTAGATTAAGCCCCTGTGTAAACCTTCTTTAATGTCTCTTGTTGCTTGACATCCCCCGGGTACTTAATACACCCATGAGGGATACTGGCGTTATTGGCATTTTGCCACGCCAGATTAATGCACGTACCTGGAAATTTGGGGTTCATTATCGAGGGCGTTACTCAGCGCAGTATATTTTACAAAGTTCGAATACCTTCGGGAGTGTTCGGCGTTGTGAGTTTGGCCTTATATGCATCAGCTCTAAATCATGTCTTTGGTCAAATTTTGGGTTTGCCCGGCTCCTGGGTTTGCTACCTTATGTTCCGTTTTATCGGCTAAGGCGGCCAAAGGAGAACTACTGCGATTGTGCCCTGGTTATTCCGGACGAGCACCTCAGTAGAGAAAGCCGAAAACTGACTGTCATGATACAGCGAGAGACTGGTCAACCACTCGATGACTCAGCGGAATCTTCGGGATTCCTCTGCATTAACAAAGGACTGGTTTCCCGGTCATGTACGTTTGCGCACCAAATTCAGATGAACGCGGAAGTACTAGGGGCTATATAGTAGCCCCACTATCAAATTCCTATGGCTAAGTGAAAGTGTTAAAGTAATATAGTCCGATTGCCTAGATCGACATGCGATCACCTCCTTAATGGACCAAGACGTTGGATCAAGTGTGATTACGTGCCTTTTTCGAACACCCCCGCATTGTATGCGTGGGGGCTGAAGCCGACGACTGCAAACTTTCAGGTTATATACATACATAAACTGCCGCACAGGAGACACTACAATACTTTCGGGCAAAAGTATAAATACATCCTTTATAATCAAAATAGCGTTGTCTTTACACTTGAGATATATGTCACTCGAACATAATACTCTTCGAGCACTGAGCCTCTATTAAACAGGCGCCTTGTAGGACTTGCTCAAAATAGTGCTCGGTCGGGTCCTGGCCTCCTGCCGGATCCCGGGCTGCAATACCAGTGGCCTCCATCCCTGCCCAATATGTTTTAACACGGGCAAGAGCCATCCGCGCACCCTCTATACATGCCTACCTCTTCACAGTGTCGATACGCGACACAGCGCCTAGGAATTGTTGCACAAAACCAAAATAGCTGTCCGGCCTTGGTCCCTTCGGCCAAAGATGTTCTATGACATACCTCATGGCAAGTCCGGACAACCTATGGAGCTCGGCCCATGCGGCCATCCTTTCATTCAACGGCAGCGGACACGTCGGGGAACTGAATTGCGACCAGAATAACCTTTCCACCTCATTATCTTTCTGATCTTTGAAAAACTTGGTCGCATCAGCAGTACTTTTCGCCAGGTCCGCATACGCGTCTGCAGCACTCCATAGTTGATCCAGAGGGGCATACTTCGAATCTCCAAACTTCATCCACAACAAGAAGGGCCTCCCAGCCGTGATATCTCCAGCTTGTCGAAGCTCCTCCAGTGCAGCTCTGATTTCAGAGCGCGTTTCCTTGGCCGCTTCCAAGGTCTTCTTCAGGTCAGCCGCTTTCGCTTGGCTCTCCTTTTCAAGGAGCTCATATCGGCCGGCAGCATCTTTCAGCTCAACAGCCATCTTGGCTATTTTATCTTCGCTTTGGCGATGAGTAGCCTGCTCGGCTCTTAACTCTTCGGCCGCCTTTAGGGAGGCCGCAACACTTCTCCTGGCTTGTTCCTTGGCTAGGGCAAGTTACGCCCAAAGGGCCTCCATGGCAGCAGCTCCATCTGTAGCCACATCATATTATAGATACTAGCATCATGCTCCTCTTAAAATATTTGCTGACAATTTACAAAATAAACACATACCCTATGCCTCGTCAAGCCGCTTGTTCACAAGCGCGATGTCGGCATCCGCCACATCAAGCTGTCGTCTCAGTTCCGCGAAATCAGCAGTCCAGTCAACCGTCGGACACTTAGCCGTCTACACATAACGCAGCGTGATCATTACTTGGTCGTATGATCCTCTGTTTGCCGCCTCGGGCTGGCAACTAGAGTCTCAGGGCCTACTATCTATACAGAGCACACCTAGCGTGTGCGGTACAGCTGAAAGTTTACATATTTCTTTGCGTACCTCAAAGCCTTTGAGCAGGCTCGTAAAAGCTTCATTCAACTCACTTTTGGCGGATGAAATCCTCTCAAACACCATACTCATTAAAGTAAGGTGCGCCTCTGATATAGTCGCTCGCTCCAGAAGGACCGTCAGGGTGTCCGTCTCGGTGCCGGACAATCCCGGACTCTTCTTGTTGCTCTCCCTGGGAGCTGAATACTACGGGCTTCGGGCGGCCGAAGCATTAACTTCTGGCCTTAGTGGATCAGGAGAAATCCTCCGTGATGACACCTTGGGGTCGTCCACCCCATGGGGCGGGGAGGCAGGAGGAGGCATTTCGCTCTCCATCATCTCCGGAAGAAGATCCCCAGAAGACAAACTCTGTTGAGAAGGACTATGATCCGGACTGCAAGATACGTCTCGGTTATTATTCTCAGAGATAAAGCAGGACATATTTTATCACAGTAGTTTTTCACTCACAACTCGGTGGAGGGCTGGCCCATTTGCGGGCGCTGTGCAGTGAGGACGCCCTCTAGGGCAGGACTCCCTGGCGAGGGTTTCTTCCCTTGTTTGGGCACCTCCGCTTCCGAGCCTTCGGAGGCGGTCCTTTTCTTCCCGTGGGGGGAGGGAATTTTAGATTCACCTCCCCAATTATCCTCCTTCGTGGAGACATTAATTCCCCCGGTTTGGATGTGCAATGTATGAAGCTCGCTTTCGGCTTCTCTACTCTTCCCTTCATCCTTCCCCGATGGCATTTGATATGGTGCGTGTTTAAGCATCCTGGTTAATGCAGGATTTAGTGAGCCTTCAGGAAGCGGGGCCGGACACCTGATCCTCTCCACCTTACTTAGCCAATCCTAGCCGCAAATATTTTTCAGAATAATGTTATGATAAACATGAACAGTGTGTTCGGTTGTAGAGTTACTTACTTGGGTATCTGGACGATTGCAGTTCAAACCCACATCCTCGGTGGTGTCCGGACACTTTACTCGTGATCCTAACAATAACTGATACATCCCTTCGAGTGTCATGCCGAAGAAGTGCTGAATAGTTCGCGGTCCTTCTGGGTTGAACTCCCACATCTGGAGAGGTCGACATTTGCACGGCAGGACCCGACGGACTAGCATTACCTGAATTATTTTGATGAGGCTGACATCCCTCTCAAGAAGATCCCGAATGCGGCTCTGCAATATCGGCACGTCATTAGCAGGCCCCTAGTTCAATCCCTCATTGACCCATGACACCAGTTGCAGCAGAGGGCCCGAGCGGAAGGCAGGGGCGGCCGCCCACTTTGTGCCTCGGGGAGCTATGATATAGAACCACCTCAATTTCCATAAATCGGACACCTCCGGGAAGGAACCTTCTGGCCATGGGGCATCGGCACTTTTGCTTATTATAGCGCCTCCGCACTCCGCGTATTGCCCGTCGATCACCTTTGGCTTTACATTGAAGATCTTGAGCCATAGACCGAAGAGTGGGGTGATGTGGAGGAAGGCTTCGCACACGACGATAAACGACGAGATGTGAAGGATGGAATCCGGAGCTAGATCGTGAAAATCTAGCCTGTAATAGAACATGAGCCCCCTCACAAAGGGATCAAGACTAAAGCCTAAGCCTCGGAGGAAGTGGGAAACAAATACGATGCTCTCATTGGGTCCGGGAGTGGGGATGACCTGCCCTTGGGCAGGAAGCCTGTGCTGGATTTCAGTGGTCAGATACCTGGCCTCCCTGAGCTTCTCGATGTCCTCCTCTGTGACAGAGGAGGCCATCCATCGACCTTGAAGGTTGGATCCGGACATGATTGAAGGTCCGAAGTGCTTACGCCTAAGCTTTGGGTGTCGGAACTCGAGGTGGGGGAAGGAGCAAGCGTGGGAAGAAAGGGACATGCCTTGGTCCCTCTATAAAGGGGGTGAATATCAAGCATCCTCAGCGTGACCGTTTGGGACTTGCCTAAAATCGAGGAGTCATACCAACATGCGTAGTTGGGTTACCCACGCCCGTATTGATGAGAATCCCGCGATAAGGGGAACACGATCTTTGCTTCGACAAGACGTGCCAATAAAACTACCTCGCAACACGTGTAGTGGCAAGCTGGGAAAAACGGTTCATAGTTACCGAGCCGCGGCGTGATGTCACACTAGGAAAAATTGTCAGCAGATTAGATTGGTGGAATATTATGCTCTCTATGTTGGTATGTAGAATTCATTTTGCAGAGCCGGACACGATCCTCATTTTCAAGATCTTCTATGGAGTATTCGGAGATGGAACCCACCTTGCAATGCCGAAGACAATCTGCGCGCTGGACTCATCGTCATTGAAGCCTGGTTCAAGGGCTACTGAGGGAGTCCTGGATTAGGGGGTACTCGGACAGCCGGACTATATACTTTGTTCGGGCTGTTGGACTATGAAGATACAAGATTGAAGACTTTGTCCCATGTCCGGATGGGACTCTCCTTTGCGTGGAAGGCAAGCTTGGCAATTTGGATATGTAGATCTCCTTCTCTGTAACCGACTCTGTGTAACCCTAGGCCCCTCCGATGTCTATATAAATCGGAGGGTTTAGTCCATAGGAGAAGAACAACAATCATAATCATAGGCTAGCTTCTAGGGTTTAGCCTCTACGATCTCATGGTAGATCAACTCTTGTAATACTGATATCATCAAGATCAATCAAGCAGGAAGTAGGGTATTGCATCCATCGAGAGGGCCCGAACCTGGGTAAACATCGTGTCCCCAGCCTCCTGTTACCATTAGCCTTAGACACACAGTTCGGGACCCCCTACCCGAGATCCGCTGGTTTTGACACCGACATCCCCCCTCCGGCAGGGTGCCGGAACAGGGTCCCGATTGGTTTTTGGTGGCTACAGAGGCTTGCGGCGGCGGAACGCCAGGTCTATCTTGCTCCCCGGTGTTTTTAGGGTATATGGATATATATAGGCGAAAGAAGTCGGTGAGGGGAGCCTCAAGGGGCCCATGAGGGTGGGGGGCATGCCCCTGCCTCGTGGCCACCTCGAAGCTTCCCTTACGTGCACTCCAAGTCCCCTGGATTGCTTCCGTTCCAAAAATAACTTTCCCAAAGGTTTCATTCCGTTTGGACTCCGTTTGATATTCCTTTTCTTTGAAACACTGAAATAGGCAAGAAAACAACAATATGGGCTGGGCCTCCGGTTAATAGGTTAGTCTCAAAAATAATATAAAAGTGCTTAGTAAAGCCCATAAACATCCAAAACATATAATATAATAGCATGAATGCTTCATAAATTATAGATACGTTGGAGACGTATCAGCATCCCCAAGCTTAATTCCTGCTCGTCCTCGAGTAGGTAAATGATAAAAGAAAGAATTTGTGAAGTGTGAATGCTAGCAGGTGCACAAGTTTGATCAATGATAATTTCAATCACCTTTTCTAGCATCATTATATCTCATAACAGTGTCTCATCTCATAAAACTTTTCATGATCAAGTAACAAGCTATTCACATGTTAAAGCATAGTCCATAAACTTTCTTGAAAACTAGCAAACTTCATTCTTAGTCATCAAGCAATTGCAATTCATCTTATTTTCAGGAAGGGTCTATGTCAGATCTTTGATTTAGCAAACTACACATACTCAACTATCATTTAGTCTTTCACAATTGCTAACACTCACGTGATATTTATGGGTCCAAAGTTTTAATCAAACACAAAGAAAGATAGGGGCTTATAGTTTCGCCTCCCAACCTTTTACCTCAAGGGTAATGTCAACAATAATAATTTATGAACGCCTACATCCAAGTGGATATATATATCCAGATCACACCAACACAAAGTGCTTGCCAAAGGAAAAAAGTGTAAAAAGGAAAGGTGTTGATCACCATGACTCTTGTATAAGGGTAGAAGATAATAGTAAATGATAGGCCCTTCACAGAGGGAAGCAGAGGTTGTCATGCACTTTTATGGTTGGATGCACAAAATCTTAGTGCAAAAGAACATCACTTTATATTGCCACTTGTATATGGACCTTTATTATGCAGTCCGTCGCTTTTATTGATTCCATAACAAGATCGTATAAAGCTTATTTTCTTCACACTAATAAGTCATACATATTTATAGAGCAATTTTTATTGCATGCACCGATGACAACTTACTTGAAGGATCTTACTCAATCCATAGGTAGGTATGGTGGACTCTCATGGCAAAACTGGTTTAAGGGATATTCGGAAGCACAAGTAGTATTTCAACTTGGTGCAAGGAATCTGGCTAGCATGAGGGAGAAAGGCAAGCTCAACATGTTGGATGATCCAAGACAATATAATTTTTCAGATATAGGAAAACATAATCCATTATGTTGTCTTCCTTGTCCAACGTCAACCTTTTAGCATGTCATATTTTAATGAGTGCTCACAACTACAAAAGATGTCCATGATAGTATATTTATATGTGAAATCTCTCTTCCTTCAATATTCTTTCATAAATTGTTCAAGTGACCAATACAATGTTTGCTAACCTTCAATAAATTTACAACCTCTACTTCTTATATGTGAAGTCATCACTACCCATGGCATAAGCATATGAAACATAAATAATTTAAGATTTATGATATTCAATTCATTCAACCATTTACTCATAGGATATAAGTGAAGCACACGAGTAAATGACAAACTACTCCAAAAAGATATAAGTGAAGATCAACGAGTAGTTAAATAATTATGTAGCTATATGAAGACTCTCTCTTATTTAAGAATTTCAGATCTTGGTATTTTATTTAAACAGCAAGCAAAACAAAACAAAATGACATTTCAAGGATAGCACAACTCATGTGAAGAAGCAAAAACTTAGGTTCAACCGATACTAACCGATAATTGTTGAAGAAGAAAGGTGGGATGCCTACCGGGGCATCCCCAAGCTTGGATGATTGAGACTTCTTGAAATATTATCTTGGGGTGCCTTGGGCATCACCAAGCTTGAGATTTTGTGTCTCCTTAATTCCTTTCATATCACGGTTTCCCTAAATCTCAAAAACTTCATCCACACAAAACTCAACAGGAACTCGTGAGATAAGTTAGTATAAAACAATGCAAAAACCTTATCATTTCCTACTGTAACAAATCACTAACATTATTATTCAACATTGCATACTAAATGTCTCTTCATATTTAATACTCTTGTCCTCAAACAGAATCATTAAACAAGCAAGCATATGCAAATTATGCAAACATAACAGCAATCTGACAAAACAGTATAGTCTGTAAAGAATGCAACATTAATCATACTTCCCTAACTCCAAAAATTATAAGAAAAATACTACGCTGTAGAAGATTTATCAGATCTCAGTATGCAAAACGAATCAACATAATATCACTCCCTGAATTTTTAGGGAATTTTTGCAACAGCGGTAAACTTTCTGCTTTGAAACAGCAACATGTATACTTGCAAAATAAGCATGGTAAAGGCTATCCTTGACATTTTTATTGGAAATAAAGATGCAAAACATTATTCTAAATAACAGTAAGAAAATAGTAACAAAATAAAATGATGCTCCAAGCAAAACACATATCATGTGGTGAATAGAAATATAGCTCCAAGTAAATTACCGATGAACAAAGACGAAAGAGGGGATGCCATCCAGGGGCATCCCCAAGCTTAGGCTCTTGGTTGTCCTTGAATATTTCCTTGGGGTTAATTGGGCATCCCCAAGCTTAGTCTCTTGACATTCCTTATTCCATAGTCCATCGAATCTTTACCCGAAACTTCAAAACTTCAACCACACAAAACTTAACAAATAACTCGTAAGCTCCTTTAGTATAAGAAAAATAAATCACCACTTAGGTACTGTTGTGAACTCATTCTAAATTCATAATGGTGTAATAAATACTGTATTCCAACTTCTCTATGGTTCATACCCTCCGATACTACTCATAGATTCATCAAAATAAGCAGACAACACATAAAAACAGAATCTGTCAAAAACAGAACAGTCTGTAGTAATCTGTATCATTCGAATACTTATGGAGCTCCAAAAATTCTTAAATAAATTTGTGTACCTGAGGAATTTTTCTATTAATCATCTTCAAAAAGAATAAACCTAAAATCACTCTCCAGTAAAAGTTGGCAGCTAATCTCGTGAGCGCTAAAGTTTCTGTTTTTTACAGCAAGATCATATAGACTTCACCCAAGTCTTCCCAAAAGCTCTACTTGGCACAAACACTAATTAAAACATGAAACCACATCTAACCAGAGGCTAGATGAATTATTTATTACTAAACATGAGAAAAAATCAAGGAACATAAATAAAATTGGGTTGCCTCCCAACAAGCGCTATCGTTTAACGCCCCTAGCTAGGCATGATGATTTCAATGATGCTCACATAAAAGGAAAGAATTGAAATATAAAGAGAGCATCATGAAGAATATGACTAGCACATTTAAGTAGAACCCACTTCCTATGCATAGGGATTTTGTGAGCAGACAACTTATGGGAACAATAATCAACTAGCATAGGAAGGCAAAACAAGCATAACTTTAAAATTTTGAGCACATAGACAGGAAACTTGATATTATTGAAATTCCTACAAGCATGTGTACCTCCCTCATAATAATTTTCAGTAGCATCATGAATGAATTCAACTATATAATTAGCACCTAAAGCATTCTTTTCATGATCTACAAGCATATAATTTTTACTACTCTCCACATAAGAAAATTTCTTCTCATCAATAGTAGTGGGAGCAAACTCAACAAAATAACTATCATGTGAGGCATAATCCAATTGAAAACTAAAATCATGATGACACATTTCATGGTTATCCTTATTCTTTATAGCATACGTATCATCACAATAATCATCATGAATAGGAGGCATGCTTTCATCATAATAAATATTCTGATAAAAACTTGGGGGACTAAACATATCATCTTCATCAAACATAGCATCCCCAAGCTTGTGGCTTTGCATATCATTAGCATCATGGGTATTCAAAGAATTCATACTGATAACATTGCAATCATGCTCCTCATTCAAAGAATTAGTGCCAGACATTTTATAGATTTCTTCTTCTAGCACTTGAGTACAATTTTCCTTATCATCATTCTCATGAAAGATATTAAAAAGATGAAGCATATGAGACAAACTCAATTCCATTGTTTTGTAGTTTTTATTTTATAAACTAAACTAGTGATAAAACAAGAAACTAAAAGATTTGATTGCGAGATCTAAATATATACCTTCAAGCACTCACCTCCCCGGCAACGGTGCCAGGAAAGAGCTTGATGTCTACTACACAACCTTCTTCTTGTAGACGTTGTTGGGCCTCCAAGTGCAGAGGTTTGTAGGACAGTAGCAAATTTCCCTCAAGTGGATGACCTAAGGTTTATCAATCCGTGGGAGGCGTAGGATGAAGATGGTCTCTCTGAAACAACCCTGCAACCAAATAACAAAGAGTCTCTTGTGTCCCCAACACACCCAATACAATGGTAAATTGTATAGGTGCACTAGTTCGGCGAAGAGATTGTGATACAAGTGCAATATGGATAGTGGATATGAGCATTTGTAATCTGAAATTATAAAAACAGCAAGGTAGCAAGCGACAAAAGTGAGCGTAAACAGTATTGCAATGGTAGGAAACAAGGCCTAAGGTTCATACTTTCACTAGTGCAAGTTCTCTCAACAATAATAACATAATTGGAACATATAACTATCCCTCAACATGCAACAAAGAGTCACTCCAAAGCCACTAATAGCGGAGAACAAATGAACAATTATGGTAGGGTACGAAACCACCTCAAAGTTATCCTTTTTGATATATCTATTCAAGAGTTTGTAGTAAAATAACATGAAGCTATCCTTTTAGTTCGATCTATCATAGAGTTCATGCTAGAATAACACCTTAAGACAGAAATCAACCAAAACCCTAATGTCACCTAGATACTCCATTGTCACCTCAAGTATCTGTGGGCATGATTATACGATATGCATCACACAATCTCAAATTCATCTATTCAACCAACACAAAGTACTTCAAAGAGTGCCCCAAAGTTTCTACCAGAGAGTCAAGATGAAAACATGTGCCAACCCCTATGCATAGATTCGCAAGGTCACGGAACCCGCAAGTTGATCACCAAAACATACATCAAGTGAATCACATGAATATCCCATTGTCACCACAGATAAGCACGGAAATACATACATCAAGTGTTCTCAAATCCTTAAAGACTCAATCCGATAAGATAACTTCAAAGGGAAAACTCAATCCATTACAAGAGAGTAGAGGGGGAGAAGCATCATAAGATCCAACTATAATAGCAAAGCTCGCAATACATCAAGATCGTATCACCTCAAGAACACGAGAGAGAGAGAGAGAGAGAGAGAGAGAGAGAGATCAAACACATAGCTACTGGTACATACCCTCAGCCCTGAGGGTGAACTACTCCCTCCTCGTCATGGAGAACGCTGGGATGATCAAGATGGCCATCGGTGAGGGATCCCCCCTCAGGCAAGGTGCCGGAACAGGGTCCTGATTGGTTTTTGGTGGCTACAGAGGCTTGCGGCGGCGGAACTCCCGATCTATCTTGCTCCCTGGTGTTTTTAGGGTATATGGATATATATAGGCGAAAGAAGTCGGTCAGGGGAGCCTCGAGGGGCCCACGGGGGTGTGGGGCGCGCCCAGAGGGGGGGCGCCCCCTGCCTCGTGGACACCTCGAAGCTTCCCGTACGTGCACTCCAAGTCCCCTGGATTGCTTCCATTCCAAAAGTAACTTTCCCAAAGGTTTCATTCCGTTTGGACTCCGTTTGATATTCCTTTTCTTCAAAACACTAAAATAGGCAAGCCAACAACAATATGGGTTGGGCCTCCGGTTAATAGGTTAGTCCCAAAAGTAATATAAAAGTGCTTAGTAAAGCCCATAAACATCCAAAGCAGATAATATAATAGCATGAATGCTTCATAAATTATAGATACATTGGAGACGTATCACCTGCATCGCACACGCAACTAAAATCGGAACCGTGTTTGATGACTCTGCCATTGCAGACATTTTGTATCCTTTTTGACGGTTTTTTACATCACTATTTGCGATTAATGCATCCCACACAGTTTTGTCAAAGTGTCTCTGATCATAGTGTCGCGTTAGCAGCATCCTGCGATAGTGATGGTATCTCACTAGCCCTTTCTGAGACCGCAAAACATAAATGCAGAGCACCTCTGAAGACCAAGGACTGACTAGACATTATAATTCATGGAAAAAGAGATCCAGTAACAGTCAAACTCAACATCAATTAATAACAAAGCATACAAATGACAGTGGTGCTATCTAGGTGGTGCTTTTTATAAGAGGATGATGACTCAACAATAAAAGTAAATATATAGGCCCTTCGCAGAGGGAAACAAGAATTTGAGAGGTGCCAGAGCTCGGAGCTTTTAAAACAAAGATGAATATAATTTTGGTCATCGTTGCAATTAATAGGAAGTAATAAAGAAGGAGAGGTTCTTACATACAAATATACTATCTTGGACATCTTTTATGATTGTGAGCACTCATTAAAATATGACATGCTAAAGAGTTGATTTTGGACAAGGAAGACAACGTAATGGGTTATGTTTTCTTATATCCGAAACAAAGTATATTGTCATGGATCATCCAACATGTTGAGCTTGCCTTCCCCCTCATGCTATCCAAATTCCTTGCACCAAGTAAAGATATTACTTGTGCTTCTGAAATATACTTAAACCTGGTTCTGCCATGAGAGTCCACCATACCTACCTATGGATTGAGTAAGATCCTTCAAGTAAGTTGTCATGTTGCATGCAATAAAAATTTCTCTCTAAATATGTATGACTTATTAGTGTGGAGAAAATAAGCTTTATACGATCTTGTGATATGGAAGTAATAAAAGTGACGGACTGCATAATAAAGGTCTCTATCACAAGTGGCAATATAAAGTGACGTTATTTTGCATTAAGATTTCGTGCATCCAACCATAAAAGCACATGACAACCTCCGCTTCCCTTTGCGAAGGGCATATCTTTTATTTTTGTCTTATACATTATGCAAGAGTCATGGTGATCTTCACCTTTCCCTTTTTATATTTTATCCTTTGGCAAGCACCTTGTGTTGGAAAGATCCTGATTAATATATCCAATTGGATGTAAGTTAGCATGAACCATTATTGTTGACATTACCCTTGAGGTAAAATGTTGGTAGGCAACACTACAAGACCATATCTTTCTCTGTGTCCGATTAAAACTCCATACCCATAAGTATTGCGGAGTGTTAGCAATTGTGAAAGACTAAATGATACTTGAGTATGTGGACTTGCTGAAAAGCTGTTATATTGACTCTTTCCGATGTTATGATAAATTGTAATTGCTTCAATGACCAAGATTATAGTTTGTTAGTTTTCAATGAAGTTTCTGATTTATACTTGACATTGTGAATAGATTGTTACTTGAGCATAAGGAATCATATGACAATATATATCACAATACTTATGCTTATTCTCTCTTATTTTACAAGGTTTACATGAAGAGGGAGAATGCCGGCAGCTGGGATTCTGGGCTGGAAAAGGAGCAAATATTAGAGACCCATTCTACACAGCTCCAAAAGTCCTGAAACTCCACGAAAGTCATTTTTGGAATTAATAAAAAAATACTGGAGAAAGAATCAACGTCAGGGGGCCCACACCGTATCCACGAGGGTGGGGGCGTGCCCCCTACCTCGTGGGCCCCCCGACATCACTCCGGTGGCCATCTTCTGCTATATGAAGTATTTTACCTTAAAAAAATCATAAGAAAGCTTACGGGACAAAACTCCACCGCCACGAGGCGGAACCAATCTAGGGCTCCGGCGGAGCTGTTCTGCCAGGGAAACATCCCTCCGGGAGGGGGAAATCATCACCATCGTCATCACCAACGATCCTCTCATCGGGAGGGGGGGTCAATCTCCATCAACATCTTCACCAGCACCATCTCCTCTCAAACCCTAGTTCATCTCTTGTATCCAATCTTTGTACCAAAACCTCAGATTGGTACCTATGGGTTGCTAGTAGTGTTGATTACCCCTTGTAGTTGATGCTAGTTGGTTTATTTGGTGGAAGATCATATGTTCAGAGCCTTAATGCATATTAATACCCCTCCGATTATGAACATGAACATGATTTGTGAGTAATTACGTTTGTTCCTGAGGACATGGGAGAAGTCTTGCTATAAGTAGTCATGTGAATTTGGTATTCGTTCGATATTTTGATGAGATGTATGTTGTCTCTCCTCTAGTGGTGTTATGTGAACGTCGATGACATGACACTTCACCATTGTTTGGGCCTAGAATAAGGCATTGGGAAGTAGTAAGTAGATGATGGGTTGCTAGAGTGACAGAAGCTTAAACCCTAGTTTATGCGTTGCTTTGTAAAGGGCTGATTTGGATCCATATGTTTCATGCTATGGTTAGGTTTACCTTAATACATATTTTGTAGTTGTGGATGCTTGCAATAGGGGTTAATCATAAGTGGGATGCTTGTCCAAGAAAGGGCAGTACCCAAGCACTGGTCCACCCACATACCAAATTATCAAACTAATGAACGTGAATCATATGAGCGTGATGAAAACTAGCTTGATGATAATTCCCATGTGTCCTCGGGAGCGCTTTTCTCATATAAGAACTTGTCCAGGCTTTACCTTTGCTACAAAAAGGATTGGGCCACCTTGTTGTACCTTATTTACCTTTATTACTTGTTATCCGTTACAAATTATCTTATCACAAAACTATCTGTTACCGACAATTTCAGTGCTTGCAGAGAAAACCTTACTGAAAACCGCTTGTCATTTCCTTGTGCTCCTCGTGGGGTTCGACACTCTTACTTATCGAAAGGACTACGATCGATCCCCTACACTTGTGGGTCATCATAACGGGAATCGATTGAAATTGGAATTCCATCAAAATAAAAAAAATCCGATGCATCTAGTTCATCGTGATCAGAAATATATATATAATTTCTGGCCATGCGAAGGAGAAAGTATCACTCTAGCTTGGGGGAGGCTTAAGTTAATGTTATATTCATGCCCCAATCATGAGCTCTCAAGAGAAATTATTATTCAGAATTTTTATGCTCGGCTTTCTCGTAATGATCAATCCATGCTCGATACTTCTTGTATTGGTTCTTTTTTCTAGAAGACTATTGAATTCTGGTGGGATCTTTTAGAAATAATTAAACGTAACTCTGAAGATTGGGAACTCGACAAAGGTAAAGAGTCAAGTATTGTGCCTAAGTTTGATTGTGTTAAATCCTTTATGAATACCGATGCTTTTCAAAAGTTTAGCACTAAATATGGACTTGACTTTGAGATAGTAGCTTCCTTTTGTGAATCTTTTGCTACTCATGTTGATCTCCCTAAGGAGAAGTGGTTCAAATATCACCCACCAATTAAAGAAAGAAATTAAAGAATAAGTAAAAGCTAAATAAGAAACTATCATTTACAATGTTGATCCAGTTGTTCCCACTGCTTATATTGAAAAACCACCTTTCCCTGTTAGGATGAAGGAACATGCTAAAGTTTCAACTGCGGTGAACAAAAGTTATATTAGAACACCTAAACCAGCTGAACAAATCAAAGTTGAACCTAGTGTTGCTATGGTTAAGGATCTCTTAGTCGATAATATTGATGGGCATGTTATTTACTTCTGTGTTGAAGCTGCTAGAATTGCCAAACCCGATGAAAAAGATAAACATAGACCAGTTGTTGGCATGCCTGTTGTTTCGGTTAAGATAGGAGATCATTATTATCATGGTTTATGTGAAATAGGTGCTAGAGTGAGTGCTATTCCTTTTTTCCTTATATGAAGAAATTATTAATGATATAGCACCCGCTAAAATAGAAGACATAGATGTTACTATTAAGCTTGCCAATAGAGATACGATATCACCAATTGGGATTTTTAGAAATGTTGAAGTCTTGTGTGGGAAAATAAAATACCCTACTAATTTTCTTGTTCTTGGTTCCCCACAAGATGACTTTTGTCCCATTATCTTTGGTATACCTTTCTTGAACACTGCCAATGCTAAAACAGATTGTGAGAAACAAACTGTCGGTGTTAGCTTTGGTGATGAATCTCATGAGTTTAATTTCTCTAAGTTTAGTAGAAAACCTCATAAGAAAGATTTACCTAGCAAGGATGAAATTATTGGTCTTTCTTCTATTGTTGTACCTCCTACTGATCCTTTAGAACAATATTTGCTAGACCATGAAAATGATTTGCATATGCGTGAAAGAAATGAAATTGACAGAATCTTGTTCGAACAACAACCTCTTCTTAAACACAATCTGCCTATTGAAACTCTAGGAGGCCTCCTCCACGTAAAGGTGATCCTGTGTTTGAATTAAAACAATTGCCAAACACTTTGAAATATGCTTATCTTGATGAGAAAAAGATATATCATGTTACTATTAGTGCTAACTTTCAGAACATGAAGAAGAAAGATTATTGAAAGTTCTAAGGAAGCACTGAGCTGCTATTAGATATACTCTTGATGATCTTAAGGGCATTAGTCCCACTCTATGTCAGCACAGGATTAATATGGAACCCAATGCTAAACCCATTGTTGATCACCAACGTTGGTTAAATCCGAAGGTGAAAGAAGTGGTAAGAATAGAAATATTGAAACTTCTAGAAGCAGGTATAATCTATCATATATCTGATAGTAGATGGGTAAGTCATGTTCATTGTGTCCCTAAGAATGGAGGTATTACTGTTGTTCCTAATGATAAGAATGAACTTATTCCACAGAGAATTGTCACACACTATAGAATGGTAAATGATTTTAGAAAATTAAATAAAGCAACTAGAAAAGATCATTACCCTCTGCCTTTTATTGTTCAAATGCTGGAAAGACTATCTAAGCACACACATTTTTGCTTCCTTGATGGATATTCTGGTTTTTCACAAATACCTGTTTCTCAACCTGATAAAGAAAAGACCACTTTTACTTGTCCTTTTGGAACTTGTGCTTATAGACGTATGCCTTTTGGTCTATGTAATGCACCTGCTACCTTTCAAAGATGTATGACTGCTATATCCTCTGATTTTTGTGAAAAGATTGTTGAGGTTTTCATGGATGACTTTTCTAATTATAGGAAGTCTTTTGATGATTGTTTAAGCAATCTTGATCAAGTTTTGTAGAGATGTGAACAAACAAATCTTGTCTTGAATTGGGAGAAGTGCCACTTTATGTGGTTAATGAAGGTATTGTTTTGGGCCATAAATTTTTTGAAAGAGGTATTGAAGTGGACAAAGCCAAGGTTGATGCAATTGAGAAAATGCCATGTCCTAAAAGATATCAAAGGTATTCGTAGTTTCCTTGGTCATGTTGGTTTCTATAGGAGATTTCTCAAAGACTTTTCTAAAATTTCTAGGCCTCTTACAAATCTTTTGCAAAAGGATATTCCTTTTGTTTTTTATGATGATTGTTTGGAAGCCTTCAAAACACCCAAGAAAGCCTTAATTTCCACACCTGTTGTTCAACCACCTGATTGGAACTTGCCTTTTGAAATTATGTGTGATGCTAGTGATTATGCTGTTGGTGTTGTTCTAGGACAAAGAGTTGATAAGACATTAAATGTTATCCATTATGCTAGTAAAACTCTAGAGAGTGCTCAACAAAATTATGCTACTACTGAAAAAGAATTCTTAGTAGTGGTGTTTGCTTGTCATAAATTTAGATCCTACATTGTTGATTCGAAAGTGACCGTTCACACCAATCATGTTGCTATAAAATATCTTATGGAAAATAAAGATGCTAAACCTAGACTCATTAGGTGGGTTCTTCTACTACAAGTATTTTACTTGCATATCACTTATAGAAAAGGAGCAGAGAACCCCGTAGCTGATAACTTGTCTAGGCTTGAAAATATTCTTGATGACCCACAACCTATTGATGTCTACTACGCACCCTCTTCTTATAGACTCGTGTTGGGCCTCCAAGCACAGAGTTTTGTGGGACAGTAGCAAATTTCCCTCAAGTGGATGACCTAAGGTTTATCAATCCATTGTTGGTGTAGGATGAAGATGGTCTCTCTCAAACAACCCTGCAACCAAATAACAAAGAGTCTCTTGTGTCCCCAACACACCCAATACAATGGTAAATTGTATAGGTGCACTTGTTCGGCGAAGAGATGGTGATACAAGCGTAATACGGATGATAGATATAGGTTTTTGTAATCTGGAAATATAAAAACAGCAAGGTAGAAGGTAACAAAAGTGAGTGAAAATGTATTGCGATGCTTCGAAACAAGGCCTAGAATTCATACTTTCACTAGTGCAAGTTCTCTCAACAATGATAACATAATTGGATCATATAAAAATCCTTCAATGTGCAACAAAGAGTCACTCCAGAGTCACTAATAGCAAAGAACAAACGAAGAGATTATTGTAGGGTATGAAACCACCTCAAAGTTATTCTATCTGATCGATCTATTGGGCTATTCCTATAAGTGTCACAAACAAGCCTAGAGTTCGTACTAAAATAACACCTTAATACACAGATCAAGCAAAACCCTAATATCACCTAGATACTCCAACGTCACCACAAGTATCCGTGGGTTTGATTATACGATATGCATAACACAATCTCAGATTCATCTATTCAAACCAACACAAAGAACTTCACAGAGTGCCCCAAAGTTTCTACCGGAGAGTCAAGACGAAAATGTGTGCAAATCCCTGCATAAGTTCACAAGGTCACTGAACCCGCAAGTTGATCACCAAAACATACATCAAGTGGATCACGAGAATATCCCATTGTCACCACAGATAAGCACATGCAATACATACATCAGGTGTTCTCAAATCCTTAAAGACTCAATCTGATAAGATAACTTCAAAGGGAAAACTCAATCCATTACAAGAAGGTAGAGGGGTAGAAACATCATATGATCCAACTCTAATAGCAAAGCTCGCGATACATCAAGATCGTGCCAAATCAAGAACACGAGAGAGAGAGAGAGAGAGAGAGAGAGAGAGAGAGATCAAACACATAGCTACTGGTACATACCCTCAGCCCCTGAGAGTGAACTACTCCCTCCTCGTCATGGAGAGCGTCGGGATGATGAATATGGATACCGGTGGTGGATCCCTCCTCCGGCAAGGTGTAGGAACAGGGCCTCGATTGGTTTTTGGTGGTTAAAGAGGCTTGTGGCGGCGGAACTCCCTATCTTCATTCTGTTCTGGAAGTTTGGGGATATATAAGAGGTGTTGGCGTCGGGAACAAGTCAGGGGGTCCACGAGGCAGCCACGAGGTAGGGGGTGCACCCAGGGGGTAGGGCGCACCCTTCACCCTTGTGGTTGCCTTGGGACTCTTATGGTCCATCTTTGATGCTCCGTGGGCTTCTTCTGGTCCAAAAACAGTCTCCATAAATTTTCAGGTCAATTGGACTCCGTTTGGTATTCCTTTTCTGTAAAACACAAAAACAAGGAAAAACAGAAATTGGCACTGGGGTCTAGGTTAATAGGTTAGTCCCAAAAATTATATAAAATAGCATATAAATGCATATAAACATCCAAAATAGATAATATAATACCATGGAACAATCAAAAACTATAGATACGTTGGAGATGTATCAAGCATCCCCAAGCTTAATTCATGCTCGTCCTCGAGTAGGTAAATGAAAAAAAAACATAATTTTTGATATGGAATGCTACCTAACATATTTATCCATGTAATTTTCTTTATTGTGGCATGAATGTTCAGACTGAAAGATTCAAAACAAAAGTTTAATATTGACATAAAAACAATAATACTTCAAGCATACTAACAAGGCAATTATGTCTTCTCAAAATAACATGGCCAAAGAAAGCTTATCCCTACAAAATCATATAGTCTGGCTATGCTCCATCTTCATCACACAAAATACTCAAATCATGCACAACCCCGATGAAAAGCCAAGCAATTGTTTCATACTTTGATGTTCTCAAACCTTTTCAACTTTCACGCAATACATGAGCGTGAGCCATGGACATAACACTATGGTGGAAGAGAATATAGTGGTTGTGGAGAAGACAAAAAGAGGGAGATAGTCTCACATCAACTAGGCGTATCAACGAGCTATGGAGATGCCCATCAATAGATATCAATGTGAGTGAGTAGGGATTGCCATGCAACAGATGCACTAGAGCTATAAGTTTATGAAAGCTCAAAAAGAAACTAAGTGGGTGTGCATCCAACTTGCTTGCTCATGAAGACCTAGGGCAATTTGAGGAAGCCCATCGTTGGAATATACAAGCCAAGTTCTATAATGAAAAATTCCCACTAGTACTCCCTCCATTTCTTTTTAGTCTGCATATAATATTTGGTCAAAGTCAAACTTTGATAACTTTGACTAAATTTATAGAAAAAAAATATTCAGATTCACAGTGTGAAATCAATATGGTCAGATGCATCATGGAATTAATTTTCATACCATATAGCTTTAGTATTGTAGATGATGATATTTTTTCCTACAAAGTTGGCAAACTTTATAAAATTTGACTTTGACCAAATCTTATATGCAAACTAAAAAGAAACGGATGGAGTATATGAAAGTGACAAAATTAGAGACTCTCTATCAGGAAGATCATGGTGCTACTTTGAAGCACAAGTGTGGAAAAGGATAATAACATTGCCCCTTCTCTCTTTTCTCTCATTTTTTCCTCTTTTTTTTCTTTTTTTTCTTTGGCTTCTTTGGCTTCTTTGGCCTCTCTTTTTTATTTCCTCACATGGGACAATGCTCTCATAATGATGATGATCACACTTCCATTTACTTACAACTCAATGCTTAGAACAAAATATGACTCTATGTGAATGCCTCCGGCGGTGTACCGGGATGTACAATGAATCAAGAGTGACATTATAATGTATGAAAGAATTATGAAAGGTGGCATTGCCACAAATACGATGTCAACTACATGATCATGCAAAGCAATATGACAATGATGAAATATGTCATAATAAACGGAACGGTGGAAAGTTGCATGCCAATATATCTCGGAATGGCTATGGAAATGCCATAATAGGTAGGTATGGTGGCTGTTTGAGGAAGGTATATGGTGGGTGTAAGGTACCAGCGAGAGTTGTGCGGTACAAGAGAGGCTAGTAATGGTGGAAGGGTGAGAGTGCGTATAATGCATGGACTCAACATTAGTCATAAAGAACTCATGTATACTTATTGCAAAAATCTATTAGTCATCGAAAACAAGCACTACGCGCATGCTCCTAGGTGAAGGTTGGTAGGAGTTAACGATCACGCGATCTCGACCTCCACACAAAGGATGACAATCAATAAACACCTCATGCTCCAACTTCGTTACATAATGGTTCACCATACGTGCATGCAACGGGAATCACAAACCTCAACACAAGTATTTCTCAAATTCACAACTCCACTAGCATAACTCAAATATCATCATCTTCATATCTCAAAACAATCATAAGGAATCAAACTTCTCATAGTATTCAATGCACTTAATATGAAAGTTTTTATTATATCCCTCTTGGATGCCTATCATATTAGGACTAAAATTACAACCAAAGCAAATTACCATGCTATTTAAGACTCTCAAAATAATATAAGTGAAGAATGAGAGTTCATCAATTTCTTCAAAATAAAACCACCTCCATGCTCTAAAAAGATATAAGTGAAGCACTAGAGCAAATGACAAACTACTCCAAAAGATATAAGTGAAGTTCAATGAGTAGTCAAATAATTATGCAACTATGTGAAGACTCTCTAACATTTAAGAATTTAAGATCTTGGGATATTATTCAAACAGAAAGAAAAACAAAATAAAATAACATTGCAAGGATACCACATATCATGCGAAGAAGCAAAAACTTAGGCTCAACCAAAACTGACTGGTAGTTGTTGAAGAAGAAAGGTGGGATGCCAACCGGGCATCCCCAAGCTTAGATGCTTGAGACTTCTTGAAATATTAATTAGGGATGCCTTGGGAATCCCCAAGCTTGAGCTTTTGTGTCTCCTTAATTCCTTTTATATCACGGTTTCCCTAAATCTTAAAAACTTCATCCACACAAAACTCAACAAGAACTCGTGAGATAAGTTAGTATAAATCAACGCAATAACCTTATCATTCTCTACCATAGAAAATCACTAAAATTATGATTTGATATTGCCTACTAAATGCCTCTGCATATTTAACACTCCTATCCTCAATAGAATTATTAAACAAGCAAACATATGCAAACAATGCAAACATAACAACAATCTGTCTAAACAGGACAGTCTGTAAAGAATGCAAGAGGAATCATACTTCCCTAACTCCAAAAATTATGAAAAATTACCGCACTGTAGAAAATTTGTTGTTACTCATTGTGTCAAAATTTCAAGATTTTATC
Source organism: Triticum dicoccoides (assembly GCF_002162155.2). NCBI lineage: Eukaryota > Viridiplantae > Streptophyta > Magnoliopsida > Poales > Poaceae > Triticum > Triticum dicoccoides. Next base: position 575,253,031 of record NC_041387.1, on the reverse strand, counting down.
ATGTTCTGACTATTCACCAATATTCAAAACATAACAGCAAACTTTCTGATTTCAAAACAACAACGTATAGACTTGTAAAATAAGCATGGTAAAGGCTATACTTGACTTTTTTATTTAACTAAAATTTAAAACATGTGTCTGAATAACAGCAAGCAAATATAAACAAAATAAAATGACACTCCAAGCAAAACACATATCATGTGGCGAATAAAAATATAGCTCCAAGTAAAGTTACCGATGAACAAAGACGAAAGAGGGGATGCCATCCAGGGCATCCCCAAGCTTAGGCTCTTGGTTGTCCTTGAATATTACCTTGGGGTCCCTTGGGAATCCCCAAGCTTAGGCTCTTAACACTCCTTGTTCCATAGTCCATCAAATCTTTACCAAAAACTTGAAAACTTCACAACACAAAACTCAATAGAAAACTTGTAAGCTCCGTTAGTATAAGAAAATAAATCACCACTCAGGTACTTTTGGGATCTCATTCTAAATTCATATTGGTGTTATGTCTACTCTATTCCAACTTATCCATGGTTCATACCCTCTGATACTACTCATAGATTCATCAAAATAAGCAAACAACACAATGAAAACAGAATCTGTCAAAAACAGAATAATCTGTAGTAATCTAGAAACTTTCCATACTTCTGTAACTCCAAAAATTCTGAACAATTAGGAAATTATAGGAAATTTGTATATCAATCTTGTGTAAAAAAATCATATCAAAAGCATGTTCCAGTGATTTTTCAAATTTCCTGGACTGAGCGCAAAAGTTTCTATTTTTGCACAGAGTCAAGTCAACTATCATCCACACTATCCCAAAGGATTTACTTGGCACTTTCTTGAAATAAAAGCTATAAAACATGATTACTACATTAGTTTAATCATTTGAACACACAAAAACAGTACGGGTAAATATTGGGTTGTCTCCCAACAAGCGCTTTTCTTTAATGCCTTTTAGCTAGGCATGATGATTTCAATGATGCTCGTATAAAAGATAAGAATTGAAAAACAAAGAGAACATCATGAAGAATATGACTAGCACATTTAAGTATAACCCACTTCCTATGCCTAGGGATTTTGTGAGGAAACAACTTATCGGAACAAGAATCAACTAGCATAGGAAGGTAAAACAAGCAAAACTTCAAGATTTTCAACACATAGAGAGGAAACTTGATATTATTGCAATTCCTATAAGCATATGTTCCTCCCTCATAGTAATTTTCAGTAGCATCATGAATGGATTCAACAATATAACCATCACATAAAGAATTATTTTCATGATGCACAAGCATATAAATTGTATTACTCTGCACATAGGCAAATTTCTTCTCATGAATAGTAGTGGGAGCAAGCTCAACAAAATAACTATCATGTGATACTTTATTCACGTAATCAATTTGAGCATTAAAATCATGATGACAAGTTTCATGGATATCTTTACTCTTTATAGCATACATGTCATCACAATAATCATCATAGATAGTAGGCATGCTTTCATCATAATAAATTTGCTCATCAAAACTTGGGGGACAAAAAATATCATCTTCATCAATCATAACATCCCCAAGCTGTAGCTTTGCATATCATTAGCATCATGGATATTCAAGAAATACATACTAACAACATTGCAATCATGCTCATCATACAAAGATTTAGTGCCAAATATTTTATAGACTTCTTCTTCTAACACTTGGGCACAATTTTCCTTTCCATCATTTTCACAAAAGACATTAAAAAGATGAAGCATATGTGGCAACCTCAATTCCATTATTTTGTGGTTTTCTTTTATAAAATAAACTAGTGATGAAACAAGAAACTAAAAGGTTCGATTGCAAGATCTAAAGATATATCTTCAAGCACTAACCTCCCCAGCAACGGCACTAGAAAAGATCTTGATGTCTACTATGCAACCTTCTTATTGTAGACTCGTGTTGGGCCTCCAGGCGCAGAGTTTTGTAGGACAGTAGAAAATTTCCCTCAAGTGACGTAGGATGACGATGGTCTCTCTCAAACAACCCTACAACCAAATAACAAAGAGTCTCTTGTGTCCCCAACACACCCAATACAATGGTAAATTGTATAGGTGCACTAGTTCGGCGAAGAGATGGCGATACAAGCATAATGTGGATGATAGATATAGGTTTTTCTAATCTGGAAATATAAAAACAGTAAGGTAGCAAGTAATAAAAGTGAGCGAAAATGGTATTACAATGCTTTGAAACGAGGCCTAGGATTCATACTTTCACTAGTGCAAGTTCTCTCAACAATGATAGCATAATTGGATCATATAAAAATCTCTCAACGTGCAACAAAGAGTCACTCCAAAGTCACTAATAGCAAAGAACAAACAAAGAGATTATTGTAGGGTACGAAACCACCTCAAAGTTATTCTTTCTGACCGATCTATTGGGCTATTCCTATAAGTGTCACAAAAAGGCCTAGAGTTCATACTAAAATAACACCTTAAGACACACATTAACCAAAACCCTGATGTCACCTGCATACTCCAATGTCACCACAAGTATGCGCGGGTTTGATTATATGATATGCATCACACAATCTCAGATTCATCTATTCAAACCAACACAAAGAACTTCAAAGAGTGCCCCAAAGTTTCTATCGGAGAGTCAAGACGAACACGTGTGCCAACCCCTATGCATAAGTTCACAAGGTCACTGAACCCGCAAGTTGATCACCAAACCATACATCAAGTGGATCTCGTGAATATCCCATTGTCACCACAGATAAGCACATGCAAGACATACATCAAGTGTTCTCAAATCCTTAAAGACTCAATTTGATAAGATAACTTCAAAGGGAAAAATCAATCCATTACAAGAAGGTAGAGGGGGATAAACATCATATGATCCAACTATAATAGCAAAGCTTGTGATACATCAAGATCATGCCAAATCAAGAACACGGGAGAGAGAGAGATCAAACACATAGCTACTGGTACATACACTCAACCTCGAGGGTAAACTACTCCCTCCTCATCATGGAGAGCGTCGAGATGATGAAGATGGCCACCGGTGATGCATCCCCCCTCCAGCAGGGTCCCGATTGGTTTTTGGTGGCTACAGAGGCTTGCGACGGCGGAACTCCCAATCTTCATTCTGTTCTAGAAGTTTGGGGATATATAAGACGTGTTGGCATCGGGAACAAGTCAGGGGGGGTCCATGAGGTAGCCACGAGGTAGGGGCGCACCGAGGGGGTAGGGTGCGCCCTACACCCTCGTGGTGGCCTCGGGACTCTTCTGGTCCATCTCCGATGCTCCATGGGCTTCTTCTGGTCCAAAAACAATCTCCATAAATTTGCAGGTCAATTGGACTCCGTTTGGTATTCATTTTCTGTAAAACACAAAAACAAGGAAAAAAAAGAAACAGGCACTGGGCTCTAGGTTAATAGGTTAGTCCCGAAAGTCATATAAAATAGCATATAAATGCATATAAAACATCCAAAATAGATAATATAATAGCATGGAACAATCAAAAATTATAGATATGTTGGAGACGTATCACCTATTAATGATAGATTTTTTTATGAACAGTTAGCTGCAATAAATGTTTCTAGTAGTACACCTTGATATGTTGACTATGCTAATTATATTGTTGCTAAATACATACCACCTAGCTTCACATACCAACAAAAGAAAAATATTCTTCTATGATTTAAGACATTACTTTTGGGATGACCCACATCTTTGTAAAGAAGGAGTAGATGGTATTATTAGGCGTTGTGTACCTGAGCATGAACAGGAACAAATCCTACAGAAATATCACTCCGAGGCTTATGGAGGACATCATGCGGGAGACAGAACCTCTCATAAGGTATTGCAATCTGGGTTTTATTGTCCTACTCCCTTCAAGGATGCCCGTAAGTTTGCCTTATCTTGTGATGAATGCCAAAGAATGGGTAATATCGGTAAGCGTCAAGAATTGCCTATGAATTATTCACTTCTTGTTGAACCATTTTATGTTTGGGGATTTGATTTCATGGGACCTTTTCCTTCCTCTAATGGGTATACTCATATTTTGGTTGCTGTTGATTATGTTACTAAGTGGGTAGAAGCTATTCCAACCAGTAGTGTCGACCACAACACCTCTATTAAAATGCTTAAGGAAGTTATTTTCCCAAGGTTTGGAGTCCCTAGATATTTAATGACTGATGGTGGTTCACACTTTATTCATGGTGCTTTCTGTAAAATGCATGTTAAGTATGATGTTAACCATAGAATTGCATCACCCTATCATCCTTAGTCTAGTGGTGAAGTTGAACTTAGCAATAGAGAAATAAAACTAAGTTTACAAAAGACTGTCAATAGGTCCCGGCAGAATTGGTCTAAGAAATTAGATGATGCACTTTGGGCTTATAGAATAGCATATAAAAATCATATGGGTATGTCTCCTTATAAAATGGTTTATGGAAAAGCTTGTTATTTGCCTCTTGAGTTAGAACACAAAGCATATTGGGCAATTAAAGAACTCAACTATGATTTCAAACTTGCTGGTGAAAAGAGGTTATTTGATATTAGCTCATTAGATGAATGGAGAACCCAAGCTTATGAAAATGCCAAGTTATTTAAAGAAAAATTTAAAAGATGGCATGGCAAAAGAATCCAAAAGCGTGAGTTCAAAGTTGGAGAATATGTTCTTTTGTACAACTCTCATTTCAGATTTGCAGGAAAACTCCTCTCCAAATGGGAAGGACCCTACGTTATCGAGGAGGTTTATCGATCTGGAGCTATCAAAATAAATAATACCGAAGGCACTAACCTGAAGGTTGTTAATGGGAACGAATAAAACATTATATATCAGGTATGCCCATTAATATTGAAAGCAATATTATCCATACTATGACATCGAAAGAACAAATAAAAGAAACCTTTCGGAATAGTCCAGAATCATGAAAAAGAGGAGGTACGTGATACGATAAGTAAACGGACTCCGAAAAATCCACAAAAATATTTTTTGTCAGCTTTGGAATATTTTAAAAATTAGGAAAATAAGAAACTACCAGGAAGGTGACCCTGGTGGGAACAAGACACTAGGACGCGCCTGGCTTACCTGGGTGCACCTAGGTGGGTTGTGCCCACCTAGCTCAGGTACCTTCCGGAGTCCATTTTCTTCCGTTTTGCTTGTTTCCCAAGATAAAAAATCTTTATATACCCCCCGAACGTGTTGTCCTCCGTATCATGGAGAAATCTCATGTTTTCTTTTCTTGATGTTTTCCCAACAGATCTGAAATTATGTCGTCCCAAGACTCGGAGGGTGAGAGCTACGTTGTAGATTATATCGCAAACCCCATGGTCTATGGGGATGTCGAGCACTATAGCTAGACTTCGGAGGAAGAAGAAGACTATGATCCTAAGCGGAAGGAGGAGACGAGCTCAAACGGAGATGAAGCCCCATTGCCCCAACCTGGGGACATGGACGTTGAATTTAAGAAGTTGAGTCTTCCCAACAAAGCAAAGAAGCCTAATATCCAGTTTATTCCCTTCCATTTTTTGCAGGAAAACAAGCAAGATTTATGCAAAAATGTATTGGAACTTGAGTGGGAGATCGGTGAATTGAAAGATGAGAATTCCGTCCTCAAGCATAAGCTAAGAAAGAAAGACAAACTCTCTACTTCATCACCACCACCTACTTCTTCATCACCAAAATAAAATTGACAATTGGCTATGGGAACTCCCTTGGCTTTCGCCAAGATTGGGGAGGTGCCTCGGTATCGTATCACCTCCACTATCTTTTGCCTTTACTTTTCTTAGTTCGATCCTTAGTTATCTTTTGCTTTAGATGGATAAAAGTTTAGTTCGATCCTTCCTTTTCGAAGGTTTGCTTAGTGATCTATCTTTGTAATCGTGTGCGAGATATATAATAAAGTTTAGTTTGAGTTTTTCCACTTTCTTGTTTCAATAAAAAGAAAGGAAATAAATGAAAAAGATCATATGCTAATCTTATGGTAAGTGATGGCATTACACAAGGAAAAGTATAAGTAGTAAATTTTATTGTAGATTAACAAACATACCATTGGTCAATGATGCAACTCATGAAAGAATTAATAAGGGAAGAGAAGATTCACATGCAAATACACTACCCTGGAAATCTTTTGTGATTGTGAGCACCCATCAAAATATTATATGCCAAAATTGTTGACGTTGGACAAGGAAGACAACATAATGATTTATGTGTGTTCATATTCACATAGAAGTTATATTGTCATAGTTCCTTCAACATGTGGTGTTTGCCCCTATCTTTGCTAGCCAAAAATTTCGCACTAAGTAGAGATACTACTTGTGCATCCAAAACCCTTAAACCCAAATATTGTCTTGAGAGTCCACCATACCTACCTATGGATTGAGTAAGATCATTTAAGTAAGTTGTCAACAGTACAAAAAGGCAATAAGAATTGCTTTTAAAAGTGTTAGATCATTTAGTGTAAGAGAAAATTAAGCATTGTACGAACTTTTGATGGCGAAGAATAAAAGCAACGGACTGCATAATAAAGGTTGCCATCATAAGGGGCAATATAACGTGACGTTCTCTTGCACTAAGGGGATGAGCATACAAACAAAAAGCACATGGCAACCTCTACTTCCCTCTATGAAGGGCCTATCTTTTATGTTTTATGTATTTACTTTTATGCAAGAGTCAAAGTCTTCTCTCTATTCCTTTTTATTTTCTCCTTTGGCAATCATCATGTGGTGGGGAAAGATCTAGGCACATATATCCAGTTGAATATGTGTAGCATGAGTTATTATTGTTGACATCACCCTTGAGGTGAATACGTTCAGAGGCGAAACTATAAGCCCCTATCTTTCTATATGTCCGGTTGAAACGTTTTGCTCATGTGTACGCGGTGAGTTTTAGCAATCATGGAAGACTATATGATGGTTGAGTATGTGGACTTGCCTAAAGGCTCCGATACGTGACCCTTCTTAAAAAGATGACGAATTGTAGTTGCAAAGTTGACTGAGAATATATTTTATTGGTTTCTGATACATCTCCAACGTATCTATAATTTTTTATTATTCCATGATGTTTTATTATCAATCTTGGATGTTTTATAATCATTTTATATCATTTTTTGGTACTAACCTATTGACATAGTGCCCAGTGCCAGTTGTTGTTTTCTGCATGTTTTTTACATCATAGGAAATCAATATCAGAAGGAGTCCAAATGCCACGACAATTTATGATGATTTTTTATGGACCAAAAGGAAGAAGATGTGCCCTGGTTGCACCCGCGGGGAGTCCCGATGAGGGGACAACCCACCAGGGCGCGCTAGGAGGCCCAGGCGCGCCCTGGTGGGTTGTGCCCACCTCGGATGTCCCCCGGACCGCCTCTTTGCTCTAAATACCCCAATATTCCAGAACCCTAGGGGAGTCGACGAAATATTCATCCAGCCACCGTAGAGTCCAGAACCACCAGATCCAATCTAGACACCATCACGGAGGGGTTCATGATGACCCACAAGTATAGGGGATCTATCGTAGTCCTTTCTATCAGTAAGAGTGTCAAACCCAATGAGGAGCAGAAGGAAATGACAAGCAGTTTTCAGTAAGGTATTCTCTGCAAGCACTGAAATTGTAGGTAATAGATAGTTTTGTGATAAGATAATTTGTAACGAGTAACAAGCAATGAAAGTAAATAAGGTGCAGCAAGGTGGCCCAATCCTTTTTGTAGCAAAGGACAAGCTTGGACAACTTCTTATAATGAGCAAAGCGCTCCCGAGGACACATGGGAATTATCGTCAAGCTAGTTTCATCACGCTCATATGATTCGCGTTCGGTACTTTGATAATTTGATATGTGGGTGGAACAGTGCTTGGGTACTGCCCTTACTTGGACAAGCATCCCACTTATGATTAACCCCTATTGCAAGCATCCGCAACTACAAAAGAAGTATTAAGGTAAACCTAACCACACCATGAAACATATGGATCCAAATCAGCCCCTTACGAAGCAACGCATAAACTAGGGTTTAAGCTTTTGTCACTCTAGCAACCTGTCATCTATTTATTACTTCCCAATGCCTTCCTCTAGGCCCAAATAATGGTGAAGTGTCATGTAGTCGATGTTCACATAACACCACTAGAGGAGAGACAACATACATCTCATCAAAATATCGAACGAATACCAAATTCACATGACTACTAATAGCAAGACTTCACCCATGTCCTCAGGAACAAACGTAACTACTCACAAAGCATATTCATGTTCATAATCAGAGGGGTAATAATATGCATAAAGGATCTGAACATATGATCTTCCACCAAGTAAACCAATTAGCATCAACTAGAAGGAGTAATCAACACTACTAGCAACCCACAAGTACCAATTTGTGGTTTTGATACAAGATTGGATACAAGAGATGAACTAGGGTTTGGAGAGGAGGTGGTGTTGGTGAAGATGTTGATGGAGATTGACCCCCTCCCAATGAGATGATCGTTGGTGATGATTTCCCCCTCCCGGAGGGAAGTTTCCCCGGCAGAACAGCTCTGCCAGAGTCCTAGATTGGTTCCGCCAAGGTTCCACCTCGTGGCGGCGGAGTTTCGTCTCGTGAGCTTGCCTCTAATTTTTTCCAGGATAAAACACCTCATATAGTAGAAGATGGGCACCGGGGGCCACCAGGGGGCCAGGAGACAAGGGGCGCGCCCTATAGGGGGGGGGGCACCCCCACCCTCCTGGCCAGGGTGTGGGCCCCCTCAGGTACTTCTTTTCCCAATAATTCTTATTAAATCCAAAATTGACTTTCGTGGAGTTGCGGGAATTTTGGAGTTGTGCAAAATAGGTTTCCAATATTTGCTCCTTTTCCAGCCAGAATCCCCGCTGTCGGCATTCCCCCTCTTCATGGTAAACCTTGTAAAATAAGAGAGAATAGCCATAAGTATTGCGACATAATGTGGAATAACAGCCCATAATTCAATAAATATTGATATAAAAGAATGATGCAAAATGGACGTATCAACTCCCCCAAGCTTAGACCTTGCTTGTCCTCAAGCGGTAGCCGAAATCGAAAAATATGTCCACATGTTTTGAGATAGAGGTGTCGATAAAAATAAAATACGGACATAAGGGCATCATGATCATTCTTATAACAACAACATATACATATTTTGTCATATGATTTATTATACTCAAGTAACAATCGATTCACAATGTCAAGTATGGAACATAAACTTCATTGGAAACTAACAAACTATAATCTTAATCATTGAAGCAATTGCAATTTATCATAACATCTGAAAGAGTCAAAAATAGAGCTTTTCAGCAAGTCCACATACTCAACTATCATATAGTATTCTACAATTGCTAACACTCATGCAATACTTATGGTTATGGAGTTTTAATCAGACACTGAGAAAGATAGGGGCTTATAATGTTGCCTCCCAACGTATTCACCTTTAGGTGATGTCAACAATTATAATTCATGCTAACGAACATCCAATTGGATATATATATATATATATCAGGATCTTTCTAACACGAGGTGCTTGCCAAAGGATAAAATGAAAAAGGGAAAGGCGAAGATCACCTTGACTCTTGCATAAAGTAAAAGACATAAAGTAGAAGATAGGCCCTTCGCAGAGGGAACCAGAGGTTGTCATGCGCTTTTAGGGTTGGATACACAAAATCTTAGTGCGAAAGAACGTCACTTTATATTGCCACTTGTATATGGACCTTTATTATGCAGTCCGTCGCTTTTATTGCTTCCATAACAAGCTCGTATAAACTTTATTTTCTCCGTACCAATAAGTCATGCATATTTAGAGAGCAATTTTTATTGCTTGCACCGATGACAACTTACTTGAAGGATCTTACTCAATCCATAGGTAGATATGGTGGACTCTCATGGCAAAACTGGGTTTAAGGATATTTGGAAGCACAAGTAGTATCTCTACTTGGTGCTAGGAATTTTTGCTAGCATGAGGGGGAAAGGCAAGCTCAACATGTTTGAATGATCCATGACAATATACTTTAACTGAGATGCGAGAAAACATAAACCATTACGCTATCTTCCTTGTCCAACATCAACTCTTTAGCATGTCATACTTTAATGAGTGCTCACAATCATAAAAGATGTCCAAGATAGTATATTTATATGTGAAAACCTCTCTTTCCTTATTACTTCCTATTAATTGCAACGATGACCAAAACTACGTTTATCAACTCTCAACAACTTTTAAGCCTCATATTTTCTGTGTGTGAAGTCATTACTATCCATAAGATCAATATGAACTCTTTTATTCTTTTTATTCTTTCTATTTTTTTCTTTTCAATATCAGAGCAAGATAGCAAAGCCCTTGACTCAACACTAATCTTTATTATAAATAACTCACAGACTCGATTACATAGAGATCACAAAGCAAAACTCAAACCTAATTAATACCCATGCTTCAATCTAGTAGATCAAGATATTGCTAAAAAGGATCAAACTAAATAAAACGGTAAAGATAGGAGTGTGATGGTGATACGATACCGGGGCACCTCCCCCAAGCTTGGCAGTTGCCAAGGGGAGTGCCCATACCCATGTAATTATGTCCTCGGAGGTGGTGAAGAAGGAATTGTTGATGATGTAGGCTTGTCATCCATCTTCCAAGGCATAGGTTCACCATCATAGAAGGATGATTGAGTCTCCGGGATCCTCAAATTTGCAGCCAAACTCATCCTCTTGAATCTATATTCATACTCACAGTTTTGGTTCTGCAGGTCATAGATCTGGGCTTGGAGGCACTACAAAAAAATACACTTCCGTGATGATACGTGTTTGTCACAGTAGGTCGCGTTTTTGTCATGCATGTACATCCATGACAAATTTATGACAGAATCAAGATAGTCATACCTGTGCTGTCGTAGAAGTGTTCCATGACATTACCAAAATTATCATCACGGAAGTGTCCACTTCCATGACGATAAATCGCGCGTCACAGAACTGCTTTCGTCAAGGGTGACCGACACGTGGCATCCACCGTAACGGAACACCGTTAAGCTATCGGGTCGGGTTTTGGATCCGATAACCCGTTAACAGCCCCGACCAATGGGGATTTTCCATGTGTAAAATCAGCATTGGCTGGAGGAAACACGTGTCGGATCACCGTTGGGGCAGATGTCATCCGCTCATTGGACCGAAGGCGCCTATGATACGGCGACACGTGGCATGGCCCAACAAAGGCACATTCCTGTGAAAAGGCCGGCCCGTTTGACTTGGTCAAAAGGTGGCGGGCCGGCCCACGGAAAGCCTGTTAACGGCTTGTTCGCATATAGCCCATTTACAACCGGCTAACCTAGGGCCCGTTACGCCTTATCCGAATTAGGCCCAGTAGCGTCATCTGGGCCGTCCAATATGATTCAGCCCATTTTAACTTCCGGCCCATGTGTGGCCCATGACTTCTTTCGGCCCATATGAGGACCTTTGTAACTCTTGGCCCATTAACGGCCCGTAGTGAAACTGGCCCGTAATGAACAGTGTATCACTTTATACCCATTAACGGCCCGTTATTCCATTGGGCCGTTTCCAGCCCAAGTTATCTTTCGGCCTTCTCAGGGCCCATTGATTCTTGGGCTCATTTGCAGCATTCGGTTACATACGGCCCGTTACTGTCATTTTCTGCTTGTGGGCCAAATTCAGCCCGTCGTTACAGTCGGCCCAGGGCCGTTTTCATGTCAAAAAAATCCATTGGGTTGTTTTCATAGAGTCATCAAATACGGCCTATTAATGACCCGTTATGGTCCACAAATAGTACGGCCCATGATTGGCAAAATGGTGATACGCCCCGTAGAAGGCCCATGGATCCTACGGCCCGTATGAGGCCCATGGATAGTACGGCCCATAGAAGGCCCATGGACCCTATGGCCCGTAGAAGGCCCATTGATCCCTAAGGCCCGTATAGAAAGCCGATGGATCCTACGGCCCGTATAGAAGGCCAATGGTCCTACGGCCGAACGAAGGCCCATGGATCATACGGCCTGCAGGAGGCCCATGGTTACAACAGTCCGTGTGTTGCCATGATTATTTTGGCCTAGTTACCAAAAATAGGCTATTGTGGCCACTAGAAAAACACAGAAAAAGAATTGCAGTGACTACAAGCAAACAACTAAACAAGACAAGAAGGAAATAAATAAGCAAGCAATTAAGGCCAGCCTATTACTGCTATTACACATATTACATCCACTGGGCATCAAAGTTCGCCACCAGTGCAAATATAGGGAACAAAGCAGCATATTACATACACTTGGCCATCAAAATTGGCCACCAGTGCAAATAAATGCGGCAGCAAAACAAGAGCATAACTGAAACAACTTCAAAAGAGCTCAAGAAACGTTATCCTGGGTATCCACCATGCTGGCAATAAGCTTAGCAAGCTGATTAGCTTTGTCCTGTTTGGCACTAAAATCCTCCAACGCTTGCTGTTGCACCAGAAAGTATGCATCTGAATGCTCCAGGGACTTCCGCAGTCCTTCCGCTTCTTGTCGCAGCACAGCTGATCGATGTCTTTCAGCTTGTAGTTGAGACTCAAGAAACCGAACTGATTCAGACAGTGAGTTTGAATAGCTTGTGCAAGCGGTAGTGGCCACTAACTCGAACACTAAACCAAGACAGGACTTTGGGGTTGTCTTGCTGTCTTCAAGATAGTCTTCCTTAGCTGTTTTATCAGCTTTGTTGGAGACCAACAAGGATGTGTCACTATCCTGAACCTTATCTGCATTACTTCCTTTACCATTGCTTAATAAGGCACTCTTCCCCAATATTCTGTCAGCATTCTAAAAGAAGAAACAAGCAGACACATAACAAGTTTAGCATGTACTAGTATATGAAACTCATTTCGGTGAACCAGTTCATTAGTAAGGTGGACATGATTAAATTACCAAGTCTTCTATTGCCAAGTACTAGTACATAATAGAAGCATCAAACAAAGATATATCTATGTCCTATGGTCACTGCATTGTCTTGCCAAATCAAAATAGAGACACGGTTCAAATCATATCAGTTCAAGACAAAGCAGCAGTGAAAGAATACAAAGCGTGGGAAACTACACGGCACAACAAGATTTCAGATGGGTACCACGGGTCTACATGTACAACAACACTATTGGCTCTATTGTGATGCTAGTAATGTGCATGATATGAAAGTCAACTATATACACAATTGAAATTGAAATCAAAAGAGCTATTGATAAGATCAAACCTGTTAAAGAAACATGCGTGAACATACCTGCCATGCCATTGGAGTTTCGATTGGATCCTTCAATTTAAAAATAAGTTTGTATGAGTAAATACAATGATACAAGAGCAAAGCAATCATAGTTAAAAAAGGCGCGCCTAAGCGAGCGCTTAAGCGCGCCTAGGCTCTAGGCGTTGGCAAAACGCATTGCGCATAACTACACTTAATCTATGCATAACTGCGCATAAGCATGCGCTTTGGTCAGTAAAGTGCAAGGCGGTGGCAAAACACACAATTAGCGCCTAGCGCTTTTTTGAACTATGATAGCAATGGAATCTTAAATTAGAAAAGTTGTTCTTCAGGTTTAGGCACTTGTTCTACATGAACAGAGTACAATAAGACGCAAGAATATAATACTTAAAAATAGAAAATGAGATCATAGACCTTACCACATTCTTGGTTCGGGACCAGTACAGAACAAGGCGTTCCCAGTCATCGTCCAATAAATGTGTCTCAGGAGAACGTAAGGGAATTTGATGAGTTTCTTTGCTGGTGAAGTACGTTTTCTTCAGGTAATTCCGATACTGCCACCAAGCATTCTTGAAGATAGCATAGGTATTAGCACAGGTTACCTCATCCTGAGTTTCCAAATCGGTCCTTCTCTATAGAGAAAAATGGGAAAATTTGTTGTATTACAACCATCATGGAGGTAGGATGTATGGGACGAAGAAAAGTAATTGCCATGAATAACATTACTTACACATAGCTCCTGGACAAACACCTGCAACTGGCATTTTCCTTCATCTTCAGTATAATATTTCCAAGATGGGAAGATACACACATACGATTTAACAACATCAAATGCGATAGATGCTAAACTACGACTGGCTGGTTGTGCTTCCTCCACGGGAATAGGCATACTAACTGGTGGAGCTGGGGTTCGCCGTGATAGTACTGGTCCTTTGGGCATTGGAGCTGCCTTACTAACTGCTCTTGTTTGGGAGCTCTGTGGTGGAGATAGTGTTGTGTCAACAGGAACTGGGTTACTATCGGCTGGGGTTGGGGTTAGATTGGGTGAAGCTGGTTCTCTGCCCATCATAGTAGGGGTACAATCTGCGAGAGCTTGGGTTATGTGTGGTAGGGATGGTTCTTGTGCATGTACAACCGAGGTGCTATCTCCACCAATAGGTAGCGGTGTTTTATTTGAAGACCGTGTTTTTATTCTGCTAGATACTAGCATCACCCGCTCCAATTCAAATGGCTGATAAACAGGAAAATAGTTGAATTTACATACATTGTATGAGAGATAGATGCAATAGATAGTGTGGAAAAAAGAGGGCATGAAATAGTTGACATGTATATTTTTTAACTAAAACGGATAGCATGACATAATTTCACATATATGATGTCTATCTAAACTGGATAGCATAGCATAACATAATTCAAAGATATGATGAATAACAAAACAGGATCGCATGACATAATTCACCTACATGTTATCTAAGTAATCAGGATCGCATCTGTGATTTATATGCTAAACAGAGGGCATTCGATATGATGTCTGAACTAAGAACATGGTGTTGAATATTATGTATATGATGTCTAAACTATGCAATGCAAGACACCGTATGCATGATATGAGCAGTATAACCATGCCAAGTTAGAGCATACACCTCAGTAGGGGAATAGGACTGGTCATATGTCTCTGAATCCATCTCTGAGGAGCTATCGGGACCCAACAAGAGATCTGCTTCGACAGGTAGCACTGTCTGCTCTGAAGGCCTTGTTTTCACTCCAGATTTTTCCTTCTCCCACCCAAATGGCTGATTCACAGGAAGAGTAGTTTAATGTACAAACATTGTCGACAAAATGGAAATGTAATGAAGAAAAGGATGGGCAAGATATCATTCAAATATATGATGTCTGGTTAAACAGGATGGCATTGCACATTTCACATATATTATGGCTGGCTAAAAGACATGAGACTGCATAATTCCCATATATGATATAGAAACTAAACATGTGGCATTACAGAACATGTCTAAACTAAGCAGATGACATATATGATGTCAAAATTAGGCACTGCAAGGCAACATATGCATGATATGACTAACATCATCATGCCAAGGTAGAGAAAATACCTTGGGGGTAAATAGGAGTGGTCAGCGGCGTCTGAATCCACCTCAGAACAGATATCTTCCTCTGTATTACAATCTGGAGAGGGGTGGGGAGGGTTTGCCATTGAACCCACCATGGAGTGATGTCTGCATGACATTGTATTACCGCGCAAAACTCTTCTCTTTTTCTCTACATGTTCAGCAAGACTGTGTACAATATCTGACATTCAGACGAAAAAATATGGTGAGATTATGTAAGGAGAGCATGCAGAAATTTAGAGTGATGGTAACAACCAGTGGATGGATCCAAAAATAATGATAGCAGGCTGATGATTGCTTTAAATTAATAAAAAGACAGATGATGATTGGTTTACTTTTTGTTTCCCATCCAAGATGAACAACATAGGCATACCCTAGGTGAACCAGATATTAGACAGACATACTATTCATTGCTGCCTCGATATGTGCCCCACAAATAATTTAGAACTCAAGTTTGAACATGAATTTGGACCTGAGTTGGGAGTCCAAGAGCTGAACAGGACGATAAACTAGCAGGTAAGTTTAAGCAATGCATAACATAAGCAGAAACAAAAGAGTGCGACCTCTCTTGTAGACCCGTGTACTCCTCAGGTTCATCTGTTGAGTCGATGATGGTGATGCCGTTGGGGTGCGTGCCGGCAGCAGGGAAGGAGATCTGAGGCGGCGAAAGACGTTCAGGAGTCGTGATGTCTAGTTTGGTGGATGCTTCTGTCGATGGAGCAGCTCAGGTGAGGGGGACGACGTCGCGGCAGGAGCAGGACAAACCACACAAAGTTCCCTTCGACACGTACCTGTGACTGAAGTAATTCTTTAAGGGCTCATTTGGCTTTCATGATTCTTAAAACGCAGGGATAGGAAAAACACCAGAATAGGATAGGAAAATGCACATGGTAAACAAAGCATTTGTAAACACATGATTTCTATCAACTTGGGTGTTTGGTTTACAGGAATTGGAAGAGCATAGGAATGCAAAGAAACATGGCCAAAATAAAGAGAAACCATATGAAAGCGGGTACAGTTAGAATGTTATTCTGGCACTAATGCACTTGGTCTTGTTTTCATGCATAGGATTTTGAAAAGTAGGTCCAGGTGGATGTTTTGCTTCATTCCTTTCAACAAAATGCATGAATAATTGAATAGTAGAGTGCCATTGGAAAATTCCCTATTGCTATGTTTTTCTGTTGAACCAAAATAGCCCGAATGGATCGACGTGAATGTATAGTAATAAGTGATGCAACAAGTGTACAACCTCTTTGCCGTAGCCGTGTCGACCTCAGCATCATTGGGTTGGTCGCTGAAGCAGTTGAGGCAGAGGTGGCTGTCGGAGGTGTGGAGGAAGATGTGAGGAATCTATAGACGGCGTCCAGGGCACTGCTCTGTTGTGATGGATCGTTCTGTCATTGGAGCAGCTCCAGTGAGCTGTAAGACGTCAAGGCTGAAGCAGCACAAGACCGACATCGTCAATATCAAGTGGGATTCTAATAGCATCTCCAATAGATGATGAAAAATGGATGTAAAATTAACATCACCAAAAACCACCTGACTACAACAGATGAGGTAAAAACTGTTGACTCTGAATTTAACTGTCAAAACTGAAATTAACTATGGAATCTGAATGCTACTGTCGAAACTGAACGCAATGGTAGCAGAGAGACACTTGACATGTAGTTTAGGGAGGGCCTACAGTTCATCTTCAACCTGCACACCCCTGAGTCGCCTGCCACCACCGGCCGAACCGCCGGCCCCAGCGGGCCCTCGCCGCCCCGAAACAACTCGCCACCGCCTCCCCGGCCAGCCCTCTAGGCCCCCGGCCCCCCACCCTGAACCCTAAGATAGATAGTGGGGTACCTCTCCGACGAGCCCCCGTCCCTGCTGCAGGTGATTCTTCCTTAACTCCGACGAGCCCTCTCCCCAACCCCTGAAAATTGTCTGACCCAAAAGTCGATTCAGTCGACTGAATTGTGGCTTAATCGGAGCAGAGCAGCAGCACGAGCCAGGGGGAGAGCACCAGCAGCAGTTGGGCGAGCGAGCGATCGAGCGAGAGCCGGAGCAGCAGCAGCAGCAGCAGCGCGAGCGAGCGAGCGAGAGCCGGAGCAGCAGCAGCAGATCTGGCTGGCATGGACGCCGCCGCCGAAGGGGCCTCGCACTGGGGGAGAGCCGTCGTGGAGATGTCGCCCGCGGCGCCCGCTTCAAGGTAGCCGCTCCATGACGGTGCGGGATGGAGCACCGTCGGCGCCGGGAGGTCGAGTTAAGGAGAAGGTGTGATGCAATGAGTGTACAACCTTTTTGGTGGCGCCGAGTAGGCCTCGGCTTCGTTCGAGGAGTCGCTGAGGATGCTGCAGTTCCGGTGGAGCAGGTTAAGGTGGCGCTGTGGGGATGGAGCAGCCGCGATAGACGAGGAGATCCTCGGAGCAGCTCCTTGGAGGTGGAGGACGGGGCAGCTGAACCGGCGGGATGGCGAGATGGACGACGGATCCTCATCTGGGGAGGTGGACGAGGGACGTCGAGTTGTTGCGGTGGACGACGTCGTCAGGGAAGAGGCTCCGGCTGGGCAGCGGTGACATGGCGGACGGAGGAGGGTGGGGTTTCGCGGCTGGAGCAGAGAGGTTATGGCGGCCTGGGATTTTGAATGGCGAAAAGGGGGCGATGGGAGGGGGTGAAGCATGACTTAGGGACGCGCTTGTCAAAAATGTAGGGTGTGTTACAAAAGTACCCCCCACTGATTTGAACTAGCGGCCCCACTACTAGGAAAAGGCATGCTAGTGGCGCACCAGTTTTGCCTACTAATGGCGCACTACTGGTGCGCCACTAGCATCACGCCATTAGAATTAAATTCTAATGGCGCACCTCTAGTGCGCCATTAGTATCTGGTGTTCTAATGGTGCACCAAGTAGTGCGCCATTAGTATAGCCTACAGTGCGCCATTAGAATGCCTCCCAGGGGGCCATATGTACCCATGTGCTTTGGCTTACTAATGGCGCACCAGTGGGTGATGCGCCATTAGTGTGATTATAACAGTGCGCCATTAGTGTCTTGTGTGGTGCGCCATTAGTATTAATATTAGGGTTTTTTTCTGATTTTTTCACAGGTTACAATATATATTATTTGATAGAATATAGACAGCACCACACAGCAACAGCAGATTCATCGAATACAATAGAAGGTAAGTCTTTGAAAACAATTCATCATATTAGTCTCCGAATACAAAAGATCGAACAAAGATAGAACATTACAAGTCTCGGAGACCGCGAGTAGCGAGTTTGTCTTCACATTACAAGTCGATATCGATCATCTAAACTACCATCACATAGAAGAGAGCTGCGGTCATCACGATGAGCATCATCGCGATGAAACTGGTCTTCACCCGGTTCCTCCAACGCTCCCTCCTCTCTCCCGCTAGATAGCGGGCGTATCTAGATTCCGCCTCCGCCCTAGTGATGTACCCTTTGTAAATGTTACCGCTGTGACACTCCTCCCAGTCGTCGTAGACTCCGGGAACCTTACCCTTGTACACGACATACGACGACATCTCTATGCACAAGCCAGACAACAGACAATACATAAGCAATATATAAGTATGCAACAAAAGGATCAGAAGAGAAAAGAAAGACATTAATAGCACGATTCATGGTCCTACTAATAAATATCATCTATTACATCTAAGTTGAGCAACTGTCCAAACCAAAGAGACATACAAGTTCATTAAAGTTTAATTACAACACGAGCTAATCGATGTTTGAGAACTACAAATAGCATCACTACTTTTGACTCGACTCATGGGACCGGAGCATGGATGAAGCCGCTGTCTTTCGTGATGGTCATGAAGTCGCGGGCGTTGTCAGCCTACATTTGAAGTGTTGTGTCTATCTCACTGTTGGACGGTTGCTCTCTGAGTTAGAACTGCCCCGAGTTACGAAGGACATCTTGATGGATGATTTCCGCAAACTCCGACTGGATGCGAAAGAATTCTTGTCGGAGGTCCGCGTCCTGGATTGCCGCCAAGCTTGCGGCCCAATCTTTGACATTATTTGGTAGCAGAAGGTGATTATGGTCCTGTACGATCGCCCTCATGTGATGGAGGGCATAGTAGGCATCCTTCTGACCGCTAGGCGGCTGCTTGACGCAGGGGAACGTCGTATTGTGGGTGAACACGTGCCTGCCGTACCTACAAACTCGCTTCTTAAAGGTGCCTCCAGATGTGGCGTAGCCGGGGAGAGCATCATCAAGAACTTTCTTGATATTTGTGTAGTCTATCTTGGAGTCACGGTCCAGGCCGAAATACGTGGTCATGGATTTCGGGCTTAAGAGGATGAGTGTGCAATGTGTCTCACTGCACAGAACACGAAATGTTAGGGAAAAAAAAGAATGATCGAAATCTAAGAAATCATATGTTACGGGGCGGTGAGGGGATGACTTACTCGGGAAAGTAAGGCACGAGGAAGTTATCCTTATCTGGGTTTGCCAGAATGACGCCTTCGAGGTGTGAACTTGCGACTTGCCGGTCCCCAGCGCTGCCCAAGATCTTGGCACGCATGTAGAAGGGGTCGACTATCACGATGTCCGGGGTCTTGTCTCGAATGATCCGCATCTCCATACTCAGCGAAAACAGCCGAACGAAGGTGTAGTGCAGCGGATGAAGATTAAACATAGCAAAGATGCCATCAAACCGCAGGACGATCGTACCCCTAATGGCGCCATCCACAAAGCCCTTTCCCTCTGGCACCTTGGCCATGAAAACCAGGTATGCCACATCTTTCTGGGAGAGACGCCGCTTCTCCAAATATAGAACGCTGTCATGCAAACTCTGCATAGCACCGGTTGCAACATTGAGCATATTTGTCGGTAGCATCGCCCTACCCGCCACATGCACCCTCCTCGAGATATCCTGAGGTGAAGGTGGCCCATCCTGAGCACGGATCGTACTCCATGCCGGCTGGCTCGCACCGGCGCCCTTGGCAGTATTTCGTTTCTGTCCCTTCTTCTTGATCTGCTGTAATGGGACCGAGTTCTGCTCACAGACCGCCTTCTTGAGTGTGTTGGGGCTGATAATATTTCGCACCTCGGCTATCTGAGGCTCGGTGAAGGCGGGAGCTGGAGGTGTTTCCTGAGAACTGAACACCAGACGACGCCTGTTGCAATTGGATTTCTCGGCCGTACCAGCTAGATCGCGGTCGTCTTGGTTCGGTTCTTGAGAAGGAGGCCCGCCGAACTCGTCACCGTACCCATGTTCGGCAAAGTACTTATCGACGTTGGTAAATGTACCATCGTCGTTGTCGTCGTCGTCCGGATCCTGTGCCATATGCATGTCCGGATCCTGTGCCATAGGGATGTCCGGCATGTCTGGTAGCGTTGCGGCGTTCTTGCCATGGCGCGGCGCCGGCATGACTGGCGGTCTTGTCTGTGGGGTGGTGTCCCCCGCCCCCAAACAAATCTGGCTCTTCGGCCAAAGCAGGGGCCATCTTAGGCAGGCGCTGAGGGTCATCAGATCTTCTTCGTCGGCCCCGGCGGGTTGTATCGGAGGTAACAACTCATTGCAGCCTGGCAGCACCCGAACCAGTTGAACCCTATACATGGTGGGTGGCATCGATTTACCGTGGAACACGGGGTTACCCGGTTGAATGATATTGCCCTTGGCGACATCGACCAACTCGTCGTTCATGAAGTGCAGGAGAGTGCACGGAACGTCGGCGGCGCCCTGCGAAAACATGTAGGGCGTCAGGGATGCCCAGTCAAAGGCAAAAGGAGATGAAGTCCTCGGCCGAGAGGCTTAATTAGTTACCGTGATGATGGCATCGAGCTCGGCTAATGTCAAAGCACCGCCAACGGCGGGCGTGCAACTGACGGAGGGGCCGCTTGCTGGTGAGGTGTCGGCCGGCGTACACCCGGGTGCATTAAGCTCCAATGCCCGTGCCGGCGCCGGAGACACCAATGCCGCCGCCGCCGATGACACCAATGGCGCCGCCGGAGACACCAATGGCGCCGCCTATGCATTGTGCGAGTTGCTGGCCGTGAAGCTGGGAATCGGGGGCGGCCCCTGTTGGCCACCCGCAATCCACGTCGTCAGCCCATGAATCAAGGTAGGCATAATGCCGGTGAGCGTCGTCCCCAGTTGTACTTGCACTTGCTCTGGATAATCTCCGGAATCCATGGCACTTGTGCCTTGAGTTCTTCAACCTCGCGCAACTGGCTTTCCGAGCTGGTCTTTTTCTCCTTTCGCCCACCAGCGGTATAGTATGACGACCATTTTGTGGACAAGCCTTTGCCGGCCACACGACCTGCTGACGTCGGCTTACTGAGCTTATCCTTGTTTTTCATTACGTTCAACACCCTATTTAGAGTGTTGTCCCGAGCAGGGGTGCTCTGACACGACCCCGCGCTACTGCTTTCAGTCTCCTTCGCCAGAACAAGCTCAAGTGCCCTGGTCTTCGGATCCGTGGTAAGCTCCTTTGTTATCGGGTCCTCCTTCTACCGGGCCCTGAGAAAGTTCCTGGTCTACTTGTCACCGCTGTATTTCTCGAAGTGGGGCGGTAGGCCTTGCTCGGCACGCTCCGCGTCCTCCTTGTCCCATATAGGCTCCGCCACTCGGTAACCGCCGGGACCGAGTTTGTGTTCCCCTAAGTTCAACTCCCACATTTCTTTCCCCCACTGACTTGATTCAGAGGTTGCACTGCTCTCGCACTTGATCTTGAACTCCTTGTAGTCATCTTCGCTGATCGAAGGATTTTTCGCCTTGGTCTTCTCATAACTATCACCTTTCTCAATCATTCTCTTCACCGCGCTTCTCCAAGTAGACAGGGCCGTGCTCATCCTCGTGAGGGCGGCACTGTTCACTTTATTCCCTGAGAGGCATGTGTTTTCAAATTCAGCAGGGAACTTGTATCGTTCGTGCAGCTTCGTGAAGAGGAGGTTGTGCAAATTCCCTCGGTCCTTCGCCTAAGGTTCTCGGTGTTGATCGAGACGGTGCTCTAGAGAATGCACCCGAGCTGAACCGAGTACCCCTTGATTATATGTTTGGGCTCCGTTGGATGCCCGTCGGAGTCCACTTGAGTAAATTCCTCCTTGAGGGTGCGGAGCGCATTCAGGCGCCGGTCCTTCCGTTGCTTCTTCGGTTGGCTGCCATCTGTGCGTGCGTCGCCATCATCAGTGGTGGCATCCTCGGCGGCAGCATCAGTGGTGTCATCCCCGATGCCACTAGGGGTTGTGTAGTCAGGATTGGTGTCTTCTGCGGCGTCCTCATAGTGGTGAGGTTGTTCCTCCATCTCCTGGGACAGCTCCCAGAATTGCTTGCCGCCCGAACCGCCGGCCTCATCGTTGTTGTCCATGTTTCGCTCTAAATAGGAAAAAAGTTTGGTCAAAACGTTGGTTATTATCAAGGAACAAGATCATGGTCTCATCATTTAGGGTTTGTCGACACCGAGGCATCCTAAAAGCTAATCTTATATCATTTAGGGTTTGTCAACACCGAGGCACCCTAAAAGCCTAAGCGTACATCATTTAGGTTCTCATCGACACCGAGGCACCCTATAGAAGCCAAGGTTTCATCATTTATGGTTTGTCGACACCGAGGCACCCTAAATGCTAAGTTAAGTTTTCATCATTTAGGGTTTATCGATGCCGAGGCACCCTAGGTTGGGTCTAATCACTTGGCACTAATCACTTGGCTCTATTGCCACCTATGATGGGTTTACAATCTAGGGTTTATCGATGCTAAGGAGAATTCTAAGTTGGGCCTAATCACTTGGCTCTATTGCCACCTATGGTTTAATGCAGCAAGAATGGCGGGGTTGTTGATCCTACTTAACTAAGTACTAAGATACCCTGGCCCATGCATTAGTCGCAAGTACCCCATATGTCCTATTTTTAGCAAAGTCATGCTAAAATTCATGGAAAATTTCAGCATGATCTTTGCTGAAAATAGGACATATGGAGTACCCGAATTTGCCGGAACGGAAGTTAATCGACATTCTGGCAAACTCAAGGGCCTCTCGGGGTACCTGCAAAATCATTATCCCCGCGTAATGAAGTCGCCAATGGGTCATTTCAGAAGATCACAAGTAGCATCATCACAAGTACAGCAGCAGCAGCAGTGAATACAGGCATAACAGCAGCAACAACAGGTTTATTCTTCTTCTTCATAAACATTAATTGGTGTGGGTGACTCTATCTGCCCTCTGATGACTCACTCAACTTAACAGGACAACCCACAAGCATTGTTTTGATTCCAACAGCTGCTGTAAAATACATCCAGCAAAGGTGCTCTAAAATCAGAAATACTACCCCCCAAATCTTTAGCTCAATTCTGAAAATACATGGTCTTGTAGTTACAATACTACCCCCCAACAGTCAAAATTTCAAACCACATGCTTACTTTCAACTATAAACAAAACTGACTTGTTGTTAATGAACAGTGGCTAAAGATATATAAAACTCCATTGCAAATGTGCCATGTCAATAAAACAACTCATGGAAGTAAACTACTAGAAGGCTCAAAAGTCAAGCAAACTGAAGATTATGACAACTTGCAAACACAGGACCATGTCATTATCATGGCAGTCCACTATATATTTTTATGACAAAATACATCATTATCAGGGCACATTATGGCCATTTTCTTACATGATGCTAATTGTACCTAACTGAACATATTTATCACCTTGGAGGTGTTGCTGCTGCTGCACTATCTGAACTTCACTTCCTCTACCTCCATGGAAACCTAAAATATGCAGATGTTAGAAAGGTTCTAATTTGTATATGATGATTCTAAGAAAAGGGAAAAGGTGTATCAAGAATAGATTCACATGTCTGGCTGTTAGCATTACAAACTTAAATTTATCTATTTCTGTATCTCACAAACTATCATAAATGAATAATAGTACACTTAGGAGCTCACTGAAAAGCAATGACATATTCATGATCTAGTTTAGTAGCAGGTTGCAAATACTTAACTGTCTAGAACATCACAGCATGCACAGTAATAAGAATAATGTAAACATTTGGCTTAGTTATAAGCATAGTATACTTCTTATAAACTGAAAGTGGAACTACTCACAATGAAGAAGTATTAGCAGATAGTTTGTCAACTCATGAAATAACATTTTTTTCAGCCCAAAATGGATGCCATTTTATAACATTGCATAGCATTAGTCAGACAGAGCTGAGCCTTTCACCACTATATAATATTGCCATATAAAATTACAAATTTATGTAACCTGGATTTTTTTTGTATGAAACCTAGTCGATGTGACAATATATTAACTACTGATCTACTAGTTATCAAGTTGAGAAATTGACCGCATATAAGCAAAAGCAATATCAGACTTGACTAGAGATACTTGTAAAGTTGTAAGTTATATCTTACCAGTGTGCTAATGGAAACTGTACTAATTAGGTTTCTTATTATGTTCTGGTATATAAATTCTTCTCAATTACTTAGGAAAATTAGTGGATGTCTTACAAATTACAGAGGGAGTTAATACTTTCAGTTTCATAAGAAAAAATTCATCAATTAAAGCCCATGCAGCAATATAAATTGTAAAACATCATATATATTCCCATGGACACATCTAGTAGGAGATAATGCTACATCACCTTTTCAGTCATCACATCATACTAGCATGTCTCACCAAACAACCATGTAACTACTACAACATGTAGCTCCTAATCATCTTCCTACTATGCATCATCTTCCTACTATACTTGCTACTCATCTTCAGAACCAAATAGCAGCAAAAACAGTTGAAGAGAGGCTCACTAGAGGACACTCAAATTTGCTAACCCTAGAACACGGGGGAAGAGGGATGTGGTACTCGCGGGAGGTAGCCTAGGGGGAAGGAGGGGGAGGGGGGAGAGGTAAGGAATCACCTGTGGGATAACGGCAGGCTGCCGTAGGAGGGTGCCAGTGTCGAGGAGGCGGCGGGCAGCGGTGCGTCCCGGAGGAGGCGGCACGTCGAGGAGGAGGCGCGTCGAGGAGGAGGAGGCGCGTCAAGGAGGAGGCGGCGTGTCGAGCTTGCCACCCACCTTGGAGCCGGAACCCTAGGGCGTGCAGGCGCGGCCGACGGAGGGGACGGAGGGGACGGAGGGGGCGGCGCTCGCGGGGGAGGCGGGGCTCGGGGGAGGCAGCGTTCGAGGGGGAGGAAGGGGAGAGGGAGGCGGCGGGGGCGCGTGGGCGGCTGCGGCGGACGGAGGCGGCGGACGGCGGGGGCGCGTGGGCGGCTGCGGCGGCCGCATACGGTTGGGGTCGATCGAGGGGAATCTGGCGAGGGAGGGAGGGAGGCCATAGTGTGAGGGCAGTAGGTGGCGTGGGGGAGGGTTCTAATGGCGCACCTCCCCCTCGTGCGCCATAAGTACGACTATTCTAATGGCGCACCTCCCCTCGGTGCGCCATTAGAATTTTATTTTAATCTAGCCCGACTGGTCAGGTTATATACCACCTAACCCTATCTACATCAGAACCCGCCCACTAGCCCGACTGGTCAGCACGCAGCACACACACCAGGAGGTCCTGGGTTCGATTCCCAGGCTCCCCAATTTTTATTTTTATGTATTTAAAATGTTGTTTGATATTTATTTGTGTTTAAATATGTTCAAACTTGTTTAAATCATAACAGTAATATTTTTTTATAAAAACAGTAATAATTTAAAAAATGTTCATATTTGTTATTTGAAAATATTTATGAATATGAAAAAATATTCATATGGGGGGAGGGTGCGGGTGGTCGTTGGCGGCGGTGGAGTGGGGGAGGGTGCGGGCCGGGGTTCGGCGGCGGCGGCC
>NC_041387.1:575221160-575226927 GCF_002162155.2 Triticum dicoccoides | reverse complement strand
GGTGCAGTGGGGGAGGGTGCGGGGGGTCGGCGGCGGCGGCCGGTGGAGCGGGGGAGATGGTGCGGGGGGTGCTCGGCGGCGAGGGGACCGGATCTGGCAAGGTGGGATAGCGATCGAGATGCAGGGGGATCGAGATCGAGTGTCCATGAAATTTAATAACATTCATGAGTTCAAAAAGTGCCCATGAAATACAATCGAGAAATGAAGGCTACAATTTAAATACAATCGATCTTAGCTAGCTATCTGTTCACAATCTTCTTGCCCTTATTTTTCGTAAATGGAGTTCTTCCCTTGAACGAACGTCCTTTAGGTAGGGTGGTCCTTCTTCTTCTTGTGGTGTATGCTGATACTTCATCATCGTCGTCATGTTCCATCTTCGGGTCGGCGTACTTGTCGAAGTCTTGCTCATTGGCGACTCCATCCATTCCGATGATCTTACTTTTGCCTCTCCTCACGACAACACGACTGGGCTTTGGCAGG
Source organism: Triticum dicoccoides (assembly GCF_002162155.2). Classification (NCBI taxonomy): domain Eukaryota; kingdom Viridiplantae; phylum Streptophyta; class Magnoliopsida; order Poales; family Poaceae; genus Triticum; species Triticum dicoccoides. The sequence continues at coordinate 575,226,447 of NC_041387.1, read as the reverse complement.
TCGGTAATGAAGAAGCATTGGTCCACTTGGGAAGCCAGTACCCATGGCTCATTTTTCGCGGTGACGTTTGCGCCCGCGGTCTTGGATTTGGCTTCGGATATAACCATGGTGGTGAAATACCGGTCTTCTTTTATGACGCTCTTGGCCCATCTGACACGGAAAATCGGGACCTTCTCTCCAGCGTAGCTCAGCTCCCAGATCTCCTCGATCCTTCTGTAGTATCTGTCATTGTCATTACCGGTGTAGGATTCCATCATTACACCAGAGTTCTGATAACCATCGCTCTTCATGTCCTTGTCCTTGGTGTAGAATGTGCAGCCGTTGATATCGTACGCCTCATAGGTCATCAGGTTGTGCTCGGCGCCCTGTGACAAGGCGAATATGAGTTGTTCTTCCGCGGAAGAATCCTCATGTAAAGGGTACGACAGAAGCTTCTGCTTGAACCAACGCGTGAAACATGAGTTGTGCTCTTTGATTATATCTCCGTCCGTCCTCTGTTGGCCTCGGTCATTGTACGTCTTCTCAATAAAGGTTTTGTGCTCTACCACCCAAGGATCGACCACGTCTATGTGTTGTAGCGGGACTACGTTTGCTCTTTCAAAGTCGGCGAGTCGACCCTCGAAGTCGACACGCATTTCGCGGCGACCCTCATGGTGACCCCATCCAGCGAGCATGCCGAGGTGCCTGTTGACGGGCAGACCAACGGGTTCCTCGATGCCTAGATAATTCGTGCAGTAGGAGATGCACTCTTCGGTCAGAAAGCCCCTGGCTATGCTTCCTTCTGGACGTGACATGTTGCGAACATATCCTTTGATGACACCATTCATCCTTTCGAACGGCATCATGCTGTGCAGGAATGTCGGCCCGAGTTGGATGATATACTCCATGATATGGACCAGCAGATGCACCATAACGTCAAAGAATGCGGCCGGTAAGTACATCTCAAGCTCGCATAGTATCACCACGATCTCTTCCTGTAGCCTTCTGAGTTGCCTCACGCCAACCGACTTCCGAGAGATGACGTCGAAAAAGTTGCTAGGCCAAATAGCGTTTCACGGATGTGCGCATCCATGATCCCGCGGATTTCAACTAGAAGTATCTGTGTCATCAGCACGTGGCAGTTGTGAGACTTCATCCCGCGGAACTTCTGCTTCGCTGGGCCTAGGTATCTGCTTATCTTCCCCGCATAACCATAAGGAAGTTTTACTCCTACGAGGCAGGTGAAAAACTGATCGATCTCCTCCTGACTAAGAGTGAAGCATGCGGGAGGGTAGTCATTTCCGGTCTTCTTGGTCTTTTTGCCTTTACGACGACTTTCCGTGTCCTGCTTCGCCTAATCATCATCATGACCATTAGCATGAAGCTCCTCCCTGATGCCCATTGATTTCAAGTCTGCCCTTGCTTTCGGCCCATCTTTGGTCCTCTCCGGCATGTTGAGCAGGGTACCAAGCAGACTCTCGCACACATTCTTCGTGATATGCATGACATCAAGGCTGTGAGGCACACAGTGGATCTTCCAGTACGGCAAGTCCCAGAAAACAGACCTCGTTTTCCATACCTTCAGCAGCGGCTCTGGCGCCTTTCGCTTCTTTCCCTACTCTGGCGCCTTTTGCTTCTTTCCCGGCAGTGGGTAATCTTTCCAATTTTTCAACAGTTGGTCTATTTCCTCGCCGCTCCTCGTACGCGGGTGTCTTCGGGGTTCGGTTTCACCATCGAACAGATCCTTGCATTTCCTCCACGGGTCATCATCGCGAAGTCACCTTCGATGTCCCATGAACACGGTTTTCAAAGACCCGGGATCTCTATCTAGCTGGCGATACGTTGTGTCATCCATGCACCTGACGCATCCATAAAATCCGTGGACCACCTGCCCCGCGAGATATCCGTAACCGAGATAGTCGTGCACCATCGTGAGCAGTGCGGCTCTCATAGGGAAATATTCTTTCTGTGCGGTGTCCCACGTATTGGCTGGCGTTTTCCACAGCGTGTCTAGCTCCTCTTTCAGCAGCCCCAGATACATATTGATGTCATTCCCTGGTTGTTTCGGCCCTTCAATTAGCATACTCATGTGAATGTACTTCCTCTTCATGCACAACCAGGGGGAAGGTTGTACATCCACACAAACACAGGCCAGGTGCTATGTGTGCTTCTCTAGCTGCCAAACGGATTGACTCCATCGGTGCTCGTGCCAAGCACGATGTTCCTTGGATCCTTCCCAAATTCTGGGTGTTCGAAGTTCAACGCTTGCCACTGGCTCCCATCCCTAGGGTGACTCAGCATCTTTTTTTTTATTTATCTCCGGATCATTTGCGGCATCTTCTCGCTTCTTCTCCTCCCTATCCGTGTGCCAACGCAGGAGCTTTGCTACCTTAGGGTTCGCGAAATACCGCTGCAGACGAGGAGTGATCGGAAAGTACCACACCACTTTTCGAGGAGCTTTCTTCTTCTTCTTGTATCGAGTGACGCCGCACACCGGACATATGGTAGACTCCGCGTGCTCGTCCCGATAAATGATGCAATTGTTCATGCACACATGGTATTTCACGTGCGGTAAATCCAGAGGACACACGATTTTCTTCGCCTCCTCAAAACTGGTCGGGCACTTGTTCCCCTTGGGAAGACGTTCGCGCTAGAATGACATGTTCTTGTCGAAGCATGTGTCAGTCATTTTGTGTTTTACCTTCATATCCAGAGCCATGAGCGTTAATTTCAGGCGGGTATCATCGGGCCTGCATCCTTCATACAATGGATTAACAGCGTCTATCTCCACTTGATCCAGCTTGGCTTTCTCTCGGGCGGTAGCTCTTGCGTTATCCGTCTACTTGAGAAGCAGCTCTTGAACATGAGGGTCATGCACCCAGCCCATCGATGGTCCATCGTCGTCTGCTCCGCCGGCATCTTCATCTTCATGATCATGCCCTTCGTCTCCTCTGGCATCTTCCTCATCATCATGTTCTGCATCTTCTACATGATGATTGTGTACAACATCACCGTCGTGATCATGTCCTGGAGATTCTTCGTCTTCTCGCCCGCCCGAGTCTTGCTCATTTCTTGCCGCCCGGCCCCCATGGAAGACTTCATAGTCATCTTCATCACCTTGCCACTGATAGCCATCCATGAAACCACACAAGAGTAGGTGGTCCCGCACCTGCCCAGAATCCGGGTCCGCAATAAGGCTCTTCAGCTTGCATCTTCGACACGGACATCTTATCTCCATCTCATTCTTTTGAAGCATCTCGGCCTTCGCGGAGCTCAAAAACCTATTCATGATGCCTTCGGTCATCGTGCGGACCATGGTCGCCTGCGGGGTAGAGCAAAACAATATTTTAGAACCAAGAAAAAATTTGGCATGACTTTCCCTAAAAATAGGACCAAAAAGAATGCATAGTGCCAAAATTCTCGCTGAAGCGGAAATGAATCAACATTCCGGCAAAATATTGGCAATTATCGCATTTCAAATACCGGTACCTGCAAACACAAATATATATGCAACACCACAAACATATGCAACACCACGAACATACATAGATCTAGCTATAGGCCACAAAAAGTGCATGTGCACGTTGTTGGAGAGGGAGAACAACATAAAGATAGCTTCCCCCTTACTTACCTATCAAAAAAAAGGTAATTTAACCACTTAATTTGGATGAATCCATGGTGCAAATGAGGTGAGGAGGAGGAGGCAGCCGAGACAAGCTTGGAGGAGGAGGTGGAGAGAATGAAGTGGGGAAAGTGAGTGGGTAGGTGGGCTGTCCAAAATATCTTGTTGGTCCCAGGTTACTAATGGCGCACCACCTGCAAATGCGCCATTAGTAACCCTGGTTACTAATGGCGCACCTGCTGCTGGTGCGCCATTAGAAGTTTTGCAAAAAAATAAAAAAAGTATATATTCTAATGGTGCACGGTGGCACAGTGCACCATTACTAGATTAAACTAGTAATGGCACACCCTGCCATGATGCGCCATTAGAATCTTTGGAAAAATAAGAAAAAAAAGTTTACTAGTGGTGCACCGTGTGCATAGTGCGCCATTAGTGTCTTCCACACTAATGGCGCACCTGCACATGGTGCGCCACTACTATATAGTAGTGGCGCACCACATGACAGGTGTGCCATTAGTGGCCATTCCATCTATAGCCCTTTTTGTAGTAGTGCCCTTTTGGCTCAGGGTTAGAAGCGGGATTTCGCGTGTCGGGATTTGGCAGCTGGAGGGAGTTTTCGCGCGCGTTGTAATTTCGGGATAGCAAGGCGCGGGTTGTGAAGGCGCCAGTTTTGGGAGCACGATATCTGAATTTTCAGGATATAACAAGATGCGGGTTGAATTTTAGGGACAAGCCTAACGTGTAGTAATATTGTACTTGTACGTACCAAATCAATTCGCACTTCCCTCAACCAAAAAGAAAATGAAAAAAATATAACTATTCACACCACACAAAGAGAGAGTCTTGCCCCGTTTTACTATACAAATGCTATTCAAAGCTACTGCCTCCTTCCATCTATATAGGGCCTAGTGCATTTTTCGATGCTAACTTTGACCAAATATTAGAGCAATGATATATGACATGCAACTTACACAAAGCACACCGTTAACTTCGTCTGTGAAAGGTTCTTTCAATGATATAATTTTCACATTGTGCATGTCATGTACTATTAATCTTGTCAATAGTCAAAGGCGGTCTTAAAAATCTCATTACGCCCTATATAGATGGAAGGAGGGAGTATGAATCCATGTTATGTCCGATTAAATTTTTTTTGCTTTGCTGTATAATGCATGTAACCTACTCATACCAACATTTTAGTGCATTCCAAATGTCTAAACTACCGTTGCAATTCGAACTAAATTTGAATTCGTTTCTCTATTTCAATAAGAAACTACAATCATGATTGTTGCCAACTTCAACCATCATTCGTGTATTACCTTAATAACACACAACATGATTACTATAGAGATAGATATGAACTATGTGTACTACATGAACTCGAATTCTATTTTTTGAATACACTTGATGTTGATTCCAAATAATAGTACATTTGATGTACTAACTATATATTCATAATCTAAACCATGTTCCATACGTACACCGTGTTTATCACACAAATTATAGTGCCCCGCCCCCTACATTATGACAAGTATTTAGACCTGAGTTGCAAAAGCCACACATTAGCCCAAATTATAATCAATGTTGTACATTATGATATCTTCTTCAAGTATCCGTATCCACCTTTTTATAATGAATTATGATCTTTGTTCGTATTTTACACCTTCACGATCCTCTTCTATTTGTAGC
>NC_041387.1:575213699-575220809 GCF_002162155.2 Triticum dicoccoides | reverse complement strand
GTCCCCTCCATCGCGCACGTTCATTATTTCTCTTTAGGTCGTCCACCAGCAGTGTGTGTAGGCCCCCGGCTCCTTCTTTCTGGCACACACCGGTCGATATACCTCTCTAGCCAAGTGTGCCTACAACAAACACATATATACTTCCCCTCTTCTCTTCTCACCGTCCATGCACCCATATGTCCAATACGATTCCACACAGGTGCACACTCCCGCCCCTCTTTTCATTAGTCACATGCTCGCACACTCCTCCCCCCTCGACATGGTAGGCCTCTCGCACCACCTCCTAGCCACACTCTCTCCCCCTATCTGCCTCTCCGGACCTTATTTGCTTCTAACACATGTAGGCGTGTATATGAACTGATCTCCCTACATATAGCCAGGTCGACTATAATTCGTTTTCACCAAGCACCGATAAACTTACCACGCTAGTTATGTCTCTCCTTTTCTCGGACACATGACGGTTGATCTTCCTATGTAGTTATGCATGCTTACCACAACCATATCTTCTCCCCTCATAATCCTTGAATACCTCCCGACCCGTCTCTCACACGCACGTGCATAGACAGACAGTAATCCCCCGCCCTCTCTTATTGATATTGCACTCATACCCTCCGTTTGTCTAGCAGGCCTCTCCCACCATTTGTGAGATGCCACTCCACCACCAACCCTCCGATGCTCTACCTTTGTCTTTTTCCCAACCTTATTCCTCTGCTACACATATCCATGGATGTCGATCGATCTCCCTTAATACATAGCTAGGTCTCTCTCCTTCCCCAGACATATACTAGTCGACCGGTCTCTACCCCCCCCCCACACACACACCGATAGTCGAACATTGTAGGTAGGTATCCATGCCACGGAGAAGAACTGCACCTCTGCCCTCTCAAATTCCAGTAGGCCAGCCGCCCTGTATCTTTGACGTGGGCAAACACAAATTCGATGACACTCTTTATCGATCGCGCAGCCACACACTTCATCCCTGTTTTCAATTCTATCGATATCTCACGTCCATGACTCCGTTTCACACACAATGCATATGTTATGTTTTTCTGATTGAGATATCATCAACACATTGCCTCTGTTTTGCACAAACCATCTCTCTCACACCCACCCATGTACGTACCTGCACCTAAAGAAGAAGTGCACACAGGACACACGTACTCATGTCTCGTTCCCGGCCACACCCGCGCGGGTACACGGTGGAGTTTGTTTCTGTATGAAAAGGCAGCCCACGTGATAATTTGACGCGTGTAGCGGTTGTTTACTCGAAGGAGGGTCGGGTACCATGCCTAGAATATAAAACGATTGCCGTGGGGAAAATGGAAAAATGGGTTTGTCTCTCGTGACTCTCGTCACACAATCTCACACAAGGCCACCGTGGCCTCTCTCTCTCAGCGTTGGTCAGTGATCCGGCCGCATCCCGTCTGCCGGCGGAAAGGGGGGATGCGCATCGTTGTAGGACCTTGAAGTATGTCTAGAGGGGGGGTGATTAGACTACTTTACCAATTAAAGACTTAACCTTTTCCCAATTTTAGAGTTTGGCAGATTTTAACAATCTTTGGACAAGTCAAGCAATCATCACACAAATCAAGCAAGTATGCAAAGAGTATATTGGCAGCGGAAATTAAAGCATGCAACTTGCAAGAAAGTAAAGGGAAGGGTTTGGAGGATTCAAACGCAGTTGGAGACACAGATGTTTTTGGCGTGGTTCTGATAGGTGGTGCTATCGTACATCCACGTTTATGGAGACTTCAACCCACGAAGGGTAACGGTTGCACGAGTCCACGGAGGGCTCCACCCAAGAAGGGTCCACGAAGAAGCAACCTTGTCTATCCCACCATGGTCGTCGCCCATGAAGGACTTGCCTCACTAGCGGTAGATCTTCATGAAGTAGGCGATCTCCTTGCCCTTACAAACTCCTTGGTTCAACTCCACAATCTTTGTCGGAGGCTCCCAAGTGACACCTAGCCAATCTAGGAGACACCACTCTCCAAGAAGTAACAAATGGTGCGTTGATGATGAGCTCCTTGCTCTTGTGCTTCAAATGATAGTCTCCCCAACACTCAACTCTCTCTCATATGATTTGGATTTGATGGAAAGAAGATTTGAGTGGAAAGCAACTTGGGGAAGGCTGGAGATCAAGATTCATATGGTAGGAATGGAATATCTTGGCCTCAACACATGAGTAGGTGGTTCTCTCTCAGAACTGGTAAGTTGGAAGTGTAGGTTTGTTCTGATGGCTCTCTCCACGAATGAAGAGGAGGTGGAGGGGTATATATAGCCTCCACACAAAATCTAACCGTTACACACAATTTACCAATCTCGGTGGGACCGAATCAACAAACTCGGTCAGACCGATTTAGTAAACCTAGTGACCATTTGTATTTTCGGTGGGACCGAAATGCAACTCGGTAGGACCGATATGGTTAGGGTTAGGGCATAACATAATCTCGGTGAGACCGATTACACAAACTCGGTGGGACCGATTTTGGTAATTAGCTAACCAGAGAGTTGGTCAGGTAAACTCGGTGGGACTGATTTGCTCTTTTCGGTGAGACCGAAATGTTACAAAAGGGAAATAGAGAGTTTACATTACAATTTTGGTGGGACCGACCGCTCACTTCGGTTAGACCAAAACGTTATGAAGGGAAACAGAGAGATTACAATCCCATCTCGGTGAGACGAGATCCCTATCGGTGAGACTGATTTGCCTAGGGTTTGTAGCAGTGGCTATGACATCTGAACTCGGTGGCGCCGGATAGAAAGAATCGGTGTGACCGATTTTGGCTTTAGGTTTAGGTCATATGTGGATGTGAGAAGTAGTTGAGGGTTTTGGAGCATATCACTAAGCACATGAAGCAAGAGGCTCATTAAGCAACACCTCATCCCTCCTTGATAGTATTGGCTTTTCCTATAGACTCAATGTGATCTTGGATCACTGAAATATAAAATGTAGAGTCTTGAGCTTTTGAGCTTGAGCCAATCCTTTGTCCTTGATATTTTGAGGGATCCACTTTCATCATCCATGCCATGCCATTCATTGAGCTTCCTGAAATAATAGTCTTGGAATAGCATTAGCTCAATGAGCTATATGTTGTTATGAATTACCAAAACCACCTAGGGATAGTTGCACTTTCAATCGTATCTCCATTCTACAATGTTGAGGCAGCTTGTCCCGATCTGCGGTACCCACCGTTCTCTCTGACCAAGCTCCGGCGCGGTAGGGCCTTTGCCACTTGCTCGCTGCCGCAGTATGGGCAGATCCCGGCCGCCGCCGCCCTCCTAGTAACATCCCGATGACCCTCAGGTACAACTTCCTCCCGCCTTGCTCCACTGCCCATCTTCCCATGTTGCTGCATGTGGATCTTCTTTAGTTGTTTGCTTAAATCGTATCTTGGCCGGCGTACTTTCCATCTTGCAATCTCGTCCTCAAACCATTTTTGATAAACCACCATGTGCTATCTTTCCCTTTTTACATGGAACATGCTTCTTTTTTGTCGGTGTATGTGTCTTCAACTCGTGTTATTGGGCAGTAATTGTTTCCTTTCGACCTCCTTTTGCAAACAGGGCTATCCATTTTCACCTTGTTGCTATTGCGACCTTTTGGTGAACTGCACAAATCACTTTTCTGAAGAGTGTTTTGTGTAGTTCCACCAAAATGTCACATGGGCAACGTTTTTACATTTTTGTGGGACTACAGAAAGGGAGATTGGTTTTGCTATCCTCCTCATCCAACTTCGTGCCTAATCTTCTCCGACAAGAAGTTAGTCCTAAAGAGAAATCGTAGAGGTGATCGGCTTCTATTTATGTGTGTTATGTTTCGTCATCTAGTTCCACTATTATTGTAATCACACTGACTGGATATCTTTGCAAACAGGGATGGTCCGCCCGATTTTAGTGGAGCTGCACAAAATGATCGGATTGTGGTGTCCTTCATACACCTCTTTTTGGCTACAGAGCTGGGTGAACTAGCTGCCAAGCAATGAACATTGTGCCAAGGAAATGGAGCCATGCCTACGAACAACATCGATCAATAATATTTTTTTCTTTATTTGTACACCTTCTCACAACTTTGTCTTCAGTTGTGATGTGAATATTGGTGCTGACCTGTGAACCATTGAGATGCATTAGCCATGGTAGTTTCATTTGTATTTGATGGAATGTTGTAACGAGATAATCTCGAGGCAAGACACATGAATCCTAAGTTGAAACCTTTTTTTCCAGCGGGAACCAGAGTTGAAACCTTCATAGCATCACAGTACAATTTCATCAAAATTATGCGAACATATAAACAAATCCTGAAGGACTGATAGCAATGCCAGAAACAATTCAACTTTGTTTCGCCGACATGTTGGACATCCTTCATCCGGCTCCACCTGCCATGCAGCAATATTGAGTGCACAACACAACTTCAGGGAAAGATTCACCCCGGTCGTTGTGCCGCAGTAGTAATGACTAGAGAGAAGTCAAATCACAGAGCCCCACCTCCGCCACAGTAAGTTGCTCGGACGAAGCAACCATCATTCCTTTGTTCCTTGAATCCGCTGGTACTCCCATATTCCCACAGTAAAGTTGCTCGGGCGAATCAACCATCACTATATCTGCTCATGTGTGATGACCACAGGAGCTATCCATTCAGATTGCATGTTAAAAAAATAAAGGTCGACAACTAATGCGGCAAATTTTCAAAAAAAAAAACTAATGTGGCACTTCGGGCCAACGCGGCCAGATCGCATTTTGCACGAGAAATTACACACCATGTTTCGTTGACATGTGGTCCCGTTCCAACATATCAGTGAGACGACGGCGAGTAGTAGGAGTATTTCCGACCCGACGTGTAGGCCGGGGCGCCCCTTCGTGAACCATGGCAAACTGGCAACCGTCCACCGACGCTTCGCCTTTCCCTCTCGATTTGGAACTGCTGTCGCACGCTCTTCCTCTCCCTCCTCCATTTTCCTTCAGCCCTTCACACTTTCTTCTGCCATTGTTCGATCGTCTTCTCCATGGAGGGAACAGGACGGAAACGACCCTGTTGTTCTTGCCCCGATCTGAAAGATGACGTGGTGGAGGAAATCATTGATCGGTGCAACGTCATCACCTCGGCTAGCATGGCTGGTTCGTTCAAGCCCATTCTTGACTCAACTAATAACATCATTACAAGGAACCCAAGAGTTAAGGAACAGTTTGATCTCCCCTATCTTCTTCGCCGTGACCCTGATGACCGGCGCCGTCACGACGGAGGCCTCGCCCTATGCAAGTTGATGTCGCTTGATAATGATACGTATGATGTTAAGATGCCATCGCTTGAGGGCAAGGCCTGGGCAGGCGCAAATGGAGATTGGGTTGTTTACATTGGGTCCAACTGCGAGTGGGAACTTGTGAATGTGTACACTCATGACCAGGTTCCACTTCCAGAAATCTCAGCAGACTGCCCAGAGGTTGAGCACACCGGTATTGTACGCACTTTCAAATACAATCATGGTGACTGTCTTCTACGGAAGATAGCAATTTCTCGAGTTCCCACCCGCTCTTGGAATTACAACAACTATGAAGTTGTTGCTATCTTCGATAAGCTTGTTGCCGTCGTTGCTGGTTTGACTCGATGGACATTGCTCAAAAATCAGTTTCTGTACACGGATGAGTACTGTGATGCAATTGAATACGAGGGCCTTGTGTTTGCTGCCACCACTCGTGGCACTGTTTTTGCATGGAATCGTTATGATTTCGGTACGTTTGTCTTCCACCGTAATTATAATTGTTTCATCCACATGCATGCGGGTTAACAAGTTTCCCTTTACTAATTAACCTTCTTCTTGTGTTTCAAAGGTCTTATGAAAATTCCACCACCTATACTTGAAAAAATTTATAACCAAGGGGCAGATGACGATGGTGATGATCACGAGCATGAGGACGAGCAGCGCCCATATACTCGTTGGCGCATGGCAACTAATTCTGATGAAACGTGCATTGCAATAGGTTATCGGATGAGGCCAATCATCAATAGTAGTAGTACACTATTTGTACTAGCTTCACATGCTTCGCGCGTCGTGCGGGTGTTTTTACTGTAGCCATATTGTACTACGTAATCAGCACCTCGAATCCTCGGTACTAGTAGTACTATATAGTAAGTAGTAGGAGTAGTAGGGTGGCATGGGCTAGAACAAGCATTCACGTCCAAGAGTACGGCACACGCCACCAGCACGACTTCCATCTGACACCATATTTCTTGGAGTCCATGCTAGAGCAATCTCTTCAACCTCATCGTTTCTCTAACTCAGCCATCACACGGCGGGTGAGGTGGGGGTTTGCCGATAGTCGGTTTCCTCAACTGCGGTCCCACTTGTAAGGCCAACTCCAACGCTCTATCAATATATGGATGTACTCTTCTTCCCAATACAAAAACTTGCATCCATTCTACTCCCTCCGTTCTACTACCTCCGTCCTGGTTTATAGGTCCCCTTTGTAGTTTGTGTCAAATTTTGACTAAAGATTTAACTAACAAAATGTTAATGCATGTCAAGAAAAATTATCTCATTGGATTCGTATTTGAACATAGTTTTCAAAAATATAATGTTTGGTGACATGCGTAAACATTTTGTTAGTTTAATCTATGGTCAAAATTTGGCATGAAACACAATGGGGACCAATAAATCCGGACGGAGGTAGTAGTACTAGTAGGAGTACTTTTTTTACCTTGGAGGACGCGTATAGCTAGCTAGGCCCTTGAAGACTTGAACCCACTAGCTGCCACCATTTATGTTTTTCCATGTCTTACTATCTCATCCATGTAGCCAAGAGTGGCTATATATAATAAGCCGGTTATTTTACTTCCTCTATACCGGAGTAGTACTATTTGCTGCACAGTATTACTGACCGCCATATTTGAGCACAACATTATTATGCATGGACCTTGACTATGTACGTCACCATGTTTCCAGATCTGGGATGCCGCGTGTACTAGATGTACAACGCTGAGTTCGACCCCTGTGATGCTATGTGGGTGCCGAGGAACACTCTTGGAGAGTACTCGCTTTTCATCAGGGACAACTACCCCATTGTGAAGCGGATGCCACCTTCCGTGCACGACACGGAAGGCCTGCCATTCATGAA
>NC_041387.1:575212718-575213689 GCF_002162155.2 Triticum dicoccoides | reverse complement strand
TATAGGCACATCCATTTTTGGACAAATGGAAGTCAAGTATTTTGGAACGGAGGGAGTACACAATAAAAAATTTAAGTTAGCACAACTAGTCTAATCCGAGAGCACAACCGAAGATTTTGTCAGGTTCTTCCTCCTTTTGCCAACACGTGGGACATCCAGCATCCAGGTCGTGTCATGAAAGAAAATAGAGTGGTAGTTGATAAGTTGAAGCCACGAGATGTGCATCTTGGGTTAAACTATAAATAGAATCTTACTACTCTTGAGTAACTCCAAAAGAGGCCACCGAAGATATTTCTTGGATTTGTTTTTCATCACCAGCACGTCGAGGTGAAAGATGTGCAGGTTCAGTGGGTCCTCTTGCGTTTTCACTGACATGTGGGGCCGCATGTGAGCAAACAGACGATGGGCTCCGCGCGTCCGCTGGCTGGCTGAGAAGAGAGATAGAGGAGTGCTGAGCATGGACTGCAGGAAATTTGTTCTACGTAACCAGCACCTTGATATTCGCGTGTGGTTGTTTCTAGAATAAAAAAAGGAGGTACCTCTACTTATGTTACTCCCACTACGCCTAGCCTATGGTTAGTAGGTGACCTTGCGCTTGGCTCTTCACCTCTTCCGGAAGTCGATGGTTCTACATTAGTGCTTCTGGCAATCTGACACCAAATGAACTGCTGCATGTCCACCACTTGTAAGCAAAAGTTTCTCCTCGTGCTGCGAGCCACCGCGCACGCGTTGGCAAGGGAGAAGGCGTAATCAAGCTTCTCGTCGTTCTGCGAGTTGACGGGACACATCAAAGTTATTTAGTAGTAGTACGTACTCTCTCCAAAAAAAGGGCTGACCATGTCATTGCTACCATCCCGTGCTCCGTCGTTGAGTACATGCACTATTCACGTGCCATCGAGGAGAAAAAATATTGCGTAGGTGCCATCGAAGTGCACGACTCACTTACGGAAAAGGGTTTCCCCCCGCTCCCC
>NC_041387.1:575202848-575212573 GCF_002162155.2 Triticum dicoccoides | reverse complement strand
CGACTCACTTACGCACTACTTATCTGATTATCTCCATTTTCTTGCATGACACGTGCACCTTGATGCTAGATGTCTCGCGTGTTGGGAAAAGGATGAACAAAGCTCACGTAAAAGAAAACAGTTGAAGAGCATAGATTCCCGACGACCGAGGAGCATCAAGGAACCTCGCGGTGGAGCGTCTGCAAGGAATCTTGCGCGTTTTCCCTTGTTTTTTGCCGCCTGCCCACCTATAAACAACTAAAAGAACATGAACTTTTCGCTAACCACTAGAAACGGTACATCAGGATGCTAAGTTGAAGATGTTTTATACTCCCTCCATTCGCAAATATAAGTATTTTTAGATATTTCAATAAGGGACTACATACGAAACAAAATGAGTGAATATACACTCTAAAATATGTACACAAGCGAACGCACTAACTCCATCCGATCCAACTCATGCACATACGCGCACAACATGGAGCACACAATGCACGTACACAAGACGTGCATGCACACACGCTCGGCCGCAGAATGCACATGAATAACACATGCATGCGCACACACTCGGTAGCATGGAGGCGTGCGCCATCCACGGTGATGTCCGGTTCGTCGTGCTACGACGAAGCTCGCACGCAACGATGCATACGCATCTCTTGCAGCACCTCTTTGTCGTCGTTGCTCAACTACTAGTCGGAGACGAAGACGACCGCAGCCTCGGCCTTAGAGCTAGCACCGATGGAAAAAGACGCACGATGCACGCACACGAGCACATACGAAGTGCCCACGACATGGTGGTGGTGCGTCCCCAGTCGCCTATACTCCTTCTGCGCACGTTGTCTATCAAGGTGGCTGCATGCTAATGATGATGTGGGTGAGATCTTCTAGGACTCAGATGATGACGAGGAAAATTATGAGACACAAGGTGATGTACACCGTCAAGGTCCACGGTCAAGGGGGTGCTAGCAAGTGCTTAGATGTGCTTAGAGCAAGTACAATAGAGCTGAGTCAGCGGGCTATAAGGAATACTCCCTTCTTTCCGGTTTATAAGGCTTATCTCAACTTTTTTGTTTTTCCGATTTAGAGGGCTCATCTCCATCTCATTTTTAGTTTCCAATGCGCATTACATCTTTGCATGCAAGAATTAAAAAGGAACACACCAATGCATGTAATGTTCCTACTCATCTAGTGGCCAAGCATGCATGCACTGTAATTAATCGAAATTAATGCATGAGTTTTATTGGGTAGTTTTGTAATGTACGAGATACATTCCTCCACTCACAAAATGCCTTGGTTGATGAGATTTGAGATTTGAGCCCTATAAACCGGAAGGGAGGGAGTAAACAGTAGTATATTTCTGCTTAGTTGGAGGAAAGAGAAGAGGAGAGAGAAGGTAAGCGGGCTCATTGTGAAGAGCCAGCTCTAGCACGTGCTCCTAGGCACTTTGTAGTACATGTTGACTATAAGATGGGTTGTAGGCTTAGCCAGCAGCTGGCTATACTATTAATGCTCTTTAGATGAGGTGCTAAGTGCATTAAATGGCTTAGTAACTCAAGTGTTCAATGCATAGGTTCTTAGTTTATTGGTGCCATATCATATTTTATGCCTACGTGGCAGGCTTAGCAGCTATACATGGTGGAGCACTGGGAGAGGCCAAGGCTGGTCATAGTGGGGAGTAACTTGTACTGTAACATATTACTATGTTACTCTAAACATCTCTATGAATCGTAAAGGAGGGAGTAGTAACATACACTAGTGTCATATGCAGAGTATGGGAGCACATGATATTTCCCCGTCCGGACCGATCCAAGTTGGCTTCTCACCTTCTTGGCCCAACAAAAAACCCTCCCCACTCCCGCGCGCACTTCCCGCCCGGCGCCAGCTGAGCCCGCCGCTCCACATTGATGGCAAGTCCGGGCGACGCGACCTCTCACTGCTTCCGCCGTTGAAGCGGTGCGCCGGCTGAGGGCACCGCCCGCTGCACGCCCGGCATTTCAGACTACACAGTGGATAGTAACTTTTAGAGCAAGTACTACTATAATTAGATGACATAAGCAGGCTATAAGGATTTAAATATAGTATTTGTGCTTAATTGAAGGAGAGAGAAGAGGAGAGAGAAGAGAAGTGGATTGTAAACGTGTAGCCGGTTATACTCCAACATACTCTACTTCGTGAGACAAAAGGTGGGGCCATTATTAATGATATTGCATTTATACTAAAGGGACTAACGGACGCCTTAATTACTCTGTTTTTTTAGACAAACCTTGGTGGGGCTATTATTGACTTTTTTTGAGCTATCATTGACTTGGACGTGGGGTTTGGGGGCCAAAGGCCTACTATTATACTCTGACCTGACATGCTCTACCCTAGCCGCTCCTGTATCATATGGTTTCGCACCGTTCCAGATCTTAGCGCCGCCACGCAATTCTTCTCCAGCCCTCGTTCCGGCGTGCACCGCGAGAAGGGACAGCAGTCCTCCGAACCCCGCCTTTCGTGATCCTGTATGGGAGAGGGGCGATCAGGTTTTTGGGGAGCACACTCCTGTGACTGCTGCCAGCGATGACTTCCTCAACGACAGCCTTCTTCCCCGACCTCGGTAACCTCTTCATCAACGACATGAGTGACAACATCAACCACATTGGTTCTGCTCCCGCTGTACAGTATGTGATTCTGTCCTCCTGGTTTAGTCCGCATCATTACTTTGATGTTTGCAATTGTCGTCATGATCTATTTACTGCTGATTCGGATTAAATCTCATACTAAATTGCTCATACATTCAACAATCCAATCCAAAGATTTGATCACAGGTAATTTACTCCGAGTTGTTTTGCTGCGCTTTTGAAGCCGCCTACTTTTAAGGGGGTGCAATATAAAAGGTGGCACACAAGAGCAGTATATTGGTTTCAGATCATGTGCTGCTATGACGCCATTAAGGGTAAGCCTGAGGGCGATCTTAATCCTACACAGCAGGAATCTTTTTAGAACATGGATACCCTCTTCAAACCCACCCTGCTGAGTGTTCTTGACGATTCCATTGTGGATTCGTATATGTTGTTTGACAGCGGCAAAGACATGTGGGATGCAATTGAGGCCACGTTTGGGCCCTCGGGCGCTGGCAACGAGTTGTACGTCATGGAGCAATTCTGTGACTACAAGATGACTGATGAGCGCTCTGTTGTTCAGCAGACTCATGAGATACAGTCACTCTCTAAGGAACTTGAGTACTTTAAGTGTGTGTTGCCGGACAAATTTGTTGTTGGGACCATCATTGCCAAGCTTCCACCTTCGTGGAACGATTTTGCTACTTCTCTGAAAAACAAGAGACATGAGTTTTCTGTTTTGGATCTCATTAGCACTCTTGATTTTGAGGAGAAGGCGAGAGCAAAAGGCACACGTGCTTGGGTCGCCGAGGGAGCTTCTAGTGCCCACATGGTACACGAGAAGAACTTCCATCCCAACCAGCCCCAAAACGGTAAGAACAAATCTTAGGGGAAAGGCAAGTTTGATGCAAAGAACAAGCCGTCACATTCTACCAACTTCAAGAAGAATTATCATAACGGGAAGGGATACAAAACTCAATTTTGGTAGCACCGCACAAAATTTATATGGCTACATCTACCTGCTGTCAGCTAACCTCATGGTGCTTCAGGTTTTCCTACATTCGTAACTAGGTACAATGACCACCGCAAGATGAAATTAGCTTATTTGTATGTTGACTTGCTGAATGCAGTGCGGAACGATCTTGTCATCTCTGGAGGAGCAAACAAGCAGTGCAGCGGAAGGTGGAAATCAACCAAGGACTTATGAAATTATATGTAATCTTCCTCAGGCAGGTCAGTATCCCCTTCGTCCAGATGATCGTGTTTTGTCATGCCGAGCTATTGATATGTGCTACTATTTTGCAACACCGTTTAAGTATAGATATTGTTTTCCTATCTTTTCAGATTCAAGACAATGAATAGGATATCAGGGGAACTGCACAATATGGACCCATGTTGAGTCATCTCTATTGCCTCATGTGTTTGCTGCAAATGTGTCAGCATCAATTGCAAGATGAGGCGGCTAGATAGCTGTGGAGTTGCCAACATGCTCAAAGGGCTCGGAACATTGAGAAGAAGCAAGCATGCCCAGGAAATTAATGTGTGAGCAGGGAGGCCCTTTGCTCAGAGAAGCATCGACCGATTTTCTTTATTTCCACACCTTCTCACAGTTTTGTATATTGGTTATAGTATGGTGAATCATTGAGATGCATAGACATGCCGAACTTTTGTTCTTCTGAATGTTAGTTTAATGTGAGTGTCTGCATCCAGTACCGCATCCTCTAATTTGGTGGATGCACACAGAGAAAATAAATCTCCTTAATTTACTCCATAACCACCCTATTAAATAGGCCTAGTAACAAACCAGGCGCATGCAGTGGTCGGCGGGCACATGCATCCTGCATGCATGGCCAGTCATGCAGCAACGCAAAAGAAGAGAGCGGTTCTTGGGGAAAAGCGAGTAGTTAGCGCGGCGTGCCTTATAAACACGAACAGCTTGCTCTCCCGCTTCCGTTTCCCCACCCAATTCCCCCCGATCCCCAATATTCCTCACTCGTCCAGAAAACCCCGCTCACCTTCTTCCTCACTCGTACAGAAAACGCCTACTTCTCTTCTTCCACTCCTACAGAAATCCCCAACCCTCCTTCTTCCCCACTCGCATTGCCACTAGGCTCGTCTCTGGCTACTCTACTCAAACCCATGAGCTCGGCGCAACGCCCACAAGGAAAATGGAGTCGGCTGGTCCCAGCACCAAGAAGATGAGGCTCCCGCCAGCGGCGAAACCGGTTGTAGATCCCGCACCCGGTAGCGCGGGGAGAAGCGATGAGCCCCCCCCCCATCCGGATCTGAGGAACCGGTAGAATCTACGGTGGACCGCATCAGCAATATCCCGGACGTCATCCTTGAGGAGATCATCTCGCTTCTCTCCACCAAGGATTGCTGCCGCACACAAGTCCTTTCAACTCGGTGGCGCCCTCTATGGCTCACCGCGCCCCTCAATCTCGACTGTCGTCAGATATATGTCCTTCCTGAATTTGATCTCATCAGAGCCATCGTCTCTTCTCACCAGCAGGGCCCCGTTCAATGCCTCTGCATCCCGACAAGCTACCTGCTATCCATACCCGGCAAGGTGGGCACTTGGCTGACATCCCTTGAATTCGGAAAACTCTAGCAGTTTGAGTTCTGCCATTACCACAAAAGTTTCATACCACGAACATACCAAGAATTCGTGCCCACACCACCATTGTCCATCTCGCGGTTTTCCTCCTCTCTCCACACCGCCACCTTCGCCCCGTGCCATCTACCAGACGATCTGGTACAAATGCTTCAACTCCCACTGCTAAAAAACTTTTGCTTGTGGTGGTTTATCTTTCGGAGGCCTCACTGCACAGCATCATCCACTCTAGTTGCCCTGCCCTGAGTGCTTGCTGATTGTTTTGGGAATAGAAATCGGTATCAGTTGTCTACAAATAAAGTCGCCTCACCTTAAAAGCATTGGAATTTGTTTTGAAGGACAGCAGATCATTGAAGATGCCCCTTCACTTGAAAGGTTGCTCCTTCATAATTGTTATAAACCTTCAAAAATAACTGTCGTCTCTGCGCCCAAACTGGAGACCTTGGGTGTAATTTGTGACCCGTTTAATAATCACAAGGAGTTGGTGTTTGGCTCCTCACCTTTTCAGGTACCGTATATTATCATCTACACATTTGTAATCATATGCTGCATTTTTCATTTATGCACATAAGTTTTATATCATCTTGGAGTACACTTTGGGTACTAATATTATGTTATATGCTCAATGAAGAGTTCGTCCATTGATAGCCTATCAATGCTGCTGGATTCTGTCAAGATCATATATATCAGAATGTATAGTTTTGATCTGGACATAATTATTGGCTTGCTGCGATGCTTTTGATCTCTGGAGAATTTATACATAGAGGTGATGATTTCATGCACATTGAAAGCCCGTATATATTGTACTAGAATTAACTGTTCAGCTGTCGTTCTTTCGACATACTCTTTTTTCAGACCTTAACTGTTTTCAATCTTCATGTCTACTTAGGCAGAACCACATGGACAAAAACATATAACCAATCGTTGGCGTAATAAGCACAAGGATTTTCTCAGTTCTCATGACATTCATTTGAGGACAATAACGACGGGACGATATGCATCCAACCAGGCAAACAGAAGCTTTGTCACATTCTTCCTATTGAATGCGAGGTTACTATTGTCCATGAGGCTTAATTTTTACAGCAAGAGATTTCTCATGGACGAACATGTTGAACAGTAAAAAAAAGAAGTTTCAGGTGGACAAATGGGCTTCTAAACGTGCTCAGCTTCTATTTACAACAAGTTGTAGACATCCTAAAATAAATTTTTTTGCACAGGATGTTGATTTTATAGATCAGACCGATCCATTTGTTTGTGACTGCAAAAAAGAGTGGTTGTGTTAGATGTTACTGTCATGTTCAATCTGGGTTTTGTCTAAAAGTTTGATGAACAATTAATCCTTGGGATTTTCGTACCATTTGTATGCTTGACTTGCATGTTGTTGCCCTTGTACTCCCCTCGACCTTCCACTACACTGTCGCATCTTTCATGGCTGCTGTTCGTTCCCGTTTGAGGCCTTGCCGTCGTTCTCCGCCTTGGTTAGCTCGCTGTGCTCGCCGCCGTCTGGTGTTGTCAACATGGTCAACAACCAAGAGGAATCAGGAGATGACTGTACGTGGAGAGGCTGACAGTAGGGACGCACCAGGGTCATTGCATTTTGCAAGCAGGTGCCTCGTTATTACAAGCCAAAACAATACTTCCTCCTAATTGTTTGACAACTAGGTTCCACGCCATTGTCAATGTAGTCAATAAACGAGAAAATTACACAACGAGCGGATAACACCAGGGACCCAGCAGCTCGCCCAGTTGTTTTTCAGTTTCAGAGATGGAGCTCAACTGCGCGCTGTGCGGGGGCTGTGGCCCGTCTAGCCCACGCTTACGCTTTTATTAAGCACATGACGAGCCCAGTTGATATTTTTTTCTTTCTGAAATTGGCTAGCCCAGTTCTTTTTTTTTGGAGAATACCAAAACCGAGGCCTACTTGCTTTTCTCAGCCCTGCTGGGCTGCAAATCTTTCAAGACGAGGAGGGATAAGAAATGGGCTTCCCCAGAAAATGGGCTATAAGTTGTAAGAAATGGGCTGTAAATTTTTAAACCAAAGCCAACCGGCAATTGCATTAAAATATCATTTTTTTCAGGATTTCTCTACTCTCTACTCTTATAAAAAACAAAACCAACTGACAATTACATTAAAATACCATCTTTTCACCCACAAGATAAACTACTCATACAAATGCATCTTCATGTTCCGTGCAACGAACGGGCATCTTGCTAGTTAAGATTCTAAATTTCGTTCATTTTTTTGCGGAGAATTGTTTTTTGAATTTTATTTTGATATAATTTTTGAAAACTATTTTTAACGTGACTCAAAATTTCATGATTAAAAGAGTTCGGACCCCACCAAAATATGCAAAATTTCGTTGAATTTTTTAGCAGTGCCCAGAATATATGGTCTGTAATGCTAATAAAAAGAATATGAGCTTCAAATATCCTTAAGAATTAGCAAATAGGTTGTAAATTATTGAAAATAATGGCTAATGGGCTGTATGCTGTTTTCCATAGATTTGGAGGCTGACTTCTGGGCCTACTAGGTTGACGATGACGCTGTCCTAAATTTTTTTTTGATGCGTACTCAAGGCTTTGTCAACTTAGTCAACACACAGCAGTAACTGTTGGATGTCCATCCAACGGCCGCCGTGCTTCTTCAATCTCTGATCTTCCTGCTTCAGCCGCCCAAACCAGCGCCGGCGGGACTGCCTGCTCCCTCCTCCCGTGGCTCGCTGTGCTGCCGCCAGGCCATCCCTCTAACCACCCACACATCCTGTTATTTTCCAGCGACGTCAGCCTCACCCCGCAGCCGACCAGTCAGTGCTCGTTCTCCCCTCAGCATGGGCATCCGCTACGGTGGCTTCGCCGGCTCCGGGTGGTTCTCTTCATGGGCCCCGCCCTCGTCCACCGCGTTTGTGCTCTCGGCGCAGCGAGGTCAACATGGTCAACAAACAACAGCCATCGGAAGAGGCTGACAGTAGGGGCCCACACAGCAAAATACCTCCTTATTATGCGCAAAATATTGATTCGTCCACCTGATAGCTGGGACCCACCAGAAGGGTCTCTGTATTTCATGAAAAAAAACGTTCCCCCCGCTGTCAGCTCGGACCCACCGGAAATGCCTCCTTAATACGCACAAAAAAATGAATACTCCCCCTACTAGCTGGGACTCACCTTGGTGGGAGGCTGACTTGTGGGCCTACTAAGTTTACGGGGACGGAGGGCTTTGTCAACTCAGTCAATATGAACAACTCTAGCTCCAGTGACCGTACGATGTCCATCCAACGGCCGTAGTGCTTCTTGAACCTCTAGTCTTCGTGCTCTAGCCGCCCAAAGCAGCGCCGGTCGTGTCGCGTGCTCCTGCCTCCCGTGGCCGGCTGTGATGCCGCGGAGGCCTCATCACCCCCTACTACTCCCATCGCTGGCCAGGCCATCCCTCTACTCACCCACACCCCCTATTATTCTGCGGCGACGGCAGCCTCGCCCTTGTACTCCTCTTCGTGTGGGCATCCACTGCTGCGTCTTCCCCGGCTCCGCGTCATCCCCTTCCTAGGCCTCGCTGTTGTCCACCACCGTGGTGCTCTCGGCGCGGCGTGGTCAATGTGGTCAATGACTGACTTCCATCAGAAGAGTACTGTGCATGGAGAGGCTGACAGCTGGGTCCACGGCGGCCGCAAGGAAGTGCCTCCTTATTATGCGCAAAATAATTATTCCTCCACCTGACAGCGGGGACCAACCGGACGGGCCACCGTATTTCACGAAAAAACATTTCCCTCTGACTGCTGGGACCCACCAGCTACATGTTCGCACGCAAGGAAGTGCGTCCGGGCAAAAAAAATGATTCGCCCCCCTGACTGCTGGGACCCATCACCTACATCTTCGCACGCAAGGAAGTGCGTCCGGGTAAAAAAACGATTCTCCCCCCTGACTGCTGGGACCCACCAGCTACATCTTCGTAGGCAAACAAGTGCCTGCCAGTCGGGACCCACCTGGTCGAACCGTACGTAGCGTTGTCATTCTAGGCGCGAACGTGTACGTACATACTGGTGTAGTAGAGGCGCGCACGTACACGTACGTATAGCGGCGAAGGTGCAAGAAAGAAAATACGGCCATGTACGTACATACGGGCAGGGTCTCGAACGCCTACTC
Source organism: Triticum dicoccoides (assembly GCF_002162155.2). Classification (NCBI taxonomy): domain Eukaryota; kingdom Viridiplantae; phylum Streptophyta; class Magnoliopsida; order Poales; family Poaceae; genus Triticum; species Triticum dicoccoides. The sequence goes on along the minus strand of NC_041387.1, from coordinate 575,203,243 downwards.
GCGCATACGTACATGGCTGGGTCGGAACGGAGAAACAGCGTCGTCGTCGTGTTCATGGGGAGGCAACGGAATGCGTCATGTTCATCGGGAGGCAACGGTACGCGTGGGAGCCAATCGGTTGGGTCGGAACGGAATGTGTAGTCGTGTTCATCGGGAGGGCTTGGACGGAATAGGCGATGGAAACGAGGCATGGCGTACCGCACAACGGTGGAAACGGCCTTGTGTTCGACCGGCCATGTTTGAAACGGGATCCTGTTCATCGGGAGGGGTCTGGCGTACCGCAAAATGGAGGAAACAGACCTCCTACGGTCAAAACGGGGTCCTGTTGATCGGGAGGGGCCTGGTGTACCGCAAAATGGAGGAAACGGACCTCCTACGGTCGAAACGGGGGTCCT
>NC_041387.1:575164936-575202564 GCF_002162155.2 Triticum dicoccoides | reverse complement strand
GGGGGGGGGAGGGGTGTGGCGTACCGCAAAACGGGACTCCACGAGATACTGTTCATCTCCACCGTCGACCTCCTCCAGCCTCCACGGGCTACCGTCGACCTCCTCCAGCCTCCACGGGCTCCTGTTCATCCAGCCTCCACCGCGCGCTACTCCACCGGCTACTGTTCAACCACCCCTCCACGGGCACCCCTCCACCGTCTACTGTTCATCCAGCCCTCCACACCATGGGGTCCTGTTCAACCACCCCTCCACGGCCATCCCTCCACCGTCTACTGTTCATCCAGCCCTCCACACCACGGGTTCCTGTTCATCCAAAGGCAATGCCACCGCTCACTGTTCATCCAAACCCCCCCGCAACACTCACTGTTCATCCCAGAGGCAGCATCGATCGGCTTCAGTTAGCAGCAGTAGCGAAGGAATCGCTCCATCGGGTTCAGTTAACAGCCATCGATCGATCGCTTGGGTTCAGTAACGCGTAGTCTGCAGTGCAATCGCTCGGGTTCAGTTAGAGCCCAACGCTTCACTCGGGTTCAGTTAGAGCCAACGCCTCGCACACACGCGCGTACGTACGAGAGAAACGCGCATCGCTCCGCCCCCGACCTCCCACCGTAACCGGCAACTCCCCGAAATTTTCCTCCCCCTCTCTTCTACCACGGTTTTTTCCGTCATGGATGGCCCAAAGAATGTCATGCAGCTGCGTCTCCGGCCCGCCTAGGATAAAAAGCCCATTTTCTATCATGATTTTTTGTCATAGAAGTAGGAGCCCACCACATCTATGATGATACCGGGTTTTGTCACAATTATCGTCATAGAAGTGTCATATGTATGACAGAAAAAATTTCGTTCGTCCCAAAATGTCACAGATGTGTCTTTTTTTGTAGTGAGGTGCTCGATTTTCTCACGAAGTTTGAAGATGGTTTCCCCAATGTTCTTGGCATCCAGCTTGTGGTTGTTGGTGAACTCCGCGATCATCGTCTGGTTGGCGTTGAGTCCACGTTCCACCATCTGTTGGCACTTGAAAACATGTTGCTCCATATGTCGGTGTCAAAACCGGCGGATCTCGGGTAGGGGGTCCCGATTTGTGCGTCTTAGGCTGATGGTAACAGGAAGCGAGGGACACAATGTTTACCCAGGTTCGGGCCCTCTCGATGGAGGTAAAACCCTACTTCCTGCTTGATTAATATTGAAGATATGAGTAGTACAAGAGTAGATCTACCAAGAGATCGTAGAGGCTAAACCCTAAGAGCTAGCCTATGATGGTATGATTGTAATTGTGATCGGCCTTCTAAGGACCAACCACTTCGGTTTATATAGACATCGGAGAGGGCTAGGGTTTACATGGAGTCGGTTACAATGAAGGAAACACAATATCCGGATCGCCAAGCTTGCCTTCCACGCAAAGGAGAGTCCCATCCGGACACGGGCCAATGTCTTGAGTCTTGTATCTTCACGCTTCAACAGTACGGACGATGTATACAGTTCGGCTGTCCGGATACCCCCTAATCCAGGACTCCCTCAGTAGCCCCTGAACCAGGCTTCAATGACGATGAGTCCGGTGCGTAGTCTTGTCTTCGGCATTGCAAGGCGGGTTCCTTCTCCGAATACTCCAATGTACCTACTATGATGAATAGTGTCTGGCTCCCCATCAACCTTGCACTCCTCGGCTTCAGTTCCTCAATAATGACCATCTCCATGTGTCAAGAGAATGCGGGGAGCCAAGGAATTTTTGCATTTGCCACCCCCGATCCTTCAGGCTGGCCATCTATTTGAAGAGATGGGAATTCTCAAATCCAAACCTCACTCTCCCCCCTCGAGCAAGCATCCCACAGAGCGCTCCGGAAAAAACCATTCCAACATGGCCGGTCGTCGCAGCTCTTCTTCTCGCTCTCCTTGCTCCAAGTCGGGGGATTGGAAAGAGTGTTCAGTTCCTCATAGCCGTTTGATAAAGTTACAAACCCAAGGGTTTCTCCCACTGGCATTTATGGTCCCCGTTCGAGCCGGAATAGCCACTTATAATGGAGGGGAACAAGTGGAGGGATCTCCTAATCCATCTCCGAAGGAGCGAATATGTCTCATCCCGCAACTGCTAAGGGGCATTGGGTTTCCCATCCACCCGTTTCTTTGCGGGCTCCTGGAGTTCTATGGTCTCTAGTTGCACAACCTTACCCCTGCCTCGGTACTACACATACCAGGGTACGTTGCCCTTTGTGAGCTATTTTTGGGCTGCGAACCTCACTTCGGGTTATGGAAGAAGCTATTCTGCCTTGTCCCCCGCTAGGGAGAATCCCTATGTCAAGTGGGCGGGGCCGAAGTATGGCGCATTGCCGAGACCGGATACCTATCCGGCACTCCCAAGAAGGCACCAGAGAACTGGCCTTCAGAGTGGTTTTACATTGATGACGTTCCCCTTCCGGATCCAGTCCGGACAAGTCTCCCCAAGTTCAGTAACGCCCCACCGAGGGCACATCTAAGCTGGCGCCCCCGGGGCCCCCCAAGAGGAGGATACTAGGGAAATACATTTCCTGATGAGCAGGATAAAGTTACTGGCCAAATCCGAACTGACGATAATCGAGGTCATGGCAATATGCATAATGTGGGGAGTGCAACCGCTTCAATATCGGGGGAAGCCCATGTGGCACTACAACGGGGAAGATGATGCCACTCGCTGCAGCCATAAGGGTCCGGACTCCGCCACTGCTCTGGCAAGGATATTGTCTGGTTTATACAAAGCGGAAGAGGAAGAATTCCTTCGCATTAAACCGCGGGACGGATTCTCCATGTACAACCCCCCAGAGTGGGTAAGTCGTCATTCCTTTCCCTTCTTCACTTACTTTAGCGCTCTCTGCTAAGATTACCCGCATCGATGTTTCCGAGCAGGAACTAAGGAGGGCCATAGAAGGAATCTTCATCCCCTCCCTGCAGCCAGAGGACCCCAGAAGGGCCCTAGATCCAGGACTCGAAGAGGATCCGGATATTACCATGGAGCTTGTCAACGGGGTATTTTATCAAGCGAGCTGTGATGGTGCCTCAGTGGCCATTATTGCCGACTATCCCGGACTGCTCCCTGTGTCGCGTGTAAGCCAAACTAAAAACCCCATCCTCCGAAGAGGACTCCCCTCAGGTGTCATGCCTTACCCTTGAGGCGTCGTGCTATTTGCAGAGACGACGGTCGGAGCGCGGGGCCGAGCCCCTAGGGACTCGTTGACCACGGGCGTCCGGATCGGGCAGGCTCAAGAGGAAGGCGGTGAGGGTCGACACACCGCTGCAAAGGTAAAACAAAAACATGTCCTGCGATTATTGTATTTGAAGTATAACGGCACCCTTCGTGTCCTGGCAGGAAGAGGATCAGCCGGAATATATATCCGGGGATCCCGCCAATCACGCCTCCACCAGCCGGGTTCCAGAACCAGATTCGAGAGCGGAGGCGGACACAGGCCAGTACCGCATAGTTCTCTGACAGAGGATGCGGATATGCTATGGACACGAACTCCGAAGTAGAGAGCGCCATGAATCACCGGCGCTGGAGGGCCATGCTTCGGAAACATCTTCTCCAAAGAAGCATTTAATGCCTTCAATTCGGGGGACGCATACATCCGAGCAGCTCAAGGCGGGCTTGCCCAAGCGACGGACCAGTATGCCAAAGAAATACGGGTAAGAAATTTTGATAAGTATGTGTAACAGTAGCCCCTAAGACTTGAAATGGTTGGAACAACTGTTTTAAGGATCAATTTATGCACAGATCCTTATAGATAAAAATGAACAATTGGCTCGGGAGCTAGAGGAATGCAAGGCCCAGCTGAGGGACACGGTTGCCAAGTTAGAGGAATCCCAAAAGGCCTCATCTGGTAATGTTTGTCTCAATTGTCCGAAGATGCACCAGGTATTAAATGATTCGTATAACAAGTCTAACAGAGAATTCTGCAGACAATCCTGGGGTGAATCCGGAGGGCGTAACGGATGACGACTCGCATCTCACAAGGGAGCTAAAGGCTGGCGAGCGCATACTCATGCAAGTTAGGCAGGAGAAGAACAATCTTCAAGATGCCAATGTCCGGCTAGACGTGGAATTGAAGGACGTCCGCGCTCAGCTGGCGGACTCCGTGAAGGAGAACAAAAGGCTTCGATGCAGAATTTATGGTAAGTATCCAAACGAACTATATTATAGTTCGGCGAGGAAGTATATTGAAAGAATTTTGCTTGTAGGAATGTTAATGGGTCGCCCAGGGGAGGAGATGCCCTCATTTGCGGGCAATTTGCTACAAGACCTTTCGCAGTTGCATGAGCGAGCTCGGCGGGTGATGCACAGCGTTGCTCAAGTCTTGTGGCCAACAAGTTCCCTGCCGAATGGCATGGGGGAGCTTGTGGATATGCTTCAAGGAGCACGGCGGCGCTTCCGATTGTGGAAGGTGTCAGCTTTCCGACAAGGTGCAAGAAAAGCCTGGGCTATGGTGAAGACGCGCTACACCAGGCTGGACCCGAACCATATGGCCAAAGTAGGACTGGTGGAGCCTGATGGGCAAGAAATTCCCGTAAGTCTGGTATATGACCAGGTAGCGTTAGCCGCCAAGTATTCTCAACAGGATTGTAAGCTAGATAGCCTGTTGGATGGTATAGAGGCGGAATATAGTTAGTCTAAGTGACTGTGTAATTCGATGGGCATAAGTAGCCCCTAGCCGGATTAAAATCATTTGTCATGGCGGACCTTTTCGCTTCAGCCCCCGGATACTACAGTCTGGGGTGTGTCCGAATACCCACTTAGTTTTACAAAACCGGGGTATGCATGGAAACCAGGCGTAGGGGTCATAAGTGCTTGAACAGACAAGTACCCAACTAGTTATGTTATATTACATGGATAGTAAGAAACATCTTCCAGGGAGAATAGTTCCATTAGGGGTTCCTTTCCCTGGGTACGCATGCGACAATGCACATGTCTGGACTGCGAGCGATGGCGCAGGATACAAGACTTCTGGGGATTTACGTTGTAATAAACGAATACATCTTTTGTTCACCGACCGAATATTCTCTTAAGGAAACTAGCTTTCGGCTTCACCTAGTATGAGGTACACATCCGGCTGAACCAGCAGTAACAATCGCAGAGGTGCTCCCCTTATGACCTAGCCGAATTAACGGGAACGTAGGGCATAAACACAAGAGCCACGCAACCCAGCTTGGCCACATCTTAAGTCATATCAATGCATATAATGGTGAAGATAAGGCACATGTGGAAAATAAATGCACATGTGATGGGTGAAAAGCCATTAGAGTAATTATTTTTAGCTTCCATATAGGAAGCCCCCAGGTGCTGCTTACACACATAGTGCGCCCGGAGTTATCCGGAAGTCCGTACTATATTAAATATTTTGTGTGAAGAGGAAGAAAAGTTGAGAAAGGAAAAGGGATAGAGCATAAATAAAAGGGAGGGAGTAAGGAGACGAACATTGAGTTCGGCGTTAGGCGTAGAATCTCCGGAGTCTTGCCGCGTTCCATGGGTTCGGCTCGAGTCTGTTATCGGATGCATTACGTAAGCGGTACGCTCCTCCGGTGAGAACTTTGTCAATGATGAAGGGACCTTCCCACTTGGGTTTGAGCTTGTCCTTCTTCTTATCCGGTAGGCGTAGAACGAGTTCGCCAATATTGTAAGTTTTGGCACGTACTTCTCTGCTTTGGTATCGTCGAGCCTGCTATTGATAGAATGCGGAGCGGGCTTTTGCAATGTCGCGCTCCTCCTCTAGGGCATTCAAGTTATCCTGCTGATCTAATTCGGCTTCCTTCTCTTCGTACATGCGTACGCGTGCCGAATCGTGTATGATGTCGCAGGGTAGTACTGCTTCCGCGCCTTACACCATAAAAAATGGTGTGTATCCGGTGGTGCGATTCGGCATGGTCCGCAGCCCCCAGAACACGGAGTCGAGCTCCTCGACCTAGTGTGTATCTGACTCCGTCAAAGATCGCACTAGTCTGGGTTTGATGCCGCTCATGATGAGACCGTTTGCCCGTTCGACCTGGCCGTTTTTTTGGGGATGGTAGACGGAAGCGTAATCGAGCTTAATGCCCATTTTTCCGCACCAAGTTTTCACTTCATCGGCTGTGAAATTGGAGCCATTATCAGTGATGATGCTGTGAGGGATGTCGTATCGGTGTACGACCCCGGATATGAAGTCTATGACTGGTCCGAATTCGGCTGTTTTGACTGGTTTGGCTTCTATCCATTTTGTGAACTTGTCCACCATGACCAATAAGTATTTTTTCTTATGGCTTCCCCCTTTAAGAGGTCCGACCATATCCAGCCCCCAGACCGTGAAGGGCCAAGTTATGGGGATTGTTTGGAGAGCGGTAGGGGGCATATGACTCTGATTGGCGAAGAGCTGGCAACCAACGCAGTGTTGGACAAGGTCCTATGCGTCTGCTCGGGCCATCAGCCAATAAAAGCATGTACGGAAGGCCTTGCTGACTAGTGCTCGAGCCGCGGCGTGGTGCCCGCCCAGTCTGGCATGGATTTCAGCCAAGAGCTGCCACCCTTCCTCTTCAGAGATGCATCTTTGGAGCACTCCGGTAGCACTTTTCTTGTAGAGTTCCCCTTCGTGGACCTTGTAAGCCTTAGAACGCCGGACGATGCAGCGTGCTTCATTTGGGTCCATGGGGAGCTCCTGCCTATTTAGGTAGGCCAGGAAAGGTTCAGTCCACAGGGCAACTATGGCCATGATTTCGTGGGCCGACGATGTAATTTCGGTGGTAGAGCCTCTGATTATGTCTGACGGTTCGGAATCTGGGGGTGAGTTCGGGTCCGTGCTAGTATTGCCGGACTCCCCTTCCCATACTACGGATGATTCGAACAACCTTTCCAGGAATATGTTAGGTGGGACAAGGTCGCGTTTAGCGCCGATGCGGGCGAGGACGTCAACCGCTTGATTGTTTTCTCGAGCCACATGGTGGAATTCGAGGCCCTCGAACCAAGCTGACATTTTGAGGACGGAATTACGGTAGGCCGCCATTTCCGGATCCTTGGCATCAAAGTCTCCATTAATTTGTGATATTGCAAGGTTCGAATCCCCGCGCACTTCCAGGCATTGGATGCCCATAGAGACTGCCATCCAAAGACCGTGCAATAGAGCCTCATATTCGGCTGCATTGTTGGAGTCTATGTATAATATTTGGATGACGTACTGGACCGTGTCTCCGGTGGGAGACGTCAGGACTACACCCGCTCCCAATTCGGCTAGCATTTTAGAGTCGTCGAAGTGCATGATCCAGTTGGAGTATGCGCCGTACTCTTTAGGGAGTTCGGCTTCTGTCCAATCGGCGACAAAGTCTGCCAGTACTTGCGACTTGATGGCCCGCCGTGGTTTGTATGTTATGTCGAACAGAAGGAGCTTGATGGCCCATTTAGCCATCCAGCCCGTAGCGTCGCGGTTATTTATTATGTCATTGAGTGGTACTTCGGAGCCCACCGTAATCGAACACTCTTGAAAGTAGTGTCGCAGCTTATGGGATGCCATGAAGACCGCGTATGCTATTTTTTGGTAGTGTGGTTATCGGGATTTGCATGGGGTGAGGATCGTGGATACGTAATAAACCGGCTTCTGGAGCGGGAATTTGTATCCGTCAACATCTCGTTCGACGACGAGCACTGCGCTTACAACTTGATGTGTTGCAGCTATGTACAGTAGCATAGGCTCGCCGATGTTTGGCGCTGTTAGGACTGGATTACTGGCCAGTAAGGTCTTTATTTCATCAAGTCCGGACGCGGCTGCATCCGTCCACACGAAGTGTTTGGTGCGCTGAAGGAGGCGGTAAAGAGGTAATGCCTTTTCTCCTAGCCTAGAGATAAAGCGGCGCAAAGCGGCCACGCATCCAGCTAGTTTCTGGATGTGCTTGAGGTCAGTTGGTATAGCCAATTGTGATAGAGCTCGGATTTTTGATGAATTCGCTTCAATTCCTCTATTGGAAACAATGAAGCCCAGCAGTTTCCCCGAGGGGACGCCAAAAACGCATTTTTCCGGATTCAACTTGATGTCGTATGTCCGGAGGTTATCAAATGTAAGCCTAAAGTCATCTATTAGGGTTTCAACGTGTCTTGTTTTTATGACCACGTCGTCCACGTATGCCTCCACTATTTTGCCGATTTGTTTTTCCAGGCATGTTTGAATCATGTGTTGATAGGTTGCACCGGCATTTTTAAGCCGAAAGGCATAGTGTTGAAGCAAAAAGGGCCATATGGTGTAATGAAAGCTGTTGCAGGTTGGTCAGACTCTGCCATCTTTATTTGATGGTATCCAGAGTATGCGTCGAGAAAACACAGCGAGTCGTGTCCAGCTGTGGCATCAATGATTTGATCGATGCGAGAGAGGGGAAAGGGATCCTTGGGGCAAGCCTTGTTGAGGTCTTTGAAATCGACGCATAGGCGCCAGGATTTGTCCTTCTTTGGTACCAATACCAAATTTGCTAGCCAATCCGGATGTTTGATATCTTTGATGAATCCGGCCTCAAGTAGCTTGGCTAGCTCTTCCCACATTGCTTGTCGTTTAGGCTCTAAAAATCGCCTTAGGGTCTATTTGACAGGTTTGTATCCCTTTAGTATGTTAAGGCTATGTTCGGCCAATCCGCGCGGGATGCCCGGCATGTCCGATGGGTGCCATGCAAAAATGTCCCAATTTTGGCGTAAAATGTCCCGTAGTGCGGCTCCGTTGCGGGGTTCAACTGTGTCCCGATGGAAGCTGTCTTCGTGGGGTCCGTTGGATGGACTTGCAATTTGACTATCTCGTCTGCGGGTTTAAATGAGGTGGAATTGGGTCGCTTGTCGAGTATCACGTCGTCCCTGTCCATGGTGGCCCGCAGCATTGTTAATTCTTCAGCTGCTACGGCTTCGGATAATGCTTCCAGGGCTAGTGCTGCGGTTTTGTTTTTGGCGCGTAGTAAGACGTTCGGATCACTGGCTAGAGTGATGATTCCATTGGGCCCGGGCATTTTAAGCTTCATGTACCCGTAATGGGGTATAGCTTGAAAGCTTGCGAATGCGTCCCGCCCTAGAAGGGCGTGGTATCCGCTCTAAAAGGAGCCACCTAGAATGTGATTTCTTCAGACCTTTAATTCTCCGGGGTGCCGAATACCACATCAAGTGTGATTTTTCCCGCACACCACGCTTCCCGACTAGGGATAATTCCCCTGAAGGTTGTGCCGCTTTGCTCAATGCGGCTTTTGTCAATTTCCATCTTGTTGAGCGTTTCTTCATAGATCAAGTTTAATCCGCTTCCGCCGTCCATGAGTACTTTAGTGAGCCGAAAGCCGTCCATGATTGGGCTAAGGACCAGAGCGGCTGGTGTCCAAACAGTCTGGAATCGAGGTTCATCACTGGCATTGAAAGTTATAGCAGTGTCGTTCCAGGGGTTTATTTTTGCCACATGGCAGATTTCAGTGGAGCTTCGATGAGCTCGCTTGCGCCTATTGTTTGAGGCGAAAGTCTCAAAGACCGTTAGTACCGTATTGGGCTCGTTGGTGGGATGTTGTTTTGCTTTATGGCCCGCAAGAAGATCCTCACCACTTTTTGCAACCTGTCGGAGTATCCAACATGCCCTAAGGCTATGAGTTGGTGTTGTGTCTGGAGCTCTATGGAGTTTACATGGCCCACCGAGCCATTCTTCCAATACGGTTCCCCGCCCTCGGGTGTGCTTCGGTTTCTTGGGAACTAGATCGGCCGACTTACGAGAGTTCGCCCGTTTAGTTCGGACAAAGGTTCTGGTGAGGGCCGTACTATCCCAAAATTATGTTTGGGTTTTCCAGGCGCTTTCCATCGCACAGTACTTCTGTACTATGGTTGCCAAGTCCGCAAAGTGTACTATGTCACGGCGACTTATAGCATTGAGGAGTCCTTTGTTCGTGCAGTTTTTGCAAAAAAGTGAGACAACATCTTCCTCGCAGCAGTCCTTGACCTTGTTTAGCACAAGGAGGAATCTGGCCCAGTAACGATGTACTGTCTCCTGGGGATCTTGCCTGATGTGGGAGAGACGGCTTAAGTCCGGGTGGGTGTTGTTAGTTGAATCTGGATCCTGGTCCGATCTAGCACCCAGGGGCATGGGAGGCTCTGAGTCTGACAGTCCGGGATCCGGAGTGTTGCCCAATTTCTTTGGCCCAATGCCCGATTCTAAGTCCGAGACCCGGGTCATGTCTTCCACTGGGCAGGTGTTCGGATCAAGGAGGTCGGTGATCCGGACATGGTTCATCCTCAGAGTTGAGGGGTAATCCGTGTGTGGTTCATCCACTACTGCTATCTCATGGGTGGCCGGCGGGGATCTAATGTCCCCTTGGTCAGGTTTAAGCCCGATCCGGTCATAGTCTGTAGCGACTCCAAGAGCGGCGATGCGATCCAAGAGCTCATTAAGGGAGGAGAGCTCCATCGGATCCATCTGTTCGGCGAGTTCCGAACTGACGTGAAGGTTATGCTTGATGACCCAAGAGGCCATCGTCGGCGCGGCCGCCGATGGGGCAGCCATTATGAAGCCGCCAAGTCAGAGAGTTTGGCCTACAGCCAGAGCTCCCCCTGAGGTAATGTTGTCCTTAACGACGAGACGAGCCATCGAGCCTTGCGGTGACGACACAGAGGAACTCTCAATGAAAGCACCAATGTCGGTGTCAAAACCGAGGGATCTTGGGTAGGGGGTCCCGATCTGTGCGTCTTAGGCTGATGGTAACAGGAAGCGAGGGACATGATGTTTACCTAGGTTCAGGCCCTCTCGATGGAGGTAAAACCCTACTTCCTGCTTGATTAATATTGAAGATATGAGTAGTACAAGAGTAGATCTACCACGAGATCGTAGAGGCTAAACCCTAAGAGCTAGCCTATGATGGTATGATTGTAATCGTGATCGGCCTTCTAAGGACCAACCTCTCCGGTTTATATAGACACCGGAGAGGGCTAGGGTTTACATGGAGTCGGTTACAAGGAAGGAAACACAATATCCGGATCGCCAAGCTTGCCTTCCATGCAAAGGAGAGTCCCATCCGGACACGGGCCGAAGTCTTGAGTCTTGTATCTTCATGCTTCAATAGTCCGGACGATGTATACAGTACGGCTGTCCGGATGCCCCGTAATCCAGGACTCCCTCACCATAGCTTCGAGCATTGTCTCCATGCTTCCGGTACGCCTTGGTCCCTCCACATCACAGATGTGCAGCACCCCCTCATGCATCTCAATGGTTTGAGGGTGTTGCACCACCTCCGCAAGATAGGGGTTGATAACCCTCTCGAAAAACTTGTCCTTGGAAACGCTTGGAGACGCCATGATGCTCTAGATCTGTCGGAAAAATAGCTCGAAACAAAGACAGAAGATTTTTGTGTAATATGGTGGTCAAAACTTTCGGGAGATTATATAATGAATTTTTACCGACCAAAATACGTAACGTGCAAGAAAACGGAGTCCAGGAGGCACACGAGGTGTACACGAGACAGGGGGCGCGCCCTGTAGGGGGGGCGCCCTCCATCCTCGTGGATGCCTCGTGTCCTTCCCAGATTACTTCTTTCTTCCATAAATTATTAAATATTCCAAAACAGGGAAAAATTACCATTAGAATTGTTCTGGAGTCGGTTTACTTACCGTACCACATACCTATTCCTTTTCGGAGTTTGAAACGTTCTGGAAAGTGTCCCTTATGTATTCCTCCGAGGTTACGGTTTCAATAATATTAGTTTCAACATTAATAGGATTACCTGAGATATAATGTTTGATTCTTTGACCGTTCACCACCCTCGGACTTGTGCCTTCGAAGGTGTTGATTTTTATGGCATCGGAATGATAGACCTCCTCGATAACGTAAGGACCTTCCCATTTAGAGAGAAGTTTTCCTGCAAAAAATCTTAAATGAGAATTGAATAGCAACACATAATCACCTACATTAAATTCTCGCTTTTGTATCCTTTTGTCATGTCATCTTTTAACTTTTTCTTTAAGTAGCTTGGCATTTTCATATGCTTGGGTTCTCCATTCATCAAGTGAGCTAATGTCAAATAACCTTTTCTCACCGGCAAGTTTAAAATCATAGTTGAGCTCTTTAATGGCCCGATATGCCTTATGTTCAAGTTCAAGAGGTAAGTGACACGCTTTTCCATAAACCATCTTATACGGAGACATACCCCATAGGATTTTTATATGCAGTTCTATATGCCCATAATGCATCATCAAGTTTCTTGGACCAATTCTTTCTAAACCTATTAATAGTCTTTTGCAAAATTAATTTGAGCTCTCTATTACTTAACTCTACTTGCCCACTAGACTGTGGGTGATAAGGGATGCAATTCTATGATTAACATCATACTTAGCAAGCATTTTACGGAAAGCACCATGAATAAACTGTGAACCACCATCAGTCATAAGATATCTAGGGACTCCAAACCTCGGAAAAATAACTTCTTTAAGCATCTTAATAGAGGTGTTATGATCAGCACTACTTGTTGTAATAGCTTATACCCACTTAGCAATGTAATCAACATCACCTAAAATATGTGTATATCCACTAGAGGCAGGAAAGGGTCCCATATAATCAAAGCCCCAAACATCAAATGGTTCAATAACAAGAGAATAATCCATAGGCATTTCTTGACGTCTACTAATATTACCAATTCTTTGACATTCGTCACAAGACAAGACAAACTTACGGGCATCTTTGAAGAGAGTAGGCCAATAAAAACCGGATTGCAATACCATATGTGCGGTTCTGTCTCCAGCGTGGTGTCCTCCATATGATTGAGAGTGACACTTGCGTAGGATCTGTTCCTGTTCATGCTCAGGTACACAATGTCTAATAACACCATCTACTCCTTCTTTATATAGTTGTGTGTCATCCCAGAAGTAATGTCTTAAATCATAAAAGAACTTTTTCTTTTGCTGGTATGTGAAACTAGGTGGTATAAATTTAGCAACAATGTAATTAGCATAATCAGCATACCATGGAGCAGTACGAGAAGCGTTAATGACCGCTAATTGTTCATCAGGAAAGCTATCATCAATAGGTAGTGGGTCATCAAGAACATTCTCTAGCCTAGACAAGTTGTCTGCAACGGGGTTCTCAGCTCCCTTTCTATCAATAATATGCAAATCAAATTCTTGGAGCAAGAGAACCCATCTAATAAGTCTAGGTTTAGCATCTTTCTTTTCCATAAGATATTTAATAGCAGCATGATCAGTGTGAATAGTAACTTTAGAATCAACAACGTAAGGTCTGAACTTATCACAAGCAAATACAACTGCTAAGAATTCTTTTTTAGTAGTAGCATAATTTCTCTGGGCAGAATCAAGAGTCTTACTAGCATATTGAATAACATTTAATTTCTTATCAACTCTCTGCCCTAGAACAGCACCTACAGCATAATCACTAGCATCACACATAATTTCAAAAGGTAAATTCCAATCAGGTGACTGAACAACGGGTGCAGTGATCAAAGCTTTCTTAAGTATTTCAAATGCTTCTACACAATCATCATCAAAGACAAACAGAATATCTTTTTGCAATAAATTAGTCAGAGGCCTAGAGATTTTAGAAAAGTCCTTAATGAACCTCCTATAAAAACCGGCATGACCAAGGAAACTTCTTATACCTTTCATGTCCTTGGGACATGGCATCTTTTCAATAGCATCGACTTTAGCTTTATCAACTTCAATACCCCTTTCAGAAATTTTATGCCCCAAGACAATGCCTTCATTAACCATAAAGTGACACTTTTCCCAATTTAGGACGAGACTAGTGTCTTCACATATCTGCAAAACTCGATCAAGGTTGCCCAAGCAATCATCAAAAGAGGATCCATAAACGGAGAAATCATCCATGAATACCTCACAAATTTTTTCATAAAAGTCAGAGAATATAGCCATCATGCATCTTTGAAAGGTAGCAGGTGCATTACATAAACCAAAAGGCATATGTCTATAAGAAAATGTACCGAAAGGGCAAGTAAAAGTAGTTTTTGATTGATCTTCCGCTGACACAGGTATTTGAGAGAAACCAGAATAACCGTCTAAAAAGCAGAAATGTGTATGTTTGGATAGTCTTTCTAGCATTTGGTCAATAAAAGGTAAAGGGTAATGATCTTTCTTAGTGGCTTTATTTAACTTATGGAAATCAATTACCATCCTATAACCCGTAATAATTCTTTGCGAAATTAATTCATCTTTATCATTAGGAACAACAGTAATGCCTCCCTTTTTAGGGACACAATGAATAGGGCTTACCCATTCACTATTAGCAACGGGATAAATTATACCTGCCTCAAGGTGTTTTAGTATCTCCTTTCTTACCACTTCTTTCATCTTAGGGTTTAATCATTGTTGAGGATCTCTAACCGGTTTGGTGTCTTTCTCCACTTTTATTTTGTGCTGGCATAGAGTAGGACTAATGCCCTTAAGATCATCCAGGGTATATTCAATAGAAACACGGTGCTTCTTCAGAGTTTTCAATAATCTTTCCTCTTCCTGCTCTGAAAGGTTAGCACTAATAATAACAGGATATATCTTCTTTTCATCAAGATAAGCATATTTAACATTATCAGGTAATGGTTTGAGCTCAAACACGGGATCACCCTTGGGTAGAGGAGGATCCCCTAGGATTTCAACAGGTAAGTTGTGTTTCAAGATAGGCACCTGCTGAAGGAATACTTCGTCTATTTCCCTTCTTTCATTCATAAACATATCATTTTCATGGTCTAGCAAATATTGTTCTAACAGATCAGTAGGAGGCACGGAAATAGAAGCAAGACCAATTATTTCATCTTTACTAGGTAATTCTTTATCACGGGGTTGTCTACAAAATTTAGCAAAATTAAACTCATGAGTCATGTCATCTAAGCCAATCATACCAACATCCTTTTTGCAATCAATCCTAGCATTAACAGTATTGAAGAAGGGTCTACCAAATATAATGGGACAAAATTCATCTTGTGGGGAACCCAGAACAAGGAAATCAGTAGGGTATTTAACCTTCCCACACAAGACTTCAACATCTCTAACAATCCCAAAAGGCTTAATAGTATCTCTATTGGCAAGCTTAATGGTAACATCAATATCTTCACACTCAACGGGTGTAATATCGTGCATAATTTCTTTATATAAGTCATAGGGTATTGCACTAGCACTAGCACCCATATCACATAAGCCATGATAACAATGATCTCCTATTTTAACAGAAATAACAGGCATGCCTACAACAGGTCTATGTATCTTAGCATCTGGTTTTGCAATATTGGCGGCTTCATCACAGAAATAGATAACATGCCCATCTATATTATCATCCAAGAGATCTTTAACCATAGCAATACTAGGTTCAACTTTAATTTGCTTAGGAGGTGTATAAGTTCTAGTATTACTCTGACGAACAACAGTTGAAACTTTAGCATGATCCTTTATTCTAACAGGAAAAGGTGGCTTCTCAACATAAGTAGTAGGAACAATATGATCATTATAAGTAATAGTATTTTCTTCAACTGTAATAGGTGCAACTACTTTTATTTCAATGGGAGGATTATATTTAAACCACTTCTCCTTAGGGAGATCAACGTGAGCAGCAAAAGATTCACAGAAAGAAGCTACTATCTCAGAGTCAAGTCCATATTTAGCGCTAAATCCACGGAAAGCATCGGTATCCATAAAAGATTTAACACAATCAAACTTAACTGTTATATCTGACTCCTTACCATCGTCGGAACCCCAATCTTCAGAGTTGCGTTTAATTCTTTCCAATAAGTCCCACTTGAATTCAGTAGTCTTCAGCATATAAGAACTAGCACAGGAAGTATCGAGCATGCTGCGATCATTGAGAGAAAGCCGAGCATAAAATTTTTGAATAATCATTTCTCTTGAGAGCTCATGATTGGGGCATAAATATAACATTGACTTAAGCCTCCTGTCGGTGTCAAAACCGGCGGATCTCGGGTAGGGGGTCCTGAACTATGCGTCTAGGCGGATGGTAACAGGAGACAAGGGACACGATGTTTTTACCCAGGTTCGGGCCCTCTCGACGGAGGTAAAACCCTACTCCTGCTTGATTAATATTGATGATATGGGTAGTACAAGAGTAGATCTACCACGAGATCAGAGAGGCTAAACCCTAGAAGCTAGCCTATGGTATGGTTGTTGTTCGTCCTACGGACTAAAACTCTCCGGTTTATATAGACACCGGAGAGGGCTAGGGTTACTCAGAGTCGGTTACAATGGGAGGAGATCTTCATATCGTATCGCCAAGCTTGCCTTCCACGCCAAGGAAAGTCCCATCCGGACACGGGACGGAGTCTTCAATCTTGTATCTTCATAGTCCGGGAGTCTGGCCAAAGGTCATAGTCCGGCCATCCGGACACCCCCTAATCCAGGACTCCCTCAGTAGCCCCTGAACCAGGCTTCAATGACGACGAGTTCGGCGTGCAAGTTGTCTTCGGCATTGCAAGGCGGGTTCTTCTTCAAATTCCCTGCACCCGTCGAATAGTGTCCGGCTTCTAGTGCGTGCTGCCCTCCTCGGCTTCTGTGCCCCATAATAACCATCTCCCACGTGTCAAACGAATGAGAAAAGCCAGGGGATTTTTTCATTTATCCCCCCGGTTGCGTTAATGAACCGCCCATAAAAGAGACGGGGATTTAGATCCAATTCACACCATCTTCCCTCCACGAGCTTTCATCAGAGTGCCTCTGACAGAGATCCATTCCACCATGTCCGGTTGGTGCAGCTCCTCCTCTCGCCTCTGCAGCCCTTGGCCCGGAGATTGGGGGCGGTGTTCCGTCCCGCATAGCGAGCTAGTAGTGCTTCAGTCCAAGGGGCTTCTCCCCCCAGCATATATGGTCCCAGTTCGAGCCGGGATTGCTACCTATAGCGGCGGAGAGCAGGCGGAGAGCGTCCCCTATCCCTCTCAAGGAGAGCGGGTATGCCAAGTCCCTTATTTGATGAGAGGACTCGGATTTCCAATTCATCCGTTTCTCTGAGGGTTGCTGGAGTTCTATGGCCTCCAACTACACAACCTCACGCCCGCCTCCATTCTGCATATTGCGGGCTTCGTGGCCCTCTGCGAGCTGTTCTTGGGCGTTGAGGCCCATTTCGCGCTGTGGAAGAGGTTGTTTTGCCTCGTGCCCCGTTCTCAGGGGGGTCTATTTATCAAGTGGGCGGAGCCGAACTATGGCGCATCGCCGGGACCGGATATCTATCCGGTACCCCAAAGAGGACGTCTGAGGACTGGTCCTCGAAGTGGTTCTATATAGATGATGTCCCCCTGCCGGACCCTGTATGGATCGGCCTCCCTGAGTTCAACAATGCTCCGTTGAAGAAGCGCCTGAGCTGGCGCCCACGGAACCCTCAGAGGGAAACTGACAGGGACGTCCTTTACCTGATGAGCCGGATAAGGTTGTTGGCTCATTCCGGACTGACCATGATCAAGGTCATGGCCATATGCATTACGCGAGGAGTACAGCCGCTTCAATACAGAGGCCACCCCATGTGGGATTTCAACGGGGAGGACGACGCCACCCGGTGCGGTCGTAAGGGGCCAGATTCGGCCGCCACTTTAACGAGAATCTTATCCGCTTTGTACAAGGGAGAAGAAGAGGAATTCCTCCGTGCCAACCCGGAGGGCGGATTCTCCATGTACAATCCTCCCAGTTGGGTGAGCGAACATTTTCACCTGCCGACCCGCTTTCAAAATTCCCATAGTTGAGTACTTAGTCTAACAATGTTAACGTAGGAGCTGCGCCGGACTGTGAAAGAGATAAACAGTCCTCCTCCACAACCCGAGGACCCGGAACGGTCCCTCGATCCGGACTCCCAAGAGGATCCGGACTTATGCGTGGAGTTAATTGACGGGGTGTTTCATCAACTGAGTAGGGACAACACCCCAGTGGCCATTACGGCCGACTACCCCGGACTGCTTCCAGCCTCAAAGGTAACCGAGACCGAAGTCCCAGTATTTTCGAGGAGATCCATCCATGCTTTATCTTGAATGCCATGAACTAATAGTGTTTCGTTTCGGAGGGTAAATCCTTGAGGCGGAAGGCCGAGCCCGTGGTGGGCAGCCAACAAGGGCCGCTGAAGCCAGGCAGGTCAAAAAGAAGTGCGGACCAGATCGAGATTCTGGCGCAACGGTACGGCGTGCAAATTTAACGCCTAGGGTTTATGCCCTTGAGTCTTACTAACGCTCATGATTTTCTTAGAAGGAAGAGAGCCCGCCAGACTATATCCGCCGGCCAAGGTTCAAGGCCGGGTCCGGAAGCGGAGACGGGCATGGGGCGCACCTTGGGCGTTCCTCCGACAGAGGACGCAGACGGGCTATCTGACACCAATTCAGAGGTGTTGACTGCCCTGAACCGTAGGCGTCGCCGGACTGTTCTTGGTGACGCATGTTTTCCCCAGAGGCGTTGGACACCTTTAATACAGGAGATGCGTATCTTCGTGCCGCTCAAAATGGTCTAGCCAGAGCCACAGAGCAGTATGTAAAAGACATACAGGTGGGTAAAATTGAAGGTTATATATGTCAGTAGCCCCTGAGACTTGAAACAGTGAAGATAACTGTTTTAAGGATCATGTGTTATGCAGTGTCTTACAAAGAAGAATACGCAACTGTCCTAGGAGCTTGAAGAGTGCAAGGCCCAACTCGAGGCCGCACTGGCCACTTCAGAAAATGCCAAGGAGACGCCCTCGGGTAATATATGCTTCGAAAGATAATTCCGTTGTGAAGTGCGGCAGGTGTGCAACTCTGACTATAATAGTGTAGATGGGGCCGGAGTAAATCCGGACAAGCAACAACTCCTACGCCAACGAAAGGCTGGCGAGAGCGTGCTGACGAGGGTGAGGCAAGAGAAGAACAAACTTCAAGACGCCAATACCCAGCTGGGCGAGGAACTAAAGGATGTTCGTATTCACCTGTATGCTTTCGTAAAGGAGAATCGGCGACTTCGACGCGGCATTTTTAGTAAGTGCTTGAACGAATCTTCAAAAAAAGAATTCAGCGAGGAAGTCGATTAACAGAGCTATGTCTGTAGGTCTGCTGACAGGTTGTCCTGCGGAGGAAATGCCCGGTTCAACGGGAGACCTTCTTCCCGAGTTGTTGCAACTGCACGAACGAGTTCGGCAGGCAATGCAGAGCGTCATTCAGGCTATGTGGCCATCCCTCTCCATGCCCAAAGGCCTTGGGGAGCTTACAAAGAAGCTGGAGGGAGTGCGGCAGCGCTTCCGGTTGTGGAAGATATCAGCCTGCCGTCAAGGTGCTAGGGAGGCCTGGGCCATGGTGAAGACTCGGTACACGAAGGCTGACCCAAACCACATGGCCGAGGTTGGCCCTATGGGTCCTAACGGAAAGGAGATCCCTGTCAGCTTAGTATATGGCCAGGTAGAGCTGGCTGCAAAGTATTCCCAACAGGACTGTAAATTAGACCGCCTGTTGGATGGTATTGAAGAAGAATATACCGAGTCGGATTGACTCTGTAATTTAAAATGACATGAAAAATGCCTTCTAGCCGGATTGTAGATCGTTTGTCATTGTGGACCTTTTCGCTTCAACCTCTGGACCCTATAGTCCGGAGTGTGTCCGAATACCCTCTCGATTATGTAAGAACCGGGGCATGCATGGAGACAAGGCATAGGGGTCATAATTGCTTTAGCAAACAAGTGCCCAACTAGTTATGTTATATTACATGGTTAGTAAGAAACATCTTCTAGGGAGAATAGTTCCGTTAGGGGTTCCTTTCCCTGGGAGGCATGCCCTAAAGTGCATGTCCGAACTGCTAAAAAGAGCAGAAAAGCATATGGGGGCAGATAAATAAACAAGAAAGATCATCTTTTAGTTCACCGACCGAATATTCCTGTAAGAACGCTAGCTTTCGGCTTCACCCAGTCTGAGGTACACATCCGGCTAACCCGGCAGTAACAATCGCAGAGGTTCTCCCTTTACCACCTAGCCGAACGAACGGGAATGTAGGGGTAAGCACAGGAGCCAGGCAACCCAGCTTGGCCAAAACTTAAGTCATATCGATGCATATAATGGTGTATAAAAGGTTCATGCGGAAGTGTCACACATGTTTTGGGCATGAGGCCCTTTTTATATAAACTTCTGATAAAGAAGCCCCCAGGTATGATGAGCGCGGGTGGCGCGTCAAGTATGTGCGAACAATGCACATGCAAGCCCCTAAGGGCTTGGGAGAAAAAAGGTAGGGAGAGGGAGCGAAATCCCGGACAGCTAATGTGAAAAACTAAAAATAAAAATAAAAAGGGGACAGAGGAAGGAGACGAACATGGAGTCCGGCGCTAGGCGTAGAATCTTCGTAGGCGTGTTGCGTTCCATGGGTTCGGCTCGAGTCGGTTGTCCGATGCGTTTTGCAGACGGTACGCTCCACCAGTCAGGACTTGGTCGATTATGAAGGGACCCTCCCATTTGGGCTTGAGTTTGTCCTTTTTCTTGTCCGGCGGGCGTAGAACTAGTTCGCCAATGTTATAAGTTTTGGCCCGTACTTCTCTGCTTTGATATCTTCGAGCCTGCTATTGATAGAATGTGGAACGAGCTTTTGCCACATCGCGCTCCTCCTCTAATGCGTCCAAGCTGTCCTGCCGATCAAGCTCGGCTTCTCTTTCTTCGCATATGCACACTCGAGGTGAGTCATGAATTATGTCGCATGGTAGTACTGCCTCTGCGCCGTATACCATAAAAAATGGTGTGAATCCGGTAGTGCGATTCGGCGTGGTCCGCAGCCCCCAGAGTACGGAGTCAAGCTCCTCTACCCAGTGCGTGTTAGATTCCTTGAGGGCTCGCACTAGTCTGGGTTTGATGCTGCTCATAATGAGACCGTTGGCTCACTCGACTTGACCATTGGTTTGAGGGTGATAGACTGAAGCGTAGTCGAGCTTAATGCCCATGTTTTTGCACCAGACTTTAACTTCATCGGCCATGAAGTTTCTGTCGTTGTCAGTGATGATGCTGTGGGGGACGCCGTAACGGTGTATGACCCCGGATATGAAGTCTATGACCGGTCCGGATTCGGCCGTCTTTACAGGCTTGGCCTCTATCCATTTGGTGAATTTGTCCACCATGACCAGTAGATATTTTTGCTTGTGGGTTCCTCCTTTAAGGGGTCCAACCATGTCAAGCCCCCAGACCGCAAAAGGCCAGGTAATGGGTATAGTTTGTAGGGCGGTAGGCGGCATGTGGCTTTCGTTGGCAAATAACTGGCAACCGACGCATCGCTGCACTAAGTCCGAAGCATCTGCCCGGGCCCGTTGGCCAATAAAATCCGGTACGGAAGGCCTTGCTTACAAGGGCCCGGGTTGCGGCGTGCTGCCCGCCAAGTCCGGCGTGAATTTCAGCCAGAAGGTCTCGCCCTTCCTCTTCAGAGATACACCTTTGAAGGACTCCGGTTGTGCTTTTCTTATAAAGCTCTCCCTTGTGGACTTTGTAGGCTTTAGATCGGGAAGTTCCTGCCTAGTTAGGTAGGCTAGGAATGGTTTTGTCCACGGGGCAATGACTGCCATTATTGTGTGGGCTGACGGTGTTGTTTCGTTGGCGGAGCCACCAACTGTGTCAGAGTGTTCAGTGAGGGGCAGTGCAGTTGTGTTCGGGCTATTGTTTCAGGACTCTCCCTCCCATGATACGGATGGCTGGAACAGCCTCTCTAGAAAGATGTTGGGAGGGACGGCATCGTGCTTGGCGCCGATGCGTGCTAACACGTCTGCTGCCTGGTTATTCTCCCGGGCTATGTGATGAAATTCGAGCCCCTCAAACCGAGCTGACATCTTTAAGACGGTGTTGCGGTAAGCTGCCATTTTCGGATCCTTGGCGTCAAAATCTCCATTTATTTGGGATATTGTGAGGTTTGAATCCCCGTGGACCTCTAGGCGCTGAATGCCCATGGAGACTGCCATCCGGAGACCATGTAGAAGGGCCTCGTATTCGGCTGCATTGTTGGAATCCGTGTACAATGTCTGAAGTACGTATTGGACTGTATCTCCGGTTGGGGACGTCAGAACGACACCAGCCCCCAAGCCAGCCAACATTTTGGAGCCATCAAAGTGCATGATCCAGTTGGAGTATGCGCTGTACTCTTTAGGGAGCTCGGCTTCAGTCCATTCGGCGATGAAGTCGGCCAAAACCTGCGACTTAATAGCTCGCCTTGGCTTGTAAGTTATGTCGAACGGGAGGAGCTCGATGGCCCATTTGGCAATCCGGCCCGTTGCGTCGCGGTTGTTTATAATATCATTAAGAGGTACTTCGGATGCCACTGTTATGGAACACTCTTGAAAATAGTGTCACAGCTTCTGGGATGCCATGAACACCGCGTATGCTATCTCCTGATAATGCGGGTACCATGACTTGCATGGAGTTAGGACAGTGGACACGTAGTACACTGGTTTTTGGAGAGGGAACTTGTGTCCGTCCGTTTCTCGTTCGACGACGAGCACCGCGCTTACAACTTGATGGGTTGCCGCGATGTATAATAGCATTGGTTCGCCCGTGTTGGGTGCGGCCAGGACCAGATTTGTTGCTAGTATGGCTTTTATTTCTTCGAGTCCGGCCGTGGCGGCATCCGTCCACTCGAAGTGTTCGGTGCGCCGCAGGAGGCGATAGAGAGGTAATGCATTTTCTCCTAAGCGGGAGATAAAGCGACTTAGAGCCGCCACGCATCCTGTTAATTTTTGTATTTGTTTGAGGTCTTTTGGGGTATCCAATTGTGACAGAGCTCGGATCTTGGTTGGGTTTGCTTCAATTCCTCTACCGGATACGATGAAGCCCAAGAGCTTTCTGGCTGGTACGCCAAAAATGCACTTTCTCGGGTTGAGCTTAATGTCATATGTTCGGAGATTGTCGAACATGAGCCTCAAGTCGTCTACTAGAGTATCGACGTGTTTGGTTTTGACGACCATGTCATCTACGTATGCTTCAACTGTTTTGCCGATCTGGTTGGCCAGACATGTCTGAATCATGCGCTGATATGTTACGCCGGCGTTTTTGAGCCCGAAGGGCATCGTGTTGAAGCAGAATGGGCCGTATGGGGTGATGAATGCCGTTGCGGCTTGGTCTGACTCTGCCATCTTGATTTGGTCGTAGCCAGAGTATGCATCGAGGAAACACAATGAGTCGTGTCCTGCGGTGGCGTCGATGATTTGATCAATTCGGGGGTGTGGGAAAGGATCCTTTGGGAAGGCCTTATTTAGGTCTTTGAAATCGACACATAGGCGCCAGGATTTGTCCTTCTTTGGTACCATTACCAGGTTTGCTAGCCAGTCCGGATGTTTTATATCTCTGATGAATCCGGCTTCCAGTAGTTTTGCTAGCTCTTCTCCCATGGCTTGTCTCTTGGGTTCGGAGAAACGCCGTAGAGTCTGCTTAACAGGCTTAAACCCTTTTAGGATGTTCAGGCTGTGCTCAGCCAACCTTCATGGGATTCCTGGCATGTCTGAAGGGTGCCAGGCAAAAATGTCCCAATTTTCTCACAGGAATTCTCTGAGTGCGGCGTCTACATCGGGTTTTAGTTGTGCCCCGACGGAGGCCGTTTTTGTGGGGTCCGTTGGATGGACTTGGAATTTAACTATTTCGTCCGCTGGTTTAAAAGAGGTGGACTTGGATCTCTTATCTAGTATCACATCGTCTCTGTCCACCGTGGAGCGCAACGCAGTTAGTTCCTCGGCCGCTAGGGCTTCGGATAATGCCTCTAGGGCCAGTGCGGCCGTCTTATTTTCGGTGCGGAGCGCTGTGTCCGGATCACTTGCAAGAGTGATGATTCCGTTGGGTCCGGGCATTTTGAGCTTCATGTACCCATAATGGGGTATGGCTTGAAAAATTGTAAATGCTTCTCACCCTAGCAGAGCGTGGTATCCGCTGCTGAACGGGGCCACTTGAAATGTGACCTCCTCGGATCTGTAATTATCCGGCGTGCCGAACACCACATCCAGTGTGATTTTCCTTGAACAGCACGCTTCCCGGCTTGGTATTATTCCTCTGAAGGTTGTGTTGCTTCGCTCAATGTGGCTCCAGTCTATTTCCATTTTTCACAGGGTTTCCTCGTAGATGAGGTTAAGTCCGCTGCCGCCGTCCATGAGTACCTTTGTAAGTCGGAAGCCATCCACTATCGGACTGAGGACCAATGCGGCTGGTTCTTGGGCTGTCCGGAATTTAGGTTCATCACTGGCATTAAAAGTAATAGCCGTGTCACACCATGGGTTTATTGTTGCTACTTGGTATACTTCGGTAAGGTTGCGGAGGGTTCATTTCCTCGCATTGTTTGATGCAAAGGTCTCGAAGACTGTCGACACCGTACTGGCGTTTCTAGGGTGGTGTTCTTCGGATTCTGGAGTTAGAAGCTCCTCGCCACTTCTGGCCACCTGCCGGAGTATCCAACATGCTCTAAGGCTGTGAGTTGGTGTGACTTCCCCTGAACTATGAATTTTACAGGGTCCATTGAGCCATCCCTCCAATACGGTCCCATACCCTATAGAGGGTTTTTGTTTTCTGATGTTTGGCTCAGGTGCCTGGCGATAATGCGCCCTTTTGTTTCGGACTCGTGTTGTATTCAGGGCCGGATTGTCCCAGAATTTATCTTTGGTTTTCCGAACGCTTTCTGCCGCACAGTACTTTCCTACTATAGATGTCAAGTCGGCGAAGCGTGTAATGTTGCGGCGACTTATAGCCTTGAGGATTCCGATGTCCGTGCAGTTGTTACAGAAGAATGAAATTGCTTCTTCCTCACGGCAGTCCTTTATCCTGTTCATAACCAGGAGGAATCTGGCCCAATAGTGGTGTACTGTTTCCCCAGGCACTTGTCGTATTTGGGATAAATCCCTTATAGTTGGGTGGGCGGGTGGATTTAAATCCGAAACCTTGCCCGACAAAAGATTCAGGGGCCAAGAAGTTTCCGAATTCGGAAGCTTGCTTTCTTGGACATTATTCAATGAATCAGGCCTGCTGCCTGACTTTAGGTTCAGGACTTGAGCATCATCCTCCCCTCCGCG
The DNA here is from genome assembly GCF_002162155.2 of Triticum dicoccoides. Classification (NCBI taxonomy): domain Eukaryota; kingdom Viridiplantae; phylum Streptophyta; class Magnoliopsida; order Poales; family Poaceae; genus Triticum; species Triticum dicoccoides. The sequence continues at coordinate 575,177,617 of NC_041387.1, read as the reverse complement.
GGTATCCGGCTTGGAGGGGTCGAGAATCCGGACACATCTGGTCCTTAGAGCGGGCGAAAATGCGCCGCATTGTTCTTCCACCACTTCAACGTGGTGGGTGACCTGGGGAGAGTCGATCTCTCTCTGATCGGGTTTAAGCCCAATCAGGTCGTAATCTGTAGCGACTCCCAGGGTGGCAATGCGATCCAGGAGCTCATTCAGGGAAGAGAGCTCCATCGGATCTAACTGCTCAGCGAGTTCCGAGCTGATGTGAAGATTGCTTTCGATGGCCCAAGAGGTCATCGTCGGTGCGGTGGCCGAACAGGCGGTCATCAAAAACCTGCCTAGCCGGAGAGTTTGGCCGACAGCCAAAGCTCCTTTAGCAACAACGCCGTCTTTAAAGACGGGGTGTGGCATCCTTCCTGACGGTGATGACACAGAGGAACTCTCAATGAAAGCACCAATGTCGGTGTCAAAACCGGCGGATCTCGGGTAGGGGGTCCCGAACTATGCGTCTAGGCGGATGGTAACAGGAGACAAGGGACATGATGTTTTTACCCAGGTTCGGGCCCTCTCGACGGAGGTAAAACCCTACTCCTGCTTGATTAATATTGATGATATGGGTAGTACAAGAGTAGATCTACCACGAGATCAGAGAGGCTAAACCCTAGAAGCTAGCCTATGGTATGATTGTTGTTCGTCCTACGGATTAAAACTCTCCGGTTTATATAGACACCGGAGAGGGATAGGGTTACACAGAGTCGGTTACAATGGGAGGAGATCTTCATATAGTATCGCCAAGCTTGCCTTCCACTCCAAGGAAAGTCCCATCCAGACACGGGACGGAGTCTTCAATCTTGTATCTTCATAGTCCGGGAGTCCGGCCAAAGGTCATAGTCCGGCCATCCGGACACCCCCTAATCCAGGACTCCCTCACCTCCCCCAAGCTTGAGCGATGCTTTATGCTTCGCGAGGCCAGAAATTATATATGTAATTACGATCACGGTGAACAAGATGCATAGGATAGAACTTCTGGTGAAATTCCAACTTCAATCGTTTATAGTTCCAAGATCATGTATCATCACATAGCCTATACCATGTCAATGCATCTCCCTTCAAAGATAAAGGGAAGACCTTCCTCTTAACAACATCATCGGGAAATACCTGCAAGCTTAAATAATCCACATGCTTCATCCACAAAGATAAGGTGTAAATTGGGATGCAATGTTCCATCTCCTGCAAAGGGATTAGCTAGCAGTTTCTCTATCATAGCCGAAGGAATTTCAACGTAAACATTTTCAGTAGGTTCAGTAGGTTGAGGAGAAACTCTTTGCTCTATTGGTCGGGGTGAAGATACCCCGAACAAGCCCCTCAAAGGATTAGTTTCCATAGTAACAAGTGACCGAAAATTTCAGCACACTACATAAATGTTTCCATACCAAGTTCCACTCACCAAAGGCGCTTCACTCCCCGTCAACGGCGCCAGAAAAGAGTCTTGATGAGCCACAAGTATAGTGGATCTATCGTGGTACTTTAGATAAGTAAGAGTGTCGAACCCAACGAGGAGCAGAAGGAAATGACAAGCGGTTTTCAGTAAGGTATTCTCTGCAAGCACTAAAATTGTAGGTAATAGATAGTTTTGTGATAAGATAATTTGTAACGAGTAACAAGCAATGAAAGTAAATAAGGTGCATCAAGGTGGCCCAATCCTTTTTGTAGAAAAGGACAAGCCTGGTCAACTTATTATAATGAGAAAAGCGCTCCCGAGGACACATGGGAATTATCGTCAAGCTAGTTTCATCACGCTCATATGATTCGCGTTCGGTACTTTGATAATTTTATATGTGGGTGGACCAGTGCTTGGGTACTGCCATTACTTGTACAAGCATCCCACTTATGATTAACCCCTATTGCAAGCATCCGCAACTACAAAAGAAGTATTAAGGTAAACCTAACCACACCATGAAACATATGGATCCAAATCAGCCCCTTATGAAGCAACGCATAAACTAGGGATTAAGCTTCTGTCACTCTAGCAACCCATCATCTACTTATTACTTCTCAATGCCTTCCACTAGGCCCAAATAATGGTGAAGTGTCATGTAGTCGACGTTCACATAACACCACTAGAGGAGAGACAACATACATCTCATCAAAATATCGAACGAATACCAAATTCACATGACTACTAATAGCAAGACTTCATCCATGTCCTCGGGAACAAACGTAACTACTCACAAAGCATATTCATGTTCATAATCAGAGGGGTAATAATATGCATAAAGGATCTGAACATATAATCTTCCACCAAGTAAACCAATTAGCATCAACTACAAGGAGTAATCAACACTACTAGCAACCCACAGATACCAATTTGTGGTTTTGATACAAGATTGGATACAAGAGATGAACTAGGGTTTGCGAGGAGGTGGTGTTGGTGAAGATGTTGATGGAGATTGACCCCCTCCCGATGAGAGGATCATTGGTGATGATTTCCCCCTCCCGGAGGGAAGTTTCCCCGGCAGAACAGCTCTGCCAGAGCCCTAGATTGGTTCCACCAAGGTTCCGCCTCGTGGCGGCGGAGTTTCGTCTCATGAGCTTGCCTTTAATTTTTCCAGGATAAAACACCTCATATAGCAGAAGATGGGCACCGGGAGGCCACTAGGGGGACCAGGAGACAGGGGGCGCACCCTGTAGGGGGGGCGCCCCCGCCCTCCTGGCCAAGGTGTGGGCCCCCTCAAGTACTTTCTTTGCCCAATAATTCTTATTAAATCCAAAAATGGCTTCCGTGGAGTTGCGGGACTTTTGGAGCTGTGCAGAATAGTTTCCAGTATTTGCTCCTTTTCCAGCTAGAATCCCCGCTGCCGGCATTCCCCCTCTTCATGGTAAACCTTGTAAAATAAGATAGAATAGCCATAAGTATTGCGACATAACGTGAAATAACAGCCCATAATGAAATAAATATTGATATAAAAGCATGGTGCAAAATGGACGTATCAGTTCACCACTTCCATTGGTGCCTCTCCGATGATGCGTGAGTAGTTCTTTGTAGACCTTCGTGTCTGTAGTTAGTAGCTAGATGGCTTCCTCTCTCTCTCTCTCTCTCTTGATTATCAATACAATGGTCTCTTGGAGATCCATACGACGTAAGTCTTTTTGCGGTGTGTTTGTTGGGATCTCATGAACTTCGAGTTTATGATCAGTTATATCTTTTTATATCCATGAAAGAGTTTCTTTGATCTCTTATATGCAGGATTGCTTATATCCTCGTATTTCTTCTCCGATATTTGGGTTTTGTTTGGCCAACTTGATATATTTGTCTTGCAATGGGAAGAGGTTCCCGGTAGTGGGTTCGATCTTACGGTGCTTGATCCTAGTGACAGGAAGGGAACTGACACGTATGTATCATTGCTACTAAGGATAAAAATATGGGATCTATATCTGCCGCAATAGATAAACGTATCTCGTCTACATCATGTCATCGTTCTTATTGCATTACTCCGTTTTTCCATGAACTTAATACACTAGATGCATGCTGGATAGCGGTCGATGTGTGGAGTAATTATACCTGGCCAAATGGGCCGGCCCGGCACGGCACAGCCTGACCTGGGTTAAACGGGCCAGGCACAGCACGACCCATTCAGGAACGCCAAGTAATCGTGTCGTGCCGGGCCGGCACGCGTAACTGACCTCTCTGGCCCAGGCATGACCCCCTTGCTACAAGGGCTGGCACGGCGGCCCGTCTAGCACGCCAGTAGAGCTAGCCCGAGTAGGCACGTCCAAGTACAGGCGTAGCCTACATCGATCGTTTGTTGTTTTCTAAAAAAACATCGATCATTGCCCTGTTGGCTCTGGATGGCTACCTCGTTGGCATCACTGGAATAAAAAAATGAATCGGTAGATAGGGATCGCAGGCATGCCTGTGACTGTGTGCAGCTCCACAGTGCGCTAGTCCGCACATGACAGAGTCAACATCGATGCATGGATAAGGGATCGCAGGCACGCACATATCCCTGGTCCTGACTCCTTGTCCCTGGTAGGTATACATAGCAGTAGAAATACGTAACACTAGGCTAGTCGTGTTGTGCCGGGCTGGCATGCGTGCCAGGCATGGAAGCCCAGGCACGGTCCACTAAGCTACATGTCATGCCGGTCCGTGACGGGCCGGGCACGCGGGCTATCGTGCTGGCCCGATAAAAACGACCCGTTTGCCAGGTATAGGAGTAATGGTAGTAGATGCAGGCAGGAGTCGGTCTACTAATCTTGGACGTGATGCCTATGTAATGATCATTGTCTGGATATCGTCATGATTATTTGAAGTTCTATCACTTGCCCAACAGTAATTGTTTTCCCACCGTTTGCAATTTTTTTGAGAGAAGACACTAGTCAAACCTACGGCCCCCGGGTCTTCTTTCTCATATATTTGCCTTGCGGTCTACGTTTTCCTTGCGTTTATTTTCAGATCTATTAGACCAAAAATACAAAAATACCTTGCTGCACTTTATTTCATTTGCGATCTATTATTTCAATCTATTACAACTTTCTCCTGTCCATGCACCATTTCTGGCGTTGTTACTCAAAAGGGATTGACAACCCCTTTAACACGTAAGGTACACAACAAAAAACAATACACTTCCGTGATGATACGTGTTTGTCATAGTAGGTCGTGTTTTTTGTCATGCATGTTCATCCATGACAAATTTATGACAGAATCAAGATAGTCATACATGTGCTGTCGTAGAAGTGTTCGATGACATTACCAAAATTATCATCACGGAAGTGTCCACTTCCATGACGATAAATCGCGCGTCACAGAAGTTCTTTCATCAAGGGTGACCGACACGTGGCATCCATCGTAACGGAACGCCGTTAAGCTATCGGGTCGGGTTTTGGATCCGATAACCCGCTAACAGCCCCGACCAATGGGGATTTTCCACGTGTAGAATCATCATTGGCTGGAGGAAACACGTGTCGGCTCATCGTTGGGACAGATGTCATCCACTCATTGGACAGAAGGCGCCTATGATACGTCGACACGTGGCACGACCAATCAAGTTTAAATGGGTCGGCCCAACTAAAGGCCCACAAGATTTGGCGGCCCATAATGGGCCGGCCCAGTTAAAGGCCCACGAGATTTTGCGGACTATAATGGGTTGGCCCAGCTAAAGGCCCACAAGATTTCGCGGGCCATAATAGGCCGGCCCAGGTAAAGGCCCACAAAATTCTTGCAGATCATAATGGGCCGGCCCAGCTAAAGGCCCACGAGATTTCACCGACATTAATGGGTCGGCCCAGCTGTAGGCCCACAAGATTTTGAGGACCCTAGTAGGCCGGCCCATTAACTAGCTGCCATGTTTTGGGCCAAATGTCGGCCCATAATTGATCCGGTCCATTAATGGCCTGCCACGTTCCGGGCCTAGTAATGGCCCATATAAGAGTCGGCCCATTAAAAGCCTCCGACTTTCTGGGCCAAATCACGGCCCAGATCAGGTCCGGCCCTTTAAGAGGCTTTGGGCTCAATTATGGCCCATATCAGATTCGGCTCGTTGACTGGACGCTATGTTTGTGGGCCCACTTGCTAAAGGCCCATTTAGTAATTCGGCCTGATATTAGTTTCGGCCTGTTAAGGGTCCATTTAACATTTCGGCCCTATATTAATTTCGGCCTGTTAAAAGCATGTCATATAGTTGGGCCTAACTACGGCCCGGTTTGCATCCGGCCTGCTCGCAGCCGATATCTGATTGGGCCAAACAAGGACTGAGACAACTTTGGCCTGTTAAAAGCCCGTGAATTGATTCGCACAATCATGGGTCAAGGTCCATTTCGGGTTGCCGTCGGCCCGTGAGCTATTCGGCACGTTTCAGTCCCAGCCTACTTCTCAGCCTCCTAAAAGCCCATTGAGTTTTCTTGCAAAAAGAGGGCCGGGGGTTACTCGGCCTATTAAAGGCCCGAATCTACTAGTGGGCCAGTTTGACGGGGCCCATGATGCGGATCATACATCGTGATTGCATGACGGCCCAATTATGTACCGTAATTTTACGGTTTGGCCGGTTTACTGCAAAGACAGGATATATATACAGTAAAATAACTGCAGCATCATGAATAAGAAAAAACCTAGACTATACAATAAAGAAATTATGGCATATTACATCGACTGGGCATCAAAGTTTGCCACTATGATAATAAAGCACAAGCAGACAGCAGATTACATACACTAGGCATCAAAGATCGCCACCAGTGCAAATAAACACGCCGACAAAATAATATACAAAACCGACAGCACTTCAATAGAGTTCAAGAAAGGTTAGCCCTGCTGGGGAGCTGCAGCGCAAGCAGCTGAGCAAGATGATGAGATTGCGCTTGTTCAACACTTATATCTTCCTCACTCTGAAAGATAAACAAGTAGACAGATGATAGGTTTTGCACATAAAAGTATCAGTGCTGACAATTCATCACATTTCTTACTGACGAATAAAGTGACACAGTTTAAAATTGCATTAACACAATATGGTATTGTTCAGGTCAAGACATGGCAGGAATTGACATTGTGAACGAGTTGGCAGCTTCACAACACCACTAGATTACAGATCAAGAACTCATAAGTATCAATGGTTAGTGTGCTGTCAATTTATCCCATTTCAGATTGGCAAATAAAGAGGCGGTTTAAATAATAGTAGAATGATATGACATTGTTCATAGTTAAGACATTGCAGAATATGACATTGTGCTATAGTGGGTAGGTTCACCACACCACTGGATTACGGATGAAGAACAGAAGCATACATGCAGTGCAAAAGAAGATCACTTGCTATGTATAGTCTAATTTACATGGTATGAAGAAGGAACTTGGTTGTACAACTGAAAACTTAAATTGAGAAGGACAAACTTTTGTTTATGAACTACATAATAAACTTTAAACATGCAATTTGATGCAAACACCAAAAATAAACAGCTGTTGCAGTCATGCCTAACCAAATATACACAACATAGTTCGAAGGCTTGAGAAGGACAAACTTACATTACTGGTGAAGACAGGCTCTATAAAGCCCTTGTCCATGCTGATGGGGGGGCAATTCAAGAAGTTTACCATAGAATGTTCTTCATAAGCATTGCCTTTATTCTACATTTTGTTAAGAGTAAATATAGATGTGATAATATATGAAAAAGTGGAGAATATTTAAGATAAGATGAAGAGTGATGCTACATAACCAAGTAGCTATAAATGTATGTGCAGCGATACATGCAAAAGGCACAACCAAGAGCAATGCATAGCTAAACTTCTTCAGTACCAACCTTATGGTAAGAGTAAATATAGATCTGATGTGTAGAAAATGGAGGGCAAAGGAAAATAAGCTGCAGAGTGATGGTACATGAACAACTACCTGTCAATATAAGTACACTGATAAAGGACAGCATGTACTTACAAGAACAATGCAGAGCTAAAAAAATCATTGGCATTGGATATATTCTACACTAATGTAACCATTCATACAGATCAGATAATTTGGAGAGAACAATTGATAAGCAAGCTATCATGCATACTGCTATCACATAATGAACCAGGTATGTATGCAAGTACAGTGATACAGGACAACAGGTACTAACAAGAGCAAAGCAGCGGGCAGCATATTTGCGATATCCTGTCGTTCTTTTCAAACCGGAATTCTTCTTCGAGCTGATTTCCTACAAAAAAGATCCGTAAGGCACATGCGGAAAAGTAGAAGTTCAAATTGTCATGTGATTTCATAGACAGTACCTCATCCTGGGAACGAGACCAGTGCATACCAAGGTTTTTCCATTCAATGTCTTCTAAATTTAGCACAGGAGACTTCACCGGAAATTCATTTATAGACTTGCCATCAAAGTGTGATTTCCTCAGGTAACACCGATACTGCTGCAATGCTTCCTTGAAAAGCACAAGCAAGCTTTGGTCGTCATGACTATCGAGATTGACCCTCACCTAGTTACAACAATGTAATGTAAATCATTGATGTGTTCGATCAGCAGAAAACAGGAAAATAATAACCATGAATAATAGCACTTACACGTAAGTTGGACAGGAAGATGTGAAAATGGTGTTTGTCTTCACTATAATCTTCACATGATGGGAATATATGCATGTAGTCCCTAACAACATTGAAAGCATTGTCTTTAAACTAGGAATAAATGGAATGGGGTTCCAATCTGCAGGAATTGGCCGTCTCTGTAGTTGGGATAGGTCTTCGGCCGGTGGACTTGCTGTACTTTTTGCTGGAGTGGGATTTTTCTGTGGTACGGCTGGTGCTATGGCAAATGAAATTGGTATACCTTTTGCTGGAGTGCAGGTCCTGTGTGGTGGGGCTAGTGGTGTGGCCAGTGAAGTATGGGTACAGTATGCTGGAGCCGGTCCTATGTTTTGTGTCACTGGTTGTACAGCCAATATAAGTGGGGCATTGTCTGATTTCTCTAGCACCACCACGTTTTTCAAGGACTTTGCTGGTGCTCCTTCAGGTTCGGCAATCACCCTCTTCCTTTTTGATGTCTGATGCACAAGAACAGCATTTGAGTGGAAAAACATGGTATGACGACAGATGGAATATGTATTGATAATGGATGGGCATAGCATCTCGAGTTATATGATGAGTAAACTAAGCAGATGGTGGTGCAACAAAGTAGAAGAAATGCAAGACAACATATGCAAGATACGCGCAATCAATAAAACCTTGCCAAATTAGAACAGGCACCTTGATGGGTGAACAGGACAGGTCATCTGCCTTTGACTCCTCGAGGTTAGAATAGTCATTAGAATGATATTCTGAACAAGAATCAACAGGTGGGGAGCGTACGAGTTTCATTGCTTCCAAAATGGCACTCAATGCCTTGGTGCCAATTTTGTAAGTCATTGCAATGTTCCACAATATTCTTCTGATGCGCGGATTCTGATATTCACTGTAATTGCGTATAATATCTGAGAACCATGAAAACATAAATAGTTGTGAGATTATCTTTGTAATGCAGATGATATTCTAATATAGGGGCGCCCCTGTAAACACTTATGTGCTACCACTGGATTCTGATGAGAGAGCTCATGTGTGCTATAATATCGTGCGTCCATTTATATAATCTGGCACAAGTACACAAAAAAATAGGCTCCAGAAGTAAGGATAGCTGGCAGATGATAGGTTCATAATATACTGTATAGATAGTTTATTGCCAAACCATGATAACAAGAGCACACAGCAACTAGGCAGATCATAGTGTACATAACAGGGGTACACCATAACCACGATATATAAATCGGGAAAGTGGAACTGGCTTGAAAATACGGTGTTGTATTGCCGCTAGTAATTGAAAGCCTATCGATCGCATACAGGCCAGCACTATCGAACATGGTAAAGAAGAGCAAGCAGATTTTGGATAATAAAATGTTGGTTGCGCAGTGCCCACACATGATGAACCAGAGTGCATTAAGAATGCAACTCCCAGCTGTCTCTCGGCCATTTCAGGCGGTTGGATGAAGATCCTACGTCTCCTAACCCCTCTTCTTCCTCGTATGTGATTCTTCCCATATAGAACACCGCATGGGCCGCTGGCCGGACCACCGGCCCCCACCACCTGTGTTCCTCCGCCACCCCCACCCCCCACCCGCGTCGAGTTTTCTTCGTTCGGCGAGGCCCCACAACCACCCGAGCCCCTTGGATTGCACCAGCGAACTCCGGCAAGCTCTGAAAAATCGACTGACCCAATTTTGAAATTTAGTCTACTATGATTTAACTAGTGTGGAATATAAAAGGGGAAAACCATAAGCATTGGGAGTATAGTGTTGAGCGTGCCATGAAGGATCTGGAGGTGCAAACCGGACAAAGGCAACTTCGCAGCCAAGACAAGAAATCAGAGTAAAGCTGTGGCGATTTATTTTCCTGCTGCGATAAATAAGTTGAGCAGATACGAAAGAGTACCGCCTCTGGTGCGGCGCCGTGTATGCATCTGGTGATAATTTGATGGTGCTGCGGTAGCGATGGCTGTCGGCGGCGTGGAAGCAGATCTAGGAGGGTAGACGGTGGGGGTGGGATGCGGTGGACGAGACGGTCGTTGGAGCGGCGCCGGCAAGGTGGATGACGACGGGGATGAAGCGAGAGGAAGGGATGCAAGGATCCCGGTCCGAAGGCGTGGATGAGAGAGGTCGATCTCTTGTAATGGACAGCGGCGTCGGGGTATCAGCTCTCGCATGGTGGAGGAGGACGGCGGTGGATGGGGTGGCGGACGGAGGAGGCTGGGGTGGAGAGGGTGTTTTGGCGCCCACGGAGTACGAATGGGGAAAAGGGAGGTAGAGAGGAAGGGGGGAACCATGTAGTCAGGGCGCACTTGTCTCAAATGCGAGGAAATTTACAAACTTAGCCCCCGTTTCAAATTTCAACTACGTACATCACAACAACATTAGTCGGTTGGGGATAGGACGGTAATCTCGCATACATTGAATATTTGCCGACGAGAGTTTGTTTTTGGTGCCCACCGTGTATGAATATGAATCGGCAAGGGAGTCGGTTTGGGCCGAAGGCACTAGGCACACTGTGTTTTGGCGCCCACCGTGTATGAATCCAGGTGAGAGGCGGTTTACGTCATGTTTGGGTGAAATTACAAACCTACCCCTATCAAAACCTATAGAAATCCAGCAGATAGGCTTTGCGCGGCAGGGATAGGCAGTAGTGATTTCCATCTCGCAGATTTTGGTTTTGGGCGGTTACTGTGACTTTCCCCGCTTCATTCAAATTTTGCACGGTGCATGTTTACCATGCCAACTCAATTCGAATCCCGTTTGTATTCTACTATTTTTTTCGGGCGGGATCCATTGTCAATTGGAATTACATTCTATATACATAATTTTTTTTACATATATACTTTCAAAAGCACAACACCATTTATACATAAATATGGTTAACAAATGGCATGATCTTAGATTCATAAGGTTTTATCCATCAATTTAGATTTTCAAATATTTGAAACCACTTTATGTTGAAATCCAATGTATGCATTCCTCGCTAACTGTCTCCAATTATGTGTGTTTCATGCGGGTTTTTCTTTAACTTGTCAAACATGTATAATGTGTTCCACACACGCAACATATAGTGTAATCCCGTTTAGACACTAATTGCATATAAACCATTCATTGTTTGTATTGAAGAATCTATGGATCACCAATATTGATAAACTATATAACATTACACGTGTGCCCAAATTCAAATGAATATGCATGTTTGATACACCAATTTGCATTATGATATTATCAATGTCGTGATCTCCAGTTTAAATATTTGAATCCCCTTTAATCAAGATATTCGTCTCATATAGCTATCACTCATGCTTATATAGGACTATCTCTCTGGACCTATACGCGTTCATCATCTCTCAGGCATCTCTCGTGCTACCTGTATGTCGACAATGATCTTTTATCTTTGTAACACACTGACGGTACTCTCTCCATCGACCTTCATCACTCTATCTCTCTCTAAGTATATCTCGCTCCCTGCTATGTGTCTCTAGCTATGATTCTCCATGTGGAATCTCTTTCTCTCACACAAACACAAAACTTTGTCTCCCGGGGTCTCATTTCTCTCAACTATTCCCATGTGTGCCACTCGCACACCCCTCATACAAAGATGTCTTTCGCTCCTTAGATATGAGAACCTACGACTCTTCCTCTTCAATATCTCTTTCTCACATACAAACACAAACTCTGTCTCCCAGGGTCTCATATTTCTCCATTGTTCTCTTGTATGTCGCTCAAACACACCCTCTCTCCCTAGAGATATCTTGCGTTCCCTCATATGTCTCTCTAGCTATCACTCTCGTTGTGAAATATCTTTCTCTCTTGCAGACACAAAACTCCGTCTCTCTGGATCTCATTTCTCTCTGATATTTGTTTGTATGTGACTCACATGCACCCTCTCTCTATCTCTCTCACACCCACACACATAACCCAGCCTTCTGATCCACTCGACTCCTATCTCTAGCGCACACTAGCTAGGATCTTTATCTTTCTATTTATCTGTTTCTCCATCAACCTTCTTTCTCGCCCTCACTCTTGATTCCTATCACGCACACTACATATGTTTCTCTCTACATGCATGCAGTCAAGTGCCCCCTCACACACATATATAACTTCACCCTTTGAACCACCCGACGGTCATCTCTGAGACCCAAACTAACGGATGTCTCTCTAGCTAGCATCTCCATCTCTGTATCTATCTGTAGTTTCTCCGTCAACATTTCTTTCTCGCACGGAGTCTTGCTTCCTATCACCCACACTATATATGTCTATCCATACATATGCATTTATAGGTTGATCTCTTTTGCACAATCGTTGCGCCTCACCCCCTCTGCTCGCCATAGATGCATGCTCCAGCCCACGCCACTATCTCTTAAAGGCAAAAACACATGCTCAATTGTCGGGCCTTCTTCCCTGCATTCTCACATGCATGCATATTGTCATACCGATCCGTCTCTCCCATGTCGTTGATCTTAGGAATTATGTCTTCTTTCTTTTATCTCGATCATGCGCGCGCGCACACACACACATCCCACGTATACATGTATACCTCTCACACATGCACGTTCAAGGTCTCTATGTGTCCATACATAGTTAATTACCCTCAATCCTAACACCACATCGAATCGTTCTCCTCTTTTGTGCACATAACTTCCGCCTGGATGGGCAAAACACAC
>NC_041387.1:575137028-575164565 GCF_002162155.2 Triticum dicoccoides | reverse complement strand
CACACAAACACACACACACGCACCCCCCCACACACACACTTAAACTCCATCTCTCTCTCACACACACACACAACAAACTAAGACCCCATCTCTCTCTCTCTCTCTCCTCTCTCTGTCTCTCTCTCACTCTCTCTCTCTCTCTCACACACACACACCACACACACTAAGACTCCATCTCACACACACATGCTCTAGGCGGAGCATTTGTTCCTACCACCCTTCATCCAACCGTACCCGTATGATAAACAATCACCTTTATTTACTTGCATAACATGGACAGATTCCACTTTACTTTAGTAGTCAGCAAACTTATCATCTGTATACCCTTATTAAAAAACGAGTTGGCGATGATGGTGTGCCTGCCATCTTGTAATACAGATCGTATGATCTATATCTGACGGATAGGAAGCAAACTATGATAATTTTACAAAAGATACCCGCACCTCTCTCCACATCATTATCTCCCGCAACCTCATTGCTCAGCAACTAAAAAAGGAATAAGTCTTTGGAACAATCTAGTATGCATGGTGGCCGCTGCCGCCTGCCGGCGCCGTCCATCCCCATGCCTCCGCCCATTCCGACCACTAGTCACCACCACGCTCCACTCCTCCTCGCCTTATCTCTCATCTTTCATTTTTTCGATGACATTCTCGAGATACCAGTTTTCTGATAAAATTCTCGAGATATCATTAGTTTTTACACATGGGATTACTCCTGCATGGGTCAATCACAACAGGTGTTTTGTAAAAAAAAATGCATATTGATGTTCCATGCAATGCACGAGAATCTTGCTTGTAATTATATAACGCAAATCACGAGCAGGAAATGACATTTTTTGACACAACCACGTTAACATGGCCACGTAAATCACGAGCAGGAAGGAGAAGGGAAGCGGGCTGTGGAGTAACGTTTTTTACCACAATTTCTTAGGAAACTAAGTGCAATAATTGAGTAGTTTTGCAAACTACCATTACTACTACACCTGAAACGGTTCAAAACCTATACTCCCTTGCCAGTGCGCGCTTCCCGCGTGAAACGGTCAGCGTCGCCTGGAGCGTCAGTGCCGCATTAATGCCCGGCCAGAGCGGAGTCGACCTCTCACTAGCGCCGGCTTTGAAGTGGCGCGACGGCCGAGAGAGCGCCGCTTCCCGGTGCACGCGACTGCTCCGCGTCGAGACTGGCCATAGGCCCTGTTTGGATCCATGAGTTAGAGTTAGTTTGAGCTAGTTGGGGCTCAAATAGCCCTAAAGTATCCAAGCATGAGGGTTTAAATTGGAGCAAGTTGCACCGAACCCACCAAAAAAAACTATCCCACCCAAGAGGTGCTAACTGGAGATAGTTCTCATTGGGACCACTAAAAAATCACTTTTCTCTCTCCATGAAGTGCATTTATTGTCAATCTAACCCTGTCATCCAAACACCTCTTTGGCTACAGTTAGTTCAGGGTTAGTCATGAGTTAGTCTAACCTCTAGCTAAGTTAGAGTGTCAAACAGGAGCAGTATAGGACATGCAAGTTGCTCAAAGCATACAGGCAAATTCGTATGTGAAAGGATTTTTTTTCTTTTTGAAAACGGAACGTGAAAGGAATTTTTTTTAGAATGCTCTTGGCATGTCGCTAACATGTGATAGTTAACCGACCTCAATAGACGGCAGAAACGCCAGCCCGCCGCACTTTGATAGAGACGAGGAGGGAGAAGCGATACAGGTTGCTGGATTACTAGAGATAGGTGTCACACGGAAGCCAAGAAATATGGTGATAGCGTGGGTTAGCCATGTACTAGTATGATGTAACTACACTGGGCTGCCATGTTTCGTACTCTTCCAGTCCACTGTGGAGATGATTGGTTAATTTTATATCGCTGAATAATACTAAATATTATGAGTGCAGACGCTCCACCACGAGGTTCCTTCCTCCTTTTCGGTCATCCGGAATCTGTGTTCTTCCACTCTATTTTTTTACGTGAGCTTTGTTCATCCTTTTGCCAACACGCGAGACATCTAGCATCAAGGTGCACGTGTTATGCAACGATCGTTCCATCTATATGAAGAACACGTGGCACTGGAACTACGAGACAGACATGTACCCAGGAATGGACGTACGAACATGAGTAATGTAGCACAGTAAGTGAGGTATAAAGGCACAAATGGTATGAACATGCATGGCATACAGGGTGTGTTTGGTTGCGTTCTCGTCTCAGCATAGTTGTTCCCTCTTCATGCATTCTCAACTCAACACCCCTCTTCATGCATGCTCTCTTCATGCATGCTTCTAGTGTATTTGTGCTAAACTAGTATGGACTCATGCACCCTCCATACACTCTACCAAACACCCAAAAGTAGGTCGAGAAGGGAACTCTTGGGCGGAATTTGTCTCTTACTATGTACTACCACTAAATGTTGTACATGCAATGCATGGTGATGTTATGGAGTACGTGTCTAAGTACTGTACTACTACTATATTAGTTGGAGGCACATATTAACTTTTATATTTGTTTACGTGTATGGCCCGAGACCTTCCAACTAGATGTGTCTTTCTCTCCAGGTCGCACTTTGTATCGTTCATACAGCTAAGTACTAATACGTGTGGTCTGCGACCCAGAAGTGGAAGAAGTGGAGATGCTCTACCACGCTGTTTTTTTACGCTGGGCTCTACCATGATGTTCTTGTCCCACTCCTTTCGCTGACGTGTGGGACATCCAGCACGTGCCGTGTTTGGCACCCTTCGTCGTAAGAGTTGAAACGCTAGCATTCATCAAAAATAAAAAATAATTATAAATCGGCAGTGATAGTATTTTTTTGTGAACCAATCAGCAGTGATACTACCACGCGGTTTCCTTGCTCCTCGATATCGGAAAGAATACTTCCCTTCGCCAACATGTGGGACATCGACCATGCTGGTCCACTTGCCATGCACACAGAACTCCAAGGGAGAGTCACCCAGGTCGTCGCGCTGCAGTAACAATGACTAATGAGCCATCAAATCACAGGCCCACTTCCCACTTTGAAGTTGCTCGGACAAAGGAACCATCATGACTTCGTTGAATTCCGCTTCTTGAAGAAAACTACTGTACCAGCAGTACTGCTAGCTACAGTATTTACTCCAACAGAGGCCTCCTTTCGTTCATAGGATAGGAATATGAAAATCATAGGAAGTGAGATGACATGCATCTCAATTCCTATAGAGAAAGAGATGCCATTTGATGCATAGGATAGGAATTTTTCCACTTAGTCTAGGCTAATGTACTAGTAATTTCCTCTAAAAACTACAGTAGTAACTAGTAGTACTGGTACATGCTTGTACTCAGACACAGACACACACACTAACTACTACTCCTAGTACTACTACTTCTCACATGCTGGCCAAACGCCGTCGTTCTCCTTCCTGGCTTTGTCGGTGACACCCCACCGTGCTTGGATCTCCGCCGACCTCTCCGCAGCAGCGCGTGCGTCCTTTTCTTTCTTGCGGCGGCGGGCCTCTCTTTTCTTGAGTGCTTTCTAACTTTTCCGCTCCCTCTGTGCGACTTTGGCCGCCTCTTGCTCTACCGCCCATTCGGCCTTGGCATCTTCAAATTCCTCCCACATAGTTGTGAGGTCGCGAGCGGCGATGAACTCGGCAAGGCGGGATGCCATCGCTTCCCTACCATTTTGCGTGCGTTCGTGGGCGGCGAGGAACTCGGCGCGGCGGGATGTCATCGCTGCCTTACCGGTTAGTGTGCGGCGCGGTGGCATGAACGACGCTTGGTGAGAGCTCTGTGGTGGAGTGGCTGGACAACCGTATAGTGCATTGGTTTGTCAAGATCTCAAGGACAGAAGACGAAGCAAATTAGGATTCCCCTTCAATCCTGGTCATTTATTACTGAGTAAAATGCATTGGCGGTCATCAAACTTGTCTTGATAGCTCACTTTGATCATTGTATATGAGATATGGTGATTATATGGTCGTTGGCTCAACGTATACTCCCTCTTTTCCGGTTTATAAGGCTCAATTAAAAAATCTCACCAACCAACGTAGATGGTGAGTGGTGGAATACTTTTTGTAGTTTGCAAAAGCACCTAATTAATGCTCTTGTTTTTCTCAAAAAATTATGCTTATCAATGCATTAATTGCAATGCATGCATGCATAAAGTACATGCATTGGTCAATTTTCTCTCAATACTTGCATGCAATGCTTTAATGCACCTTGGAATCTGAACATGTGATGGGAAACAACCAAATTGAGACTTATAAAATGGAAAAACTAAAATTTTGAGATAAGCCCTATAAACCGAAAAGGAGGGAGTAGCTCCGTATTTGTATGGTTGACCAGTCAAACAGTCCGCATGCGCCTGAAACGGTCACCGTCTCTCCAGAATGTCAATGTCGCATTCACTGGACTTAACTGCAGGTGCAATTGGTGTGTCACTGATATGCGGGCCAGATGCCCGTTGGGCCCACATGTCAGTCACACAAACGCATCTGCAGTTAAGTCACTGAAGCAGCGTCCGCATTCATGCCCGACGAACCTACTCCGGCGCCAGTTTTCCATCCGTCTGCCGCGGCTCATTGCCATTCGCCCGCTATATTAACTTGAGCCCCAGCTCCCAGCCATAGCCAAAGACCCACACTTATTCTCCTCCGGTCCCTTCCTTCTGTCGGCACCACTTCAACCATGGCCTCATAGCGCTACGAAGCTCTCTTGGACACACTGTCGCAGGAGCAGATGAGGGACATCGGCGACTCCGCTCCGGGCGCGCTCCAAAGCTCTCTTCGATGTACTGTCGCAGGAGCAAACGAAGGAGATCGCCGGCACCCCCGGACCGCCCTCCGCCGCCACGACCACGAAGCCGGCGCGCATGCACGGGCACAGCCGGCAGCGAGGAAGAGTAGTACACGGTAGACCGCCGCCGCTCTGGTCCCGGGAAGGCCACCGCTACTCCACTCAGTCGACGCCAAGCTTGGTGGGGTAAACATCGGCGGCCGATTAGCCGCTTGACGGCGACGTGGAGGCAGAAATCTTCATAACCTTGTGCTACGGTCGGATGAGGAGGAGGCAAAGGCAATGGTCGGCTTTCTCGGGTTCATGGTCGGACTTGGTGGTCGGGCGCCGGCAATCATTTAGATTAGGTTTACAGTAGGATTAGTACGGTTTGTGCGAAATATGTAATTAATTTCGTCCAGTTTGTAGGAAAAGTTTTTGAAATGTAATGAATTTCATCTGGTTAATTTGAAATTTGCTTTGTTTGCATGAATTTCGTCCGGTTAGTTCATATAGTTGTCGAAAGGTATGCGGGCAGCATCAGATGGCATCCATTAGTGTCCTCGGACAGATGCCGGTGCAAATTTGTGGGCCAGCGCTGGAGATGCCCTAACTATCATTCTATAATCGCTAACAATCCTCCATTATTTGGCAGGGAACAGTTATCCCTCGATCAAAATCAGATCTACGGTGTTTCGCACTCCTCCCGCGTATGAGTGTAAACTCTTGCTTACATAAAAATGGAGCAAGTGGACGGCACTGTAGCACGTCATATCACTCGAACTAGCCCGCCTAACGAGCGGGAAAGCACCGCCCTCGTCATTTTGTTCTGGATTTCTATCGATCGATCGCGCGAAAATGTTACGATTCGCAAGTTCTAAAGGAAAAGGCGGCACACTTACGACTCGTACGCGTCGCAACCCCGACAGTCCGGCTCGCACGCCGCTCACCAAAGGGGACACGCGTTGTCTCGCAATTTCACTGACATGTGGGACTGTGATTGAATAAACCGTCGACAGCCGAAATCTAATCGCTCGGCGGGCGTCGGCTGAGAAGAGAGAAACGGGGGAGGGAGAAGAGATCGCCCGCCCGCCGCGCGCGGACTTCAAGAAATATATGGTGATAATGTGAGGTGGGCCATGTTGGAGCCCGGACCGCTTCTGGAGCCCGCTCTCACCGCCCTGGCCCCTCAAGATGCCAGCTGCCCGTTGCATGCATAGCAAGTAGTCCCCGCTTATGTGGAGGAGAGAGAGGCATTGACAAAGTCAAGGAGTAACAGTGGAGACAATAGCTTTCATCAAAAATAAACAATGAATACTCGTTGCTCGTCCTCTATATCGGAAAGAATACTTTCATTCGCCGACATGTGGGATGTCGACCATCCTGGTCCGCCTGCCATGCACAAAATTATCCTGGTCTACCCCCGTCGTATCGCAGGCCCAACCTTTCCCACCGTAAGTTGTTCAGACGAAGGAACCATCATGACTTCGTTGAATTCCGCTTCTTCAAGAAAACTTATTGTACCCGCAATACTGCTACCACACGCGAAGACTGGACGGCATTGTACCACGTCATATCACTGAAACCCACTAGGCCAAACTAGCCCGCCTAGGTCATCTATTTTGGAACGGAGGGAGTACGTCTCTGCACTGCTATGATTTTGTGTTGCACGTTCTCTGTACTTTTGCTACGATTTTCCTACCCTATGAACCAAATGAGGCCTGAATGTATGTCAACTATTGTCTGATCTATCGCTAAGCCTACAATTTTAGGAGCTAGGGCTATTGGTCGATCGACGAGGGATAAGTATAAGCGTACCACGAGCTCATCAGCCCCAACGTTTCTCTTCGGTGAGTGTTTTGCAAGTACTATAGCTCGCACAGTAGCTAGCCTACTAACACCAAGAATCATCAAACAAGCCCTGCTGATATGATAAACAGTTCAAACTTACATCTAAGCATGCCATATATTACATCAAAAGTTGGTGAGGATACATCTGTTTCCATAACTCGGAGAGGGTTCGCATGATTCATCGCATGATTCACTATCAAACAAAAGTAGCAAGATCCGCCCACACAAGACAGTGCACTAGCCCTAAGATGGTTTGATAACACGCATCATTCTAGTAATTAAACACAGGCCAATGCAAACTACCCTGAAGGATTAGCGCGACCAACTATTTCTTGTCATCGATCTCTTGGGCAATGACCACAGCACGGACAGCGGCATGGGAATCGATTTCTGGGGCGATGTCCAGAGGACTTACCGCGACATCGGAATCGATCGCTGGGGCGATGTCCACAGGATGGACAGCGGTATCGGAATCGATCTCCGGGGCGATGCCAACAGGACGGGCCACGACATCAGAATCATCAAGGACAACCACCGACACCTGCACAACACTAACATATTAGCAAGCACATTGCAAATAATCAAAAAGCAAGCGCATTGCAAATCATCAAAAACCACAACTATGGTAATAACCCATTATTTTTTACCTTGTACAGCTCACCGAGGGATCTCATCCCTCCGGGGGCCATCTCCTCGTCCTCGATGGGGGCCATCACCTTACCAGGGGAATACTGCTTCTCAACGGCGACTATCTCCTTAAACTCGGTCTTGAGCCTCACATGGGTGGCAATCAGAGCTCCAGGGGTAGGCACGGTGGGGCCCTAGCTGTTCTTCCAACTTTCTTTGAGGAGTTCGTCCGCCAACGTCCTCAACTCTTTGGCCAGTGCTTGTTTCTTGGAGTTCTTCGTCTCCATGGGTTGGCCCGCCAACATGGTCAACTCGTTGGTCGGTGCTCGCTTCCTGGAGATCGCTGTCTCTAGTGGTTGCCTGCCGGCAACTCTTTGCCTAGTGCTCCAGGATCCATCAATGAACTGACAAACAAAAAGCAGTCGAAAGGAAACCACAATCACAATGAAAACGGGAAAAGAATAGGATGTGAGAATCAGTCGGTGCTTCACAAAAAGAAGATTATTGGAATGAAAATATAGCAGCATAACTAATTCACCCACCTTTCCTTCGTTGGTAGAGAAGAAAAATGGCAGAAGTGAGTAGTCTGGAGTGAGGTTTTCTTCAAGAAAGGGAAGAAAGGGCTTGAATGAGCGTTCCAATGAAATGATGGTTGCTTCGTCCAGTCCAACTTGGAGGCCACCTTACCACTGCTGGTAAAGGTATGGGTTTTGTGATATGACGGGTCATGACGACCACACCGGGGTGACAGGTGAGTCTCGACTGTAGCACCTCGCTGTGATTTGGTGGATGGCACGCGGGCCCGGATGCTTTGAAATGTCATTAACTTGATTTTAGTCTCTTTAGTATTTGGATCCAAGCATGGATGAGGCTAACAAGTTTTAGTCCCACTACTTTTAGTCATGAGACTAAAACGTATCAAAGCACTCTCTCAATATTGTGCACCGCGACCAACGCAGAGATGAAAACGAGATAACTACGTAATTAGTGCATGAGTTTAATTAGGGTAGTTTTGTAAAGTACGAGATACATTCCTCCAATCGCAAAATCCGTTGGTTCATGAGATTTGTGATTTGAGCCCTATAAACCGGAGGGGAGGGGGTACTGCACATGGTGTAGTCTAGTCACTTGTTTTTTTTTGAGCCGAAGTCTAGTCACTTGTTGAAATCTCTAGAAAGGCAAATACTCCTTTCCGGTTTACAGGTCTATACTACTCCCTCCGTCTGGGTGTGTAAGTCATCTTACAAAAACCAAATAGTCCCAAAACACTTAGGCGTGGTGCATTAACTTCTACCTTGTTTCTTGTTTCTTGACATACGTATCAACCAATAAGAGATGAGAGGTGTGCATGCTTTTAATGACTTGCAATGGCTAGTTCATTGCATGGAATGCTATTAATTAGCAAATAAACATTGGTGACCCCAGAACGAAACGGTGCTAAGCGCGTGGACCTATGCAGAATGAGTATCATACAATGGATAATGGAGTTTAATTGTTAAACAATAGCAATTTTGTCTCATGCAAGAGCCTGGCTAGTACTCCAAGGAACCGCACCACGCGAGCGTTCGCAACTGCCACGTTAGGTTTGCACTTGGCTCTTCACCTCTTCGAGAAGATGAACAAAAATGTTACTCCTACTTCTATAGTATCGAATCCACTGTTGCATGTTCGTCCACCTCGTGCGGGAGGGATAGCGTGTAGCGAAAGCTTCTACTTACTGCTCCTGCCTTTGCGTCCATGACAGGTAGGCCCAACAGGTGGTTGGCCCACCTGTCCTGCAGCCAAAGGCAGGTGCAGTTATGGCATCGGAGCTCAGTCCGCGAGGGAGAGGGTGTCATAGTAATCAAATTTCTCGGGCTTGTACGATTTGACGCGACACATCAAAGCACTGCATTCGATAAAACTCTTTTTACACATTTCAAATGGGCTACTTCGTATGTAGGAGTAGACATATTCTGCTTCGTATGTACTCCCTCCGTTCCAAAATATAAGTCTTTTTAGAGATTTCACTATGAACTGGAGTACATACGAAACAAAATGAGTGAATCTACACTCTAAAATATGTCTATATACATCCGTATGTAGTTTGTAGTGGAATCCCTAAAAAGACTTACATTTAGGAACAGAGGGAGTAGTCACTTGTTGCAATCTCTAAAAAGACTTATATTTGGAAACGGAGGGAGTACAACGCATGCACGCATGCCGTGACTTTCCTTTTGATACTTGCATGTGTTATTTGATGCACCTTGCCAAATTTTGACTATAAATTTAAGTAACCAAATTTTCATGCATGTCACAAAAAATCACGGGGCTGTTTGGATTGTGACTATGTTTGTCTTATGTTGCCACATTATTTTTCCCACACTTGCCACACTTGCCTAACCTAAGTTGCTCAAATTGTTAGACACACTTTGGCTTGCCTAAGGGAATCTTGCCAAAAAAATTGTGTCTATGACATGTGGGGTTCACTGCTAATAAAAAAATTCTTATCTTGGGTGTGGCTAATAAAAAAGACTTATATTTAGGAGCGGAGGGAGTAGAAAATATAAATAATAATGCATGTTGGGGCAACCCACGTTTCCACTAATTTTAGCCGTGGGCTTGTTCACAATTTTTACGAGGGGGTGGTTGTTCATTTAATGGAGGGACTTGTAGTACTACCAGACTTGAACGATACAAAGTGCGACCTGGCACACCGTAACACCACTTGGAACAAGCTGGTAGCTATCTCAAAAAACAATCAACAACTAAAAAAACCGCGACCTGGCATGTAGTATAGTACACAATTTTAAATGATTGTTTTGATGGAGTTAAAAAGGAAAACTACCCCACTACTTATATATAGGCCGGAGCCTCCGCGCTTGCTTGCTAGGGCTGCTCTATTCACACACTCTCATCCTCTCCAAATCTAAACAAGATAGCGGTAGTAACCCTGTCTTTCTCCCTTCAAAAAACACTGGCTTTCTATCCTCACCGCTGGTTACAGATCCGGACGTATCCCCCTCCACCGGTGAAGGGGAGGAGGGGCAGCGTTTAGGCCATCGTCGACAATGAGGGAGGAGACCCACTGCCGGCCGCACCATTATATCTGGCCGAGTGCCGGCGCGGGAGGTCCTCCGATCCCTTCGTCGTTGCCTGTGGGCGGATCCGGCCTCCCGCCGCCCACCTATCCACATCCCGGCGACCTTCAGGTATATCTTCGTTCGAAACCGCCTTAGCTCTACTTCCCCATCTTGCTACGTCGATGCATGTGCATCATTTTCTACCTCTCAGCCCCTCTCGATCGGATGGTCCAACGTCACCTTTTTTTCTTCTATTGTTAGAGGTAAAGCTACTTCATGGAGTCGAATCTTGTACTCCCTCCGTCCGAAAATACTTGTCATTGAAATAAAGTAGGGGTGGGGGAATTTAGTATGTACATCGGACTTGGTACAAACAGGAAGGAAAGGGGATGAAAGTAGTACAGACTGGTCATCCAACCGGTCTCTTGGTCGAAAAGGGAAATATAGGGGTAATGTTGTACACAGTGGTATGACCAGGACTAGATTTGTTATCCACACATAGGAGTAGGTGGCTAGAGTGAACAAAAATGGGACCAACCCAGATATGTTTCTTGGATGTCTGTTTCTCGGGGCAACAAACTTGAATCACCACTTTATGCCCCTGTTAACGTACATGGTGTTATACTGCTGGTGCACCCACTGTCCCATGCCCTTATACCAAATATTTAGGCTCCGGTCGGAATAAAGGGGCAAAAAACATAGGTCTTGATGAAAATAGAGAAATAGGAAAGGAATGTAGGTATAAAACTATGGAACAGCGAACCGGAGGAAACTCTCAAGAGAATGTGTTCGGATGGACTACGAAATGTACAGATTTGTTTTTTTAGAGTAGCATGCTTGGCAGTATGAGACGCTATTTGTTTATTCAGCTGCACAGTGACTACTCTTGTCCTCACCTCACTTACCACACATAGGTTGATTTTTTTATTCCAGCAAACACAACACAGCAACCTGTCTAACGCATGGCAGCGAGCACCTGCCTCAGGCTTCCGCCCAAAAATGAGCAGCGCGTGGATGTTTCTAATCCGATGGAATCAGACTACCAGACCAGCTTTCCTATGAAACACTATTCACCTTTCCCGTGTTCCGAACGGTTGGAAGGGAAAGAATACAGTAGTAATTGTGTTCCTATGAAAATCTTGCACCAAACCTGTGAACCGAATGCAGCCTTAGCTGTTCTTAATATAATGTCCCTCGTAAAAATGAAGCCATGCCACTGTTTTTGCCTGTAATTGTTTGAGACTCTGACAAGTTTAGCCAAATGTTTTTGCCTATAATTGTTTGAGACTCTGACTGTTACCTCTGTGCCTTTTTGTGCAAACAGGGATATCCAATTCACCTGGTTGTTGTTGTGACCTTTTGGTGCACTACACAAAACTCTTCTTAAAAGAAGTGACTTTTGTGCTGTTTAACTGGAATGTCAGATGGAACAGTTGGTTCATTTGGGTGGAACTGCACAAAGGGAGATCTGTGTTCCAATCCTCATCATCCATATTGGCGCCATAACCTTCCTTTAGGTAAGAATGATATTTAATGCATGTGTTCATCTCTATTTTCCGACTGCCATGAGAAAATAATGTTGTTTTTTACTAGTACACTTGTACTCCCTCACTGACAAAACCAATTCTGAATTAGAAGGCCAATCATGTACTTGGTTTCACCAACTGGTGAGGAGAAAGAGGAACATATCATGAAGAGGAAGAAGAAGAAGAATAAGCAGTGCCAAGGCGATCTTGCTGAAGCCAGAGGCCTCAGTCGAGGCTATTCAAGGGCTCCGGCAACGACTACCTTACATGTGAGACGATCCTCCAGGGAGCCCTTCCACTTCTGCTGTCTCACTTAATTAAATAGGAGCACTTAAGTACCACTAATTTATTACTGCCTAATTTTCCTGTTGGAGTTAAACAAATCTTTAGTAGGACCCTATGTTGAATCATGTACGTGTGAATGTCTGTCTATGGAGGTGAATCATGTGGTGGAGCAGGGAGGGAATATTATTAGTGTCATGACATAATAGTCCTATTGTTTTGCATGTCAATTTATTGCCATTGGTTCAATGAGGCAATGTTTTGCGTATTGTCTATCATGAATTTGATGCTACTATTTGAGTAATATGCTGATGTCTTCCTATCCTTTCTCACTAAGTTAATGAAGGTTTCACCTTGTTCCTACTTGTGCAAACAGGGATCATGTTGTGCCAATCATACATTTTAGTGGAACTACACAAGACAATACAATGAACTATATCCCAGCCAGTGCTTTAACTCTGCTGGAAGTTCTTGATAATCTTTCAACATAATCTCAGCACTGGTAAACAAGAGTGATTTCAACCATACATTTGAAGTGCACAAAAATATATACTATTGTGTGATTCCAGTGAGTGCTTTATCATCTCTTATGGGACTACATGAATAAGCTTTTTTTCTCAGGTTCGTACGGGCCTAAGGCCTTCATCCATATTAGTTTGCTGTCATCTCTATTTGTATCGTGCTACTTTTATGAGAAACTCCTTTATCTTTGCACTTTTAAGTTTTGCAACCTATGATAAATGGCAATGCTTTGAGTGTTGAGTTGAGCTAATTGGCACTGATTAAATAAACTAATACCTCTCTTTAAGCAAGACTACTATGTTGCTAACTTTACCCATTAAGATAATGAGGGTGCTTCTATTTGTTAGTGTATGTTTCATCAACTAGTCCCACTATTACAGTAATCTCACTCTCTCAATATATGTGCCAACAGGGATGCTAGATTTTGGTGGAACTGCACAAAAACTTTGGGTGCTTCATTGCCTCGACAGCTTCCGTCCTTTCCTGTCAGTCGCTAATCTCCGCTTGCTTTCTTCCTTTGCTGTCAGTCGCTTGGTTTATCTCGGCTTCCAGTCAAAGGAAATAGTAATTGATATGCTACCTCACACAGGTTGGTACTGGTCTTTATCCTGATTATTATGCTTGTCATATGTTTTGGTAATTTGGTATTGTGCTACTGTTTGCCGATTTCATAAAGGAGTAATTTGGAGCCTAAACTCGCAGGCAAATCATTACATCGGGTGATTTCAGTAGAACTGCACAAAATGATCAGATGGACAGGTACTTATGCTACTGCTATGTACTCCAAAGTTCACTCAGACAAGCATCAATGTTGACAAGAAGCGTCAACCAATTGTCAAACTCCAAGTATTAGGAGACTGAACGCCAAGAATATTGCTTGGTGCATAGCGTCAACCAATTGTCAAACTCCAAGTATTAGGAGACTGAACGCCAAGAATATTGCTTGGTGCATAGCCCAGAAAAACGCAGTCCAGTCTTTGGTCCCAACTTGTGC
The DNA here is from genome assembly GCF_002162155.2 of Triticum dicoccoides. NCBI lineage: Eukaryota > Viridiplantae > Streptophyta > Magnoliopsida > Poales > Poaceae > Triticum > Triticum dicoccoides. The sequence continues at coordinate 575,150,964 of NC_041387.1, read as the reverse complement.
CTTTTGGTTATCGGCACATATGGTAGCGAACTATATGGCATGGAGTCTAAAGATTCCAGACAAGTTGGTTGACGCGTATATTCATCTGGGACTTAATCAGTCTACACGCCAAGGATGCTCCATTTCAGTTGAACTGCACAAAAAATTTGGGTGGTTCATTTTCTCAACCGCCTCCTTTCTCGTCTGCAATGTAGAATTTTGGCGAGATACAGGACCAAGATGAGCCAGTAAACTAGTTAGATGAAAGTAGTGGCCAAGTTGCTCAAACCTCCGTCGGCACGAGGCCACTATTTGAGGATAAACCTACAAGCAAAGTTTAGATTGTCTGTGCTGCCTCTTATGTACTCAAAAGTTTACTAGTACAAGAACTAATTTTAGCAAGAAGTGTCGGCGTTCTGGGAACGGGGGTTCCAAGAATTGCCTGCCTGCGGCCTGCGGCGTGGCTTAAGGGGTGGCCCAGCACGTCCCATCTTCATCAGCACGAGCTCAAGACCCTCGCGAGGGGCCAAGCCTCGCATGGGTGGACGACAAGAAGCTTCCTCACGCACGGCCTTGTCAGGCTGGCTCGCGAGGAGGCAGAGAGATCAAGGCGGGATACCTCACGAGGTGCCCATGACGCAAGCCATGAAGACCAAGGGCGCCAGGCGGGCGCCAGGCGGGCGCCAGCCCGCGCATTGTCCTCCTTTCCTCTTTGGTGCAAAGGGAGCCGGCGCAGGCGAGAGCATCAAGCAAAGGCATCCGTTTCGGTGCAATAAGACCAAGACCGTCGCAACGGCAGGAAGGAGGTCATTGTGGAGCCCAAGCCGGTGTCACCACCAGAGCCTTTGGCAGGCGAGGACCAACTTTAGTTAGGATAAGTGTACTAGATGTTCCCCTTCAAAATGGCCAATTGTTGGCGCTCTTCCGGCTCAATATTTGGGAGGAGGCCTAGGGCCTTTGCCTATAAATAGGACTAGCCACCCACAAGGTAGAAAAAAAGAGAGATCGAGACCATCATCTAGAAACCAGCAGAGAGAGAGCGACTGAACTCCCCCGAGAAGTTCATCGCACCAGCCAAGAACAGACCCTCGCGAGGCCGTTCTTCCTTGTATTGTTCATCATCAGCCCAAGAGGCAATCCACCACACCACAAACTAGAGTAGGGCATTACACCACAATGGTGGCCCGAACTAGTATAAACCCTGTGTCTCTTGTGTTGTTCCTTTCATAGCTTAGATCCTAGCGAGGCGGTGAGGTGTAGGTAGGTAGATGGCGAAATCTCCGCACGCACCCCAGTGTTCGAATCTAGAGGGTCTGCCGGAACCCGAAATCCGACATTTGGCGCGCCAGGTAGGGGTGCGCCGGAATTCGTCTCCCGCAGCCCTGTTCTTCACCAACCATCGCATCCATGTCTGACGCTCGTCGGGCCCGCGCCGAGCGCCGAGCTGCTCTCGCTTCCGGCGTCGCCAGACGGCCCCCGTCGGTGGCCACCCATGCCGTTCCCCGTCGCCTGCCATCAACGCCGCCACCGGCCCAGCGGGGAACGAGTAGCAAGCATCGTCCCAGCATCCGTCAGTGAGGCGAGACGGCCGCACTGCCACTCCCTCACTCACCCCAGCTGGTTCCTCGTCCCGCGCACTCCGCGCGACCATGGAGGCTCGAGCTGCGCTCATCGTGGCAAACGAGCTCCTGCGCTACCGCCCAGTCGACGATGTCTACGAAGAGTGGCTCGACCGCGTCGCCGAGCTCGTCCGCGCCGCAGGGGGCTCCCTCGCAACGTCCATCTCGCTACACCGCACCCCGCCCTGCACGAGCAATGAAGCTCCGGGGGCGCCTCAGCCGCCTCCTCCTCAAGAAGGCGCCCTGGCCCCAAGGCGCGTGGCCCCTGGGCAGAACCCACTCCGTCCGGCGCCAGCGCAGCAAGAGCAGAGTTACCAAGAGGTCCCTCGTCCCCAAGAAGCTGCCCGAGTGCTCCTCGCTCCGGCCCGTCGCGACCACGCTCCTGTTCCAGCACGCCGAGACCCCGCGCTGCTCCCAGCTACAGCACATGGGGACCCGCAAGACCAAGCTCTTCGTCACCCAAGGCCTCCCGTGGCCACAGCAGGCTGCCGCGCCTTCACCATCGAGATGTGCAACGTCGCATGGCCCGGCAAGTTCAAGCCAGACCTGCCTCCTCGCTAAGACGGCACGGCCGACCCTGCGGAGTTCCTCCAGCTCTATGAGCTGGTCATGGCGAACTGGTTTCCCATGGCACTCAAGGACGGGGCACGCACATGGCTCCTGAACCTGGCTCCTGGCACGATCTCCTCCTGGGACGAGATGCGCACCCGTTTCATCACCAACTTCCAAGGTACTCGCGACCGGCCACCTGCCATGAGCGACATGCGCCGCATCAAGCAGCAACCAGGGGAGACCCTGCAGAAGTACATCTAGTGCTTCAACAACGCACGCCTCAAGATTCCCAAGGTGACCGTGGAGGCCATCATCTCAGCCTTCTCCGACGGTATGTGCGACGTCAAGATGAAGGAGGAGCTGGTGATGCATGAAGATCTGTGCACTTCCTTGGAGTTGTTCAACTTGGCGAACAAGTGCGCCGGGGCTGAGGAAGGGCACCTTTCCCTCCTCGAGCTACCAGCCGCAGACCCAGAAGAGAAGAAATCCAAAGCCAAGGACGTGAAGCGCAAGGGGGCTGTCGTGCTTGCAGCAGAACTAGACACCAAGCGGGGCAGAGATCAGCCCGAGTCTTTCAAGGGCAGCCGGTACTGTGTGTACCACGACCTGCACACCCACAACACCAACGAATGCCAAGAGCTCCGAGCCGTGCGAGAAGGGAGGATCGGCCGGCGCCCCAACGATCGAGGCTATGCCGAGGAGGAGGAAGGAACGCAGGACGCTGGGAAGACCGCGGCCCTTGCCAAGGGTGGCGCGACCGACCTCGCGAGGATCGCTAGCAGGATCAGCCTCGCGAGGGAGACTGTAGGGATCAGCCTCGCGAGGATCGTCCGCAAGAAAACGCAGGCCTCCCTCCTCTGCCGTCGTAGCCAAGGAGAAACGAGGACCATCATCAGGACGAGGGGGCTGGGGGCTTCCAGGAGCCGCGCGCGATCGCCTGCATCCTGGGTGGAGCTCAAGCCCCAGCCTCTCAACGCATCTTCAAGTAGTTCGCTCGCGAGGTGAATGCAGTCCTCCCCAAGCTCGAAGCCACGCGCCCCCTCAGGTGGTCGGCGTGCGCCATCACGTTCAGCTCAGCGGATCAGCTCAAGTGCGCGGCCAGAGCTGGAGTCCTCCCGATGCTTTCCTCCCCAGTCATCAGCAACGTGCAAGTCACCAGGACCCTCATCGACGACGGGGCAGGGCTGAACGTCCTCTCCGTAGAGACATTCAACAATCTCCAAGTGCCTTACGATCAGCTTCAGCCAACCAAGCCTTTCTCTGGAGTCACCGATGGCTCCACGGTTCCGATTGGGCAGGTCCGCCTCCCTGTCACCTACGGGGCGTGCAACAACTACTGCACCGAGCTCATCGACTTCGACGTCGCCCACATTCGCCTGCCATACAACGCCATCCTCGGGTACCCAGCTCTCGCCAAGTTCATGGCCGTGACTCATCACGGCTACAACATCCTCAAGATGCCAGGAAGCGGTGGAGTCATCACGGTGCCTTGTGAAGAAAGAGACGTTGTGTGCTCTCTGTAGCGAGCTTTTCAGGTCGCGTCACTTGAAGACCCAGATCGCGGGAGCGGGAGGCTCCCTAAGACCGCTCCCAAGAAGAAGAGGACATCGCCAGGCCCGACCCCTCAGGAGGCAGGCCCCTTAGGGTCTGCGCTTGCTCAGGGGGCACCTCCTTCTGTCGCATAGGAAGGTGCGCCCGGTGCCCTCCTCAAGCAAGGCTCGGGGGCTCCCTCCTGGAGGGCCGCCGACCTTGCTAAAGTCACGAGGGAGGCGCTTGGGCACCACTTGGAGGCGTGTTTCAAAGCACATTTCCCTCAGGAAGGAGCAAGGAAAGGAGGGCCCAACCCTTAGTAGTTCGTTAGTCAGATCACACAGGAGTTGCAGGAGTCAAGAGTCATGAGTGGCAGGCGCAGCTCCTCATCCAGGCGAGGATGGTGGGCTGCGCGTCTGCATCGACATCCCAGGGCTCAACCGAGCCGCCTCTCAGGAGCGCTTCTGGCCCTCACGCGCAGGGCGCTGCGAAGGCCCACCCCACAGCTATGTCCGCATGCCCTACGGCTTGCCGAACGCGACCGCCGTGTACCGGCGCCTCATGGGGAGCATCCTGGAGGCTCAGGAGGCCAGGCGTTCCGCAGTCCTGGCGGAGATGGAGATGGTCCACAAGGAGCCACCAGCGCCTCCGGAACCTCCCGAGGCTCCTGGGCCTGGGGGCTCGTGAGGGTCGGCTTCCGCTGCCCACAACGTCCACTACTTCAACACCCCTTCGTCTTCAATGCTATCAGGTGACATCCTTCAAGTTTCGTTTCCAGCTGGAAGCGCCCCCAGGGCTACGTTATTCCCAGGCCGCGTGGGTCCGTCCCTGCGGCATGTATCCTCTTTTACTTTATGTTCCTAGCTTACTTTGTTGGGGGCGCCCCTCGGGCTGCATCATCCCCAAGTCGCTCGGGTCAGACCCAGTGGCATGTACCCCTCTTGCGTTTATTTTCGGGCCATGCGTTCGACCCATCATGCTTGTTATTTGATGCCTATCAACGGCACCTCTTCTTCCTTCATGTCGATCGCTTGCACGTTAAAGGGGGGGTACCTGAGCATCGCGACTCATGGGCTCCTACTGGCTCTCCAGCCCTCACCCTCTGGTTTTGTCCATGGCATCGCGACCTGGCATACCAGTGACGGCTGAGACCCGCTCGAGGGTCGGGACCCGAGGACGTAGAGCGTCGGCATCTAACCAAAACTTGTAGGAACACATCACAAGTTAAGGCCCAGTGCTAGGTGCAACCCGCCTTGAGGTAGGGCCCCGTGAGTCCCGCGCTGGCTCATGGGTGCCCAGATACACCTCGTCAGCCCCTACCGTGCCAGCCACGTGTCAGGGCGGGGCTGTACACGCCCCGGGGGCTCCTCCCGGAGGGGAGCCCCCTCCCACGCACCAGTGGAAGCACCATGCTCTGCGCTGGCTGACGACACAGCCGAGGAGCGGCTATGCCCGTACACATACGGAAGCGCTATGCTCCGCGCTGGTGATAAACAACTGAGGGTGGCCCCCGGCTGCATCAACCTCGGGGAGCCCAGAGCTCAGTGTCTGGCCTCATCGCAACGCCTCCCCTCAGGAGCGCCGCGTGAGGGGGCTGGGCACGGGGGCTGCGCCTGGGTCACACCCAGATGCACGCCACCCAGCCAGGCCCCTCGGGCCTGGTTTGTCACGCGTCCCTCCCCGAGCGGAGCCAAGGTACGAAGGCCGTTTGAGCGTCAAGGGGGACTCCTGAGCATCACGACTCAGGAGCCTAACTGGTCACGTAGCCCCTCACTCCTTAGTTCTGAAAGGCTAACGGCGGGTGAGGTATGCGTGGGGACGGGCTCCGCAGACGTAGAATGGTAGATTAACCCACACGTCTCACCTCCCTACTTGCTGTTCGTGCGCCAAGTGGGACTCCTGAGCATCGCGACTCAGGAGCCTAACTTGTCACATAGCCCCTCACTCCTTGGTACCGTCCTGGTTTCTGGTCGGGGCTAACGGTGGCTAAGGTATGCGCGGGGCCGGGCTCTGCCGGCGTAGAACATAAGCAAGTAGGAAGGAAAAGCGCAAATCTCAAGGAATTCAAAAGCAAATATTACAGTCCATAACTGTTATCACAACACCAAACACAAGTTTAAATGCCTCCCCGAGGCATGATGCATGTTGCAGGAGTTGAAAGCAGAACAGGAGCCACAACAGAGTCATTTGTTGGCGGCGGAGCTGCGCGGAGCGGGTTCGCCTTGTGAAGCCGCAGGGCCGGCAGTGCCTCGCTTCGGCTTGGTGCTGAAGGCCCGGAACTTCGCCAGCAGAGCCTCCGCATGACCCTTCACGGCCTCAGCAGCGGCAGCGGCAGTGGCAAGCTCGCCGCTCGCTCGCTCCAGCAGGCTGTCGAGGTCGACGTTGGGATCACAAAGGTAGACGTGGGTAAGGACCCACGTCAGCGCTACAGAAGACAGGACACGCGCCTCGGCCTCAGCCGTAGGGCCAAGGCCAAGGGTGACATCTTAAAGAGCACGGATCAGGAAGGGGAGCAGCTTGGCGGGGCCGTCCTCGGCGCCGGCCAGCGGGCTTTCCAGGCCGCTATCGTAAAGCGACCTCAGCAGGGTGCGAGCCTTCACCTCCATCTCCGTGAAGGCCTCATGGTCCTCGGCGAGGACTCACACCTTGCCGTCCAGCTCGACCTTCCTCGCCTCCAACTCCTGCTCCAGTGCGCCCAGGCGGTCATGGCGCTTGTTAAGCTTGGCGTCTCGGTCCTTGACGGCCGCCTCACGAGCCTTCATGTCTTCCTCCTTCTCTTTGCGAATGCGGACCTCCTTGGCAAGCTGGTCCCACAGGCCCTGCAGCTCGCTCTCCAGCGCCTTGCAGCGACCTCGATCATCGGCCGCCTCCCCCAAGGCGGCGTCACGAGCAGCCTTCACCCCAAGGACGGCCAACTTCTCCTCGTCGCAAGCCGTCGAGGCCTAAACCAGCGCCGCTTGAATCGAAGCGTCAGAGCGAATCCAGACAGAAGCCAGCTCCAAGCGCCCGGCCACCAAGCGAGGGTCGGTGCCCAGAAGATTTTGCCACAGCCGGTCCAGTACAGCAGTAGCACGATCCAGAACCGTGGGAGGAGTCGGAGAGACATCGGTTGGTGGAGTAGGAGGAGAGGACGGCAGCGTAACCACAGTATCCTGAGGCGAGACCTGCTGCGCCCCAACAGCTGTGGCGGTGGCATCAGGCAAGGATACCTCAGGAGTCGCTTGGGCCATGGGGGCTGAGCTCGCTCCAGCCAGCTCCACCAGGCCTCGCGAGACGACCGGGCAGGAGAGGCCCGTGCCTTGCTGTCACCTCCTTTTGCGGGCAGAGGCGCTACCCCAGACGGAACCTCAGGATCCCCCTTCAGCTTCTTCGCCGCAGGCGCCAGCCTAGCCAAGAGATACAGACATCAAGCCTCAGCGACAAAACAGGGAATAAAACAAGAATCAAGCACTTACTGGTCATCGCTCGCAAGCTCGAGCAACCTCCGGCCATACTTGAAGCCCGAGAGCCGGCTGCAGGGATCAGCCTCGAGAGGCTCGGGGGCAGGAGGCGCGTCTGCGGATCGCCTCGGAGCTGGGGTGGACCCGCGGGGGACCAGCCCAGTCCTCTCCTTCTTCGAGATCGGGGGCAAGCTCTCGCCACCCTACTCGTCGCCATCCTCGTCGTCGCTCGGCAAGAGGCGGAGAGCGTGGGGCCTGCGCCAGGGGAGGGGCGCTCTGACTCCCCGTCGGTAGCCTCGGAGTTAGGCCCTTCTTCCCGCTCCTCTTCTTCCTCCTCTTCGCTGGAGTCGTTGTAGGACACGTTCACCGTCGCCATGGCCGCCAGGTCGTCGGGAACCTCCGCGGGCATGGGCCCGTCCCCATTGAAGACGGGCATGGAGCCCACCGCCTGCTCCCAATCATCTCGAAGGAACAGGGGTACAGGGGCGCCCTCCAGCCTCGCCACGTCTCCTCCAACCAAAGATTCGAGGACCACGGCCAGATCTTTGTCGGCCAAGACTGCGGGGCTCGAGCGGGGCCTCCACAGCGGAAGCGAGTACTTGCGAAGTGGGGCCACCTGGTGCTCCAAGAACTCCCTCAGGAGCGACGCACCAGTCAGCTTCACCGCTGCCATGTTGCCCAGCCTCAGATCCGCATCCATCTTCTCTAGCACCGGCTTCGCGCGGGGGTCCACGAGTTCCATGCGAGACCAATCATCAGAGCTTGTGGGGTGCTCCATGGGCATAATCAGCCGAGGATGGATGCGCCTAGCATATACCATGACCCACTTGCTCCTGAAGCCCTCAATCCTCTTCCCGAGCTTCGAGATGGCGTTCGAGCCGCCATACGCGACAAAGCTCGTGCACGCGGAGATGGGACCACGAGAGGTCCGAAGGGAGAAGTAGTGGTGCAGCAAGGCCACTGAGGGCTGCACTCCGACGTGAGCCTCACAATAGTAGGCGAAGATTGCCAGAACAAGAACAGAGTTGGGGTGGAGGTGCAGAGCTTGCATGTTGTAATGACTGGAGGAAGCAAGGGAAGCAAAGCCTAGGCAGATGCCGCTCTTTTGATGACTCACACAGTTGTAGGGCACCCACATCCAACCAACCGCCACGCGGCGCCCGAGGCCGCAGGCTGTTAGGGCCCGCGGCGCTTCGCACTTGCCCCTTCGCTTCTCTGCTCAGCCAAGTCCGGGCGCGCCTTGGGCCCGGGGGCTACTGTTGGCGTTCTGGGAATGGGGGTACCCAGACTTGCCTGCCTGCGGCCTGTGGCGTGTCTCAAGGGGCGGCCCAGCACGGCCCATCTTCATCAGCACGAGCTCAATACCCTCGCAAGGGGCCAAGCCTCGCGGGGTGGACGACAAGAAGCTTCCTCAGGCACGGCCTTGTCAGGCTGGATCGTGAGGAGGCGGAGAGATCAAGGCGGTGTACCTCACAAGGTGCCCATGACGCAAGCCATGAAGACCAAGGGCGCCAGGCGGGCGTCAGCCCGCGCAGTGTCCTCCTTTCCTCTTTGGTGCAAAGGGAGCAAGCGCAGGCGAGAGCATCAAGCAAAGGCATCCGTTTCGGTGCAACAAGACCAAGACCGTCGCAACGGCAGGAAGGAGGTCATTGTGGAGCCCAAGCCGGCGTCACCACCAGAGCCTTTGGCAGGCGAGGACCAACTTTAGTCAGGATAAGTGTACTAGATGTTCCCCTTCAAAATGGACAACTGTTGGCGCCCTTCTCGCTCAATATTTGGGAGGAGGCCCAGGGCCTTTGCCTATAAATAGGACTAGCCACCCACAAGGTAGAATAAAAGAGAGATCGAGACCATCATCTAGAAACCAGCAGAGAGAGAGCGACTGAACTCCCCCGAGCAGTTCGTCGCACCAGCTAAGAACAGACCCTTGTGAGGCTGTTCTTCCTTGTATTGTTCATCATCAGCCCAAGAGGCAATCCACCACACCACAAACTAGAGTAGGATATTACACCACAATGGTGGCCCGAACTAGTATAAACCATGTGTCTCTTGTGTTGTTCCTTTCATAGCTTAGATCCTAGCGATACGGTGAGGTGCAGGTAGGTAGAGGGAGAAATCTCCGCGCGCACCCCAGTGTTCGAATCTAGAGGGTCTGTCGGAACCCGAAATCCGACAAGAAGTACCTCTGATTGAACATCGTTTACCAGTCTGTACCCTAGGTAATTAAAGTTTGTCAATGGATCATATTGGCTGTGATCTCAATCATTTGGATGCATAAACATACTGAACATGTGTATATCTGAATCTTTTTGTGAATTATGTATGAATATTGTCGTGTCATCTATCAATCATTTGGATGCATAGATATGCTGAGCTTGTGTATATATGAATCTTCTGAGTTGTTGATAGTGAATGTTGGCTATGAATATGAACGTGTCCTGTGAACCCTTCTCCTCCTCTCAATCTGCGAGTCCACTGCCGCGTTTTCCCATCTCCGAGTCGTTCCCGTCCGGGGCCTCGCCGTTGTCCACCGCCTCGCTGTGTTCAGTGCGGCATGGTCAACAAACGAGAGTCATCGGAAGAGGACTGTACATGGAGAGCCTGACGGCTGGGACCCACGAGGTACATGGTCGCACGCAAGGAAAGTTCCTCCTTATTAAGCTGAAAAAAATGTTTCCTCCACCTGATAGCTGGGACCCACCGGCTGTATCTTCGCACGGAAGGAAGTGCCTCCTTGTTTTGCAAAAAAATTATTCATCCCGTTGACAGCTGGGATCCGTCAGATTTGGTGACTGACTTGTGGGCCTGCTAAGCGGACGTGTACGCACGGCTTTGTCAACTTAATCAACAAATGATTCTAGCAGCTAGACTGTTGGATGTTAATCCAATAGCCGTGCTCCTTCTTCAACCTCTGTTCTTGCTCCTGTCTCCCGTGGATGGCACCGCGGCTGTGCTGCCGCTCACCCGAACCAGTGAAGTTTCCCACTCCTCTCCATCTGCGACTCCACTGCCTGTCTTCCCCATCTCCGGGTCGTTCTAGTCAGGGTGTGCTCGGCACAGTGTGGTCAACGTGCTCAACAACCGAGAGTCATCAGAAGATGACTGTACGTGAGAGGCTGACAGTGGGGACGCACCACGCCATGGACACATGCATGCAACGGAATGCAGCGAGGTCAACGTGGTCAAGGAATGACTTCCATCGGAAGTATACTATACGTGGAGAGTGTCAGCTGGGTCCACGGCCGCAGCAAGTAAGTGCCTCCTTATTGCGCGGAAAATAATGATTCCTCCAACTGACAGCAGGGACCCACTAGACGGGCCACCGTATTTTGCGAAAAAAATTGCCCCCTGACTGCTGGGACCCACCTGATGGGCCACCGTATTTCGCGAAAAAAACGTCCCCCCCTCCGCTGTCAGCTCGGACCCACCGGAAGTGCCTCCTTATTACGCACAAAAAAATGAATACTCCCCCTGCTAGCTGGGACCCACCTTGGTGGCAGGCTGACTTGTGGGCCTACTAAGTTGACGGGGATGAAGGGCTTTGTCAACTTAGTCAATATGAACGATTCTAGCTCCAGTGACCGTACGATGTCCATCCAACGGCCCTAGTGCTTCTTCAACCTCTGGTCTTCTTGCTCCAGCCGCCCAAACCAGCGTCGGCCGTGCCTAATGCTCCTGCCTCCCGTGGTCGGCTGTGCTGCCGCGGAGGACTCACCGCCCCCTACTATTCCCACCGCTGGCCAGGCCCTGCGGCGACGGCAGCCTCACACCGCAGCCGAACCAGTGAACCCTCGTACTCCTCTTCGCGCGGGCTTCCACTACCGCGTCTTCCCCGGCTCCGTGTTGTCCCCTTCCTAGGACTCGCCATCGTCCACCACCGTGGTGCTCTCCACGCGGCATGTTCAACATGGTCAAGGAACGACTTCCATCGGAAGAGTACTGTACATGGAGAGGCTGACAGCTGGGTCCACGGGCACAGCCCAGTTTTTTGGTGATTTGCCAAGTAAGTCGCTTTGTCATGCCTGTTGGGCTGCAAATCTTTCAAGACGAGGAGAGCTTTCATTCGGCTGGCTGAGAAAATGGCCCATCAGTAATGAGAAATGGGCTATACATTTTTAAAACACATCAAAGCAGCAATTAGTTTCAAATATCTTTTTTTTCATTTCGAGATTTTAAATTACATTAATTTTTATGCATGGAGAATTTGTTGGATTTTATATTGATATACATTTAGTTTTAAATTCAGTTTGAATGTGAGTCGAAATTTCGGGATTAAAAATAGTTCGGACCACACCGAAATATGCAAAATTTCATATAATTTTTTAACCGTGGCCACAATATGGGCTGTAATGCTAACAAAAAGAATATGGGCTCCAAACAAAACCTTAAGAATTAGCAAATGGGTTGTAAATTATTAGAAATAATGGCAGATGGGTTGTATGTTGTTTTCCACGGATTTGAGGCTTTCCTAAAAAAGGTTGACGCACAAGCAGTGACTGTTGGATGGCCATCCAACAGCCGTCGTGCTTCTTCAATCTCTGCTCTTCCTACTCCAGGCGCTCAAACAAGCGCCAGCGGGACTGCCTGCTCCCTCCTCCCCGCGGCCGGCTGTGCTGCCGCGCAGGCCTCACCACCCCACCGTACTCCCATCGCTGGCCTAACCATCCCTCTACTCACCCACACCTGCTGTTATTCTCCGGCGACGGCAGACGAACCAGTAAACCCTCGTTCAGTCGTACTCCCCTCCGCGTGGGAAACAACTGCTGAGTCTTCCCTGCCTCTGTGTCGTTCCCTTCCTAGGCCTCGCCGTCGTCCACCGCCCTGGTGCTCTCGGCGCGGCCTGGTCAATGTGGTCAACGACCGACATGCATCTGAAGTGGACTGTACGTGGAGAGGCCGACAGCTGGGTCCACGGCCGCACCCAAGGAAATGCCTCCTTATTACGCGCAAAATAATGATTCCTCCACCTGACATCGGGGACCCACCGAAAGGGCCTCAGTATTTCACGAAAAAAACATTACCGCCGCTGACAGCTCGGACCCACCAGCTATATCTTCGCACGCAAGGAAGTGCCTCCTTATTACGCACAAAAAATGAATACTCCCCCTGTTAGCTGTGACCCAGTATAGTGGTAGGCTGACTTGTGGGCCTACTAAGTTGACGGGGATAGAGGGCTTTGTCAACTTAGTCAATATGCACGATTCTAGCTCCAGTGACTGTACGATGTCCATCCAACGGCCGTAGTGCTTCTTCAACCTCTGGTCTTCTTGCTCCAGCCACCCAAACCAGCGCGGGTCGTGCCTCGTGCTCCTGCCTCCTGTGGCCGGCTGCAATGCGGCGGAGGCCTCACCGCCCCCTACTACTCCCACCGCTAGCCAGGCCATCCCTCTACTCACCCACACCCCCTATTATTCTGCGGCGACGACAGCCTCACACCGCAGCGAACCAGTGAACCCTCGTACTCCTCTACGCGTGGGCATCCACTGCCGCGTCTTCCCCGGCTCCGCGTCGTCCCCTTCCTAGGCCTCGCCGTCGTCCACCGCCCTGGTGCTCTCGGCGCAACGTGGTCAACATGGTCAAGGAACGGCTTCCATCGGACGTGGATTGTACATGGAGAGGCTGACAGCTGGGTCCATGGCCGCAGCAAGGAAGTGCCTCCTTATTACACGCAAAATAATTATTCGCCCACCTGACAGCGGGGACCCACCGGACGAGCCACCATATTTCGCAGAAAAAACATTTCCCCCCTGACTGCTGGGACCCACCAGCTACACCTTCGCACGCAAGGAAGTGCGTCCGGGCAAAAAAAAATGATTCGCCCCCCTGACTGCTGGGACCCACCAGCTACATCTTCGCACGCAAGGAAGTGCCTGACAGTCGGGACCCACCTGGTCGAAGCGTACGTAGCATTGTCATTCTGGTCACGAACGTGTACGTACATACTCGTCGATGTAGAGGCGCACACGTGTCGTAGATGTAGAGGTGCGCACGTGTCGTAGTAGAGGCGCGCACGTAGCATGTACACGTACGTACAGCGGTGAGGGTGCAAGAAAGAAAATACGTCCACGTACGTACATACGGGCAGGGTCTCTAACGCCTACTCGCGCATACGTACATGGCAGGGTCGGAACGGAGAAACAACATCGTCGTCGTGTTCATGGGGAGCCAACCGGCTGGGTCGGAACGGAATGCGTGGTCGTGTTCATCGGGAGGGCTTGGACGGAACAGGCGATGGAAACAAGGCCTGGCGTACCGCACAACGGAGGAAACGGTCTTGTGTTCGACCGGCCACATTCGAAATGTGGTCCTGTTGATCGGGAGGGGCCTGGCGTACCGCAAAATGGAGGAAACGGACCTCCTACGGTCAAAACGGGGGTCCTGTTGATCGGGAGGGGTGTGGCATACCGCAAAACGGACGAAACGGACTTGTGTTGGAGCGCTACGGTCGAAACAGGGGTCCTGTTCATCAGGAGGGGTGTGGCGTACCGCAAAACGGACGAAACAGACTAGTGTTGGAGCGCTACAGTCGAAACGGGGGGAGGGGTGTGGCATACCGCAAAACGGGACTCCACGGGATACTGTTCATCTCCACCGTCGACCTCCTCCAGCCTCCACGGGCTACCGTCGACCTCCTCCAGCCTCCACGGGCTCCTGTTCATCCAGCCTCCACCGCGCGCTACTCCACCGGCTACTGTTCAACCACCCCTCCAAGGGCACCCCTCCACTGTCTATTGTTCATCCAGCCCTCCACACCACGGGGTCCTGTTCAACCACCCCTCCACGGCCACCCCTCCACCATCTACTGTTCATCCAGCC
>NC_041387.1:575108648-575136631 GCF_002162155.2 Triticum dicoccoides | reverse complement strand
GATCGGCTTCAGTTAGCAGTAGTAGCGAAGGAATCGCTCCATCGGGTTCAGTTAACAGCCATCGATCAATCGCTCGGGTTTAGTAACGCGTAGCCTGCAGTGCAATCGCTCGGGTTCAGTTAGAGCCCAACGCCTCGCTCGGCTTCAGTTAGAGCCAACGCCTCGCACACATGCGCGTACGTACGAGAGAAACGCGCATCGCTCCGTCATCGACCTCCCACCGTAACCGGCAACTCCCCGATATTTTCCTCCCCCTCGCTTCTACCACGGTTTTTTCCGTCATGGACGGCCCAAAGAATGTCATGCAGCTGCGTCTCCGTCCCGCCCAGGACGAAAAGCCCATTTTCTGTCATGATTTTTGGTCATAGAAGTAGGAGCGCCACCACATCTATGATGATACCGGATTTTGTCACAATTATCGTCATAGAAGTGTCATATGTATGACAGAAAAAAATTTCGTTCGGCCCAAAATGTCACGAATGTGTCTTTTTTTTTGTAGTGGTAGCGAGGTGTTGTTCTTTGTGTGTAGGGGCTGTTTACATTGTGTTGCTTGGTTCTCCTACTGGTTCGATAACCTTGGTTTCATATCTGAGGGAAATACCTACCGTCGCTGTGTTGCATCATCCCTTCCTCTTTGGGGAAATACCGACGTAGCTTCAAGCGACATCAAAAGGAATTTACGGCGCCGTTGTCGAGGAGGATCTTCAACATAACCAGGTTCCTAATCACAAATCTCATCTCCTTGCAATTTACATTATTCTCCATTTGCCTCACATTTTCCTCTCCCCCACTTCACAAAAATTTGTTGTTTTATTCGCCCTCTTTTTTGTTCACCTTTTTCATGTCAGATCTCATGTTTGCTTGTGTTGCCATGTGCCTTCTATTTGCTTGCATCTTTGCTTGCTAAAAATCTGTTGTTATGGATCCTCGTCCACTTGCTATCTTTTCAAAATATCCAATTATGATGAACCAATTGCTATTGAATTGAGTTCACTAGATTATCTTTATGAAATTTTGCTTGAGATTTATGAATCTGAAAATTGTGATGAAGAAATTCATGAGGTGATTCATGATAGCTCTTTGAATGAAAAGCATGATTGCAATGATTTTAATATAAATTCTGTTAATGTCAATTGTTCTAATAATATGCAAAACCCCAAGCTTGGGGATGCTAATTTTTCTATGTCCACTACTTATTGCAACGATCATGATTGGGGTGATTCTTCTTATGATCTTGAAAATTTATTTAAGCCCTGTGATGAATATGAGATTAATAGTAGTGTTTGCAATAATATTGAAAGTGGGTTTGGAAGCGTGTCAACTTTATATCCCACTACTTTGGAAAATGTTCAATCTTATGATTTTTTTATAAAAGTGGGTTTAGAGAGGTCATGACTTTAGTTAATGTTAATCCCACTATTTTGGAAGTGTCAACTTTGCATGCATATGGATCATGGAAAGAATATTTTATGTGAAATTTATATTGTTGAATTTGAGTATGATCCTACATATAATTATTATGAGAGAGCAAAATATAGTCATAGAAATTTTCATGTTACTAAATTTCCTCTCGTTATGTTGACATTGCTATTGTTTCTTTCTTCTTCTTTGCATATGCTAGAAATTGCTTGTCTTGATAATTTGTTTTCCCATAAAATGGCTATTCATAGGAAGTATGTTATACTTAGATGTGTTTGTCACGTGCTATATGATGCACTCTTTGTGCTTCAATTCTTGTCTTTCATGAGAGCATCATCAAAATTATCAATGCCTAGCTAAAAAGGCTTTAAAGAAAAGCGCTTGTTGTGAGGCAACCCAATGAATAAAATTTATTTTTGCTTTTTACTTTCTGTTATTGTGTGTTATCACAATTATGCTACTGTTGTGATTGTGTTTTTTGTGTTTTAGTTAGTGTTTGTGCCAAGTAGAACCTTTGGGAAGACTTGGGTGAAGTCTTTGCGATCTTGCTGTAAAAACAAAAACTTTTGTGCTCACGAGATTCGTTGTCATTTTTTACAGAAAAGTGATTTTAAGTTGATTATTTTTGCAGAAGATTAATAGACAAATTCCTCCACCAATTTATTTCATAATTTTTGGAGTTATAGAAGTATTTTAAAGTTCCAGATTACTATAGACTATTCTGTTTTGACAGATTCTGTTTTCTTTGTGTTGTGTGCTTATTTTGATGGCTCTATGGTTTTGTTTGACGAGATTTTTCCATAGAAAAGTTGGAATACAGTAGATATAATACAAAAACAAAATAAGAATTTGTTTGACACAGCACTTATAGTAGTGGTTTGCTTTCTTTTACTAACGGATCTCACGAAGGTTTTGTTTGAGTTTTGTGTGATTGAAGTTTTCAAGTTTTGGGTTATCTTACGATGGATGAAAGAAGGATAATAGATCCTAAGATTGGGGATGCCCTGGCATCCCAAGATATTATCCAAGAATGAGCAACAAACTAAGCTTTGGGATGCCCCCGAGTGGCATCCCCTCTTTCTTCTAACGACCATCGGTATTTTACTTGAAACTATATTTTTATTCGTCACATGATATGTGTTTTGCTTGGAGCGTCTTGTATGATATGTGTCTTTGCTTGTTTTATTTTGTGTTTTAAGTCATCAATCCTTGCTGGACACACCTATTTGAGAGACCCAAAATTATGTCATTACTTGTTAGAATTGCTCTCTATGCTTCACTTAAATTTTTATGAGCAATGGACTTGCTCTACTGCTTCACTTATATCTTTTTGGGCATGGTGTGCTTACTATTTTTTTCGAAGAAATGCTCTCTTGCTTCACTTAGATTTATTTGATAGTTAGTAAAATTTTGAAGAAATTCTCTCTTGCTTCACTTAAATTATTTTGAAAGAAAGAAAATATGTTATGCTCATGATCTTCACTTATATTTGTTTGAGCTTATGAAAAGCAACACATGAAAATTAGTCCCAAAGTGATAGATATCCAAGAAGGGCAAATAAAGAAAAAAATATGTCATGAAGATCATTGGACAAAATGAACTTGATTCTTAGTAATAGTTTTGAGATGTGATATGTGAGTTATGTTGATGAGTAATTGTGCTCTAGTAAGAATATTGGTGTTAAGGTTTGTGATTCCCTATGCATGCACGAAAATCAATAATAATGCAATGAAAATTATATCCTACTTGTGGTGCATTATTCGGTGTTAATTGTGATTAATGCTTGCTTATGAGATTATTGGTTTCTTGGTTGGCCGCTTCTCAATCTTTTGCTAGCCTTCATTTTGCACCAAGTATGACCTCTACTTGTGCATCCAAAATCCTTTAAACCAGTTTTGCCACATGAGTCCACTATATCTACCTATATGCGGTATTCTTTTGCCGTTCTAAGCAAATTTGCATGTGCCATCTCTAATTTTCAAAACAAATTTCTCTTTTGTGTGCTCTACTACTCGCGAGGAGGTAAAGGGTAGCCAATATTTTCCATGCTAGATGTGTTATTCTCACGATGATTGTTTATTCACTTGTCATTGCACGAGAGTACGCCAAAGTATTAGGGATGCCCAGTCCCGAAATGAAAAATGAATTTACTTTATGTTGTCAAATAATAAATTCCTTGGAAAGTGTTGGTATGGAAGGCACCCGTGGATACGGCTAGCCATGGAAAGTGAAAGTTATGGTGGAAATAGGAATAAACTTTATTTTATGTTTGGGAACCACCTATGATGTATCTGGCATGGAAAGTGTTGGGATGCTCCAAGTCGTTTTCGTTGGTAGGAAAAGTATGCCTCTCAAAAATGTTTTTATCTCTAATTTTTTTGCTTTGAGCTCTGGCACCTCTACAAATCCCTACTTCCTTCTGTGAAGGGCCTTTCTTTTACTTTATTAAATTTTTATTTTTGAAATCAAGTCTCCATCCTCTCTTATAAAGCACCAACTAGGAGGAAATATGATCGTACTTAAGTATTGGGTGTAGCTAATATTCGAGTGTGTGTTTCATGAATGGATCAATGTTTGAGCATGATGGGCTAGGGATAACTCGTTTTAGCATTGATATTTTGAAAGACATGGTTGCTTGTTGATATGTTCGAGTATCTAAATTATTATCTCAAAACTAGACTATTGCTTTGAATCACATAAAAGTCCAAATGTCCATTCTATAAAGAAGAGAATATGATATGACATGATAAACAGCACTCCACATCAAAATTTCTGTTTTTATCACTTACCTACTCAAGGACGAGTAGGAGTTAAGCTTCGGGATGCTGATACTTCTCCAACGTATCTATAATTTTTGACTATTCCATGTTGTTTTATTATCAATCTTGGATGTTTTATAATCATTTTATAGTCATTTTATATCATTTTTTGGTACTAAACTATTGACATAGTGCCAAGTGCCAGTTGTTGTTTTCTGCATGTTTTTTACATCGCAGGAAATTAATATCAGACGGAGTCCAAATGCTACACCAATTTACAATGATTTTTATGGACCAAAAGGAAGTAGATGGGCCCTGGTTGCACCTAGGAGGAGTCCCGAGGAGGGGACAACCCACCAGGGCGCGCCATGAGGCCCAGGCGTGTCCCGGTGAGTTGTGTCCACCTCGGGTGCCCCCGGACCGCCTCTTTGCTCTATAAATACCCCAATATTCCAGAAACCCTAGGGGAGTCGATGAAATATTCATCCAGCCGCTGCGGAGTCCAGAACCACTAGATCCAATCTAGACACCATCACGGAGGGGTTCACCACTTCCATTGGTGCCTCTCCGATGATGAGTGAGTAGTTCTTTGTAGACCTTCGGGTCTGTAGTTAGTAGCTAGATGGCTTCCTCTCTCTCTCTTGATTATCAGTACAATGGTCTCTTGGAGATCCATACACTACTAGGGAAAACCCTAGTAGTAGCGCTTGTTTTGTACCTAACAGTAGTGCTTGTACAAGCGCTACCACTAAGGCGCTACAGCTAACTGTTAGCAGTAGCGCTGGAATACCAGCGCTACTGCTATACCAAGTTAGCAATAGCGCTTTATCTGGTAAAGCGCTACAGATAATAGAAAGTAGCAATAGCGTTTCTTGTGGAAAGCACTACTCCTAACTTTTCCTATATTTTTTAAAATACATTTAATTTACGTTGTGGTTTTATATACAGTACTTTCATAATATGATTTTATGACCATTATTAGTTATTATATATAACAGTGGGTGAAATGAACGTGGAGTAGATTCAAGTGGAGGCAACATGTGGTGCATGTTGAAAGTACTACTAAACCAAACTTGATCTAGTTTGGATTGTTAGTACTTTCGATGTGCACCACATGCTGCCTCCACTTGAATCTATTCCATGTTCATTTCACCTACTGATATATATAATAACTCATCATGCTCATATAACAACTTAGCATCATTCATCATCGATCATAAGAATGAATAACTCATCATTGGTATCATAATAACAAGTCCTGCTCATCATCATCGATCATACAACTTCTACTCCATACCACATCATCATCATAGTCATCTAACCAATCCTACTTAGTTGTTCTTAGCACATGATCGCACATGATCATGAGTATTAGCTAGAACCTACTACCTTCTCTTAGGTAAAATAGCATAAAAAAAGATAGGCCCTGACTCTCCATTATGGAGAATGCAGATTATCATGTCTCCAATTATTGCACTTCGCCTAATGTTGCTTCCAAGTACCTCCTTATGAGTGACCATACATTTGTTCCAATCTTTGATTGTCATGTCTTCATTTCTTTTAAAAATCCGATATGAACAGGACTGATTCGTAGGATGACCTGGCTGTATATTCTAAACATCAAGGCGGCCTTTCTGAAACATCAGATGAGGCACACACTCCTGCGAGATTATCTATTGAAAAACATAGTAATAACTTCATAGCAATGTAGTGCAGTTTTAGAAGAATTTATGCAAAAGATGCACAGATGTCGTAATACTAAAAAATCTTACCATGAGATCTCCGTGGATGTTAGCATAGTTCAACACGTGCACTAGTGGCACATATTGACCATAATTTGGAGGAGTTTGATAATAGACATTGTAATTCTCAATATCATTACAAAATGCGACCAGATGATTTTTCTCCTAGTAAGTTAACTCAGAGCCATTGGTGTAGTAGGTTCTGTCTACCATCTTCTGCACATTCTTTGAAGAATGAAAATAAGCTATCAATGGAAATAAGTTGTCAGCTATTTTGAAATAAATAATATAAATTACTTAATTACTATGTTTGAGAAACTCACATAGCGGTAGAATTGGAAGCGTATCAACAAGGACCCAAATGTCCAAATTGTCTACCTCGATGTCAGGATCACCAAGATCCATGGTGACAAACATACCCTCTTGAAAATCATACATCTTGCAAAGTGCTTCCCAATCCGGGCAACCAAAATTGGATAGGCTCTCAGAATTGTAAAGATTTACCTCAAAATCCATACCATGATGGGTCCTTAGGTGAATTTTCTTTGTTTCATTCCTCTCATGATCTTCAAAACCCATCCTCTCCAAGACATAGCGTCTTGCATGGCATGGGATAAGCTAGTTGAATTGTAAAAGACGAAAAATACACGTTGAAGTAGTATAAATCGAGCTTAATTACGAAAAAACACTTTGCGTCATAGCGTACCGTTTCACAATCGAAGGCCTCCTCAAGCTTAATGCTGAAGCGCCGACCTTCTACCAAGTGAGGCCTGTCGCAGAAACTCCGGTTGTCGTTGCACCAGGAGCACTCCATGGGACTTTCGTCCGATGACATTTCCTATGGTCATAATTCAAAGATTAAACTTCTAAAATTCAATATATGTACTACAAAAAATAAACTAGATCATTATTATTCACCACGGGTTGACTATCAGTCCGTCGAGTCTTTTTTTTTAAAACTCTCAGCTCACGTGGTGTATATATTCGACCGTTGGTGATGGTCGCTCCTCCCTTCGTCCCCATGTGCATTAAACGAATATGTCTAGCACACAAGAACGAATGAGAAGCTACCCCCACGAAAACAGTCGGCATTCTTCTTTGTTCTCTCTTATATGGTGGACACACTCCCTCACTGATTTTTTGACCATTGGTGCTGGTCGTTATTCCTCCTCCCCCTAGTGCCTAACAAAGGTCTAGCATAAGGAGAAGAAGGAGAAACGACCCCCACGACAACAGTCGGGTTTCTTCCTCTCTCATATATGGTGCAGACTTTCTCCCACACTCATTTTTTGATTGTCATGTATGGAGCCTCGATAGACTTAAAGTCAACCAGAAATGTCGTTTAATTATCTTTCTAGAAAATCCAGGCCACTCGATATTTCCTACATATTCTAGCATAAGTCATGCCAAAATTCACGGAAAAATCCGGCATGACCTTTGCTAAAAAAGTACATACCGAGCGCCTGAAATTTGCCGGAATGGAAATTAATCAACACTCCGGCAAAACATAGGCCACTCGGAGGACATATCTTATTTGCATTCAAACTTGATGGTCATTGCATTTCAATGGTTGAAAATATTAACAAAAACATTTCAAAATATCTTATAGGACTCATATTGACATGGAGATTTGGCTAGTCTCACCTCGAGGTCGGAGGGGGCCTGTGACGGCGACGACGGCAGCGACGACATGGAGATTTGGCTACAAAAACAAAATAGTTTTCAAAATAGTGCTCTCCAATTTGAGCACTAAAAATTGGAGTAGTTCTCCAATCTGAACATGGGGTGGCTGGTCTCACCTCGAGGTCGGAGGGGGCGGTAATGGGGACGACGGCAGGGATGATGCAGCGGCTCCTTTATTTTTGCAAAAACAAAATATAAACAAAAACATTATTATCATCATCCTATGACTTAGTGAAACCCTATGTCTAAAACTTTCTCCTAAACTTATAAAACCTAGTTCTAACCCTAATAATTTGTACTGCCCATCTATCCATCCATTTGTCTAAACCTAGTTCCAACTCTAAAAATTGGTAAAACCTTGTTCTAACCCTAAAAATGAAAAGACCTATACATTTACTAAAAATCCCCTAGTTCTAACCCTAACATCTATCTATCCATCCATCTATCTATATATCCATCCATCTATCCATCCGTTTGTCTATCTACGCAATATATCAAAAAAACCATCTGACCATCTATCTATCTATCCATTCATCTATCTATCCATCTATCTATGCAATGCAGGAGGGATCAGAGGGAGGGAGAGGGTCAGAGGGAGAGGGTGGAGAGGGAGAAGGGCGAGGGATGAAGGGAGGGAGCAGGGAGGGAGAAGGGAAGGGGATGGAGGGAGAGGCAGGGTCAGAGGGAGGGAGGGAGAAGGGAGGGATGGAAGAAGAAGGGAGGGAGGGAGACATACCGGGCGACAACGGTGGTGGGTGGTGGCAGCGCGCGGGGTTGGACGAGATGAGAGTGTGGGAGGGAGAGTAATCGATCGGTCCGGCGGGGGAGAGGATAAGGTATCATTAGCCATAGCACTAGCTGGTGGCCCAGCGCTACTGCTATATCTCTAAAAATAGCGCTGGTTCCAGCCAGCCACTACTACTACGTGTAGCCCCTGCTGGTGGCCATGCTACCACTTAGCAGTAGCGCTGTCAGGGGGCCCATCGCTACTGCTACTCTGGTACCTGTAGCGCGTGTTGTCAACCAGCGCTACTACTAAGTGGCAGTAGTGTTGGACCCATAACCAGCGCTACTACTAAGCTCCTATATATAGGCATTTCCCTAGTAGTGATATGATGTAGGTCTTTTTGCAGTGTACTTGTTGGGATCTGATGAACTTCGAGTTTATGATCAGTTATATCTTTTTATATCCATGAAAGTTATTTGAGTTTCTTTGATCTCTTATATGCATGATTGCTTATAGCCTCGTATTTCTTCTTCGATATTTGGGTCTTGTTTGTCCAACTTGATCTATTTATCTTGCAATGGGAAGAGGTGCCCGGTAGTGGGTTCGATCTTACAGTGCTTGATCCCAGTGACAAAAAGGGAACCAACACGTATGTATCGTTGCTACTAAAGATAAAAAAGATGGGATCTATATCTACCGTAATAGATAAATGGATCTCGTCTACATCATGTCATCGTTCTTATTGCATCACTCCGTTTTTCCATGAACTTAAAACACTAGATGCATGCTGGATAGCGGTCGATGTGTGGAGTAATAGTAGTAGATGCAGGCAGGAGTCGGTCTACTAATCTTGGACATGATGCCTATGTAATGATCATTGCATGGATATCGTCATGATTATTTGAAGTTCTATCAATTGCCCAACAGTAATTGTTTTCCCACCGTTTGCTATTTTTTCTCGAGAGAAGCCACTAGTGAAACCTACGGCCCCCGGGTCTTCTTTCTCATATATTTGTCTTGCGATCTACTTTTTCCTTACGTTTATTTTCAGATCTATTAAACCAAAAATACAAAAATACCTTGCTACACTTTATTTCATTTGTGATCTATTATTTCAATCTACTACAACTTTCTCCCGTCCATGCACCGTTTCTAGCGTTGTTACCCAAAAGGGATTGACAACTGCTTTCACACGTCGGGTTGCGAGGTGTTCTTCTTTGTATGCAGGGGCTATTTACATTGTGTTGCTTTGTTCTCCTACTGGTTCAATAACCTTGGTTTCATATCTGAGGGAAATACCTGCCGCTGTTGTGCTGCATCATCCTTCCACTTTGGGGAATGATACGTCTCCAACGTATCTATAATTTCTGAAGTATTCATGCTATTATATTATCCGTTTTGGATGCTTAATGGGCTTTATTATACACTTTTATATTATTTTTGGGACTAACCTATTAACCGGAGGCCTAGTCCAAATTGTTGTTTTTTGTCTATTTTAGTGTTTCCAAGAAAAGGAATATCAAACAGAGTCCAAATGGAATGAAACCTTCGGGAGAATGATTTTTGGAACTAACGTGATCTAGAGGACTTGGAGTGGACGTCAAGAAATAAGCAAGGAGGCCATGAGGCAGGGAGGCGCGCCTGCCCCCCTGGGCGCGCCCCCACCCTCGTGGGCCCCTCACAGCTCCACTGACCTACTTCTTCCTCCTATATATACCCATATACTCCGAAAACATCCAGGAACACAATAGATCGGGAGTTTCGCTGCCGCAAGCCTCTATAGCCACCAAAAACCAATCGAGGCCCTGTTCCGGCACCCTACCGGAGGGGGGATCCCTCACCAGTGGCCATCTTCATCATACCGGCGCTCTCCATGATGAGGAGGGAGTAGTTCACCCTCGGGGCTGAGGGTATGTACCAGTAGCTATGTGTTTGATCTCTCTCTCTTGTGTTCTTGATTTCGCACGATCTTGATGTATCACGAGCTTTTCTATTATAGTTGGATCTTATGTTGTTTCTCCCCCTCTACTCTCTTGTAATGGATTGAGTTTTCCCTTTGAAGTTATCTTATCAGATTGAGTCTTTAAGGATTTCAGAACACTTGATGTATGTCTTGCATGTGCTTATCTATGGTGACAATGGGATATTCATGTGATCTACATGATGTACGTTTTGGTGATCAACTTGCGGGTTCAGTGACCTTGTGAACTTATGCATAGGGGTTGGCACACGTTTTCGTCTTGACTCTTTGGTAGAAACTTTGGGGCACTCTTTGAAGTACTTTGTGTTCGTTGAATAGATGAATCTGAGATTGGGTGATGCATATCGTATAATCATGCCCATGGATACTTGAGGTGACATTGGAGTATCAAGGTGACATTAGGGTTTTGGTTGATTTGTGTCTTAAGGTGTTATTCTAGTACGAATTCTAGGATAGATCAAACGGAAAGAATAGCTTCGTGTTATTTTACGACGGACTCTTGAATAGATCGATCAGAAAGGATAACTTTGAGGTGGTTTCGTACCCTACAATAATATCTTCGTTTGTTCTCCGCTATTAGTGACTTTGGAGTGACTCTTTGTTGCATGTTGAGGGATAGTTATATGATCCAATTATGTTATTATTGTTGAGAGAACTTGCACTAGTGAAAGTATGAACCCTAGGCCTTGTTTCCTAGCATTGCAATACCGTTTATGCTCACTTTTATCATCAGTTACCTTGCTGTTTTTATATTTTCAGATTACAAAAACCTATATCTATCATCCATATTGCACTTGTATCACCATCTCTTCGCCGAACTAGTGCACCTATACAATTTTCCATTGTATTGGGTGTGTTGGGGACACAAGAGACTCTTTGTTATTTGGTTGCGGGGTTGTTTGAGAGAGACCATCTTCATCCTACGCCTCCCACGGATTGATAAACCTTAGGTCATCCACTTGAGGGAAATTTGCTATTGTCCTACAAACCTCTGCACTTGGAGGCCCAACAACGTCTACAAGAAGAAGGTTGCGTAGTAGACATCAAGCTCTTTTTTGGCGCTGTTGCCGGGGAGGTGAGTGCTTGAAGGTATATCTTTAGATCATGCAATGGAATCTTTTTGTTTCTTGTTTTATCACTTTTTTAGTCCATAAAACAAAATTACAAAAAAATGGAATTGAGGGTGCCTCATATGCTTCATCTTTTTAATGTCTTCCGTGAAAATATGGATTCCGAAAATTGTGCTCAAGTACTAGAAGAAGAATTACATAGAATGCTTGGCATAAAATATGTGAATGATGAGCATGGTTGTAATGTTGCTAGTATGAATTTTTTGAATACCCATGATGCTAATGATATGCAAAGCCACAAGCTTGGGGATGCTATGTTTGATGAATATGATATTTTTTGTCCCCCGAGTTTTGATGAGCAAATTTATTATGATGAAAGCATGCCTCCTATTTATGATGATTATTGTGGTGATACGTATGCCATAAAGAATAAACATAACCATGAAACTTGTCATCATGATATTAACTTTCAATTGGATTATGCTTCACATGATAGTTATTTTGTTGAGTTTGCTCCCACTACTATTCATGAGAAGAAGTTTTCTTATGTGGAGAGTAGTAAAATTTATATGCTTGTGCATAATGAAAATAATGCTTTATGTGATGGTTTATATTGTTGAATTCATTCATGATGCTACTGAAAATTATTATGAGGGAGGAACATATGCTTGTAGGAATTGCAATAATATCAAGTTTCCTCTCTATGTGTTGAAAATCTTGAAGCTATGCTTGTTTTACCTTCCTATGCTAGTTGATTCTTGTTCCCATAAGTTGTTTGCTCACAAAATACCTATGCATAGGAAGTGGGTTAGGCTTAAATGTGCTAGTCATATGCTTCATGATGCTCCCATTATGTTTCAATTCTTATCTTTTATGTGAGCATCATTGAAATCATCATACCTAGCTAGGGGCGTTAAACGATAGCGCTTGTTGGGAGGCAACCCAATTTTATGTTAGTTCTTTGCTTTTTGCTCCTGTTTAGTAATAAATAATTCATCTAGCCTTTGTTTAGATGTGGTTTTATGTTTTAATTAGTGTTTGTTCCAAGTAGAACCTTTGGGAAGACTTGGGTGAAGTCTATGCGATCTTGCTGTAAAAAACAGAAACTTTTGTGCTCACGAGATTAGCTGCCATTTTTTACTGGAGAGTGCTTTTAGGTTGATTATTTTTGAATATTATTAATAGACAAATTCCTCAGGTCCACCAATTTATTTCAGAATTTTTGGAGTTACATAAGTATTTGAATGATACAGATTACTACAGACTGTTCTGTTTTTGACAGATTCTGTTTTCTATGTGTTGTTTGCTTATTTTGATGAATCTATGAGTAGCATCGGAGGGTATGAACCATATAGAAATTGTAATACATTATATGTTACACCAATATTAATTTAGAATGAGTTCACAACAGTACCTAAGTGGTGATTTATTTTCTTATACTGACGGAGCTTACGAGTTTTCTGTTAAGTTTTGTGTTGTGAAGTTTTCAAGTTTTGGGTAAAGATTCGATGGACTATGGAATAAGGAGTGGCAAGAGCCTAAGCTTGGGGATGCCCAAGGCACCCCAAGGTAAAATTCAAGTACAACCAAGAGCCTAAGCTTAGGGATGCCCCAGATGGCATCCCCTCTTTCGTCTTCCTTCATCGGTAACTTTACTTGGAGCTATATTTTTATTCACCACATGATATGTGTTTTGCTTGGAGCATCATTTTATTTTATTTTGTTTTGCTTGTTGTTTGAATAATATCCCAAGATCTTAAATTCTTAAATGAGAGAGAGTCTTCACATAGCTACATAATTATTTAACTACTCATTGATCTTCACTTATATCTTTTTGGAAGTAGTTTGTCATTTACTCGTGTGCTTCATGTATATCCTATGAGTAAATGGTTGAATGATTTGAATGTCATAAATCTGAAATTATATATGTTTCATATGCTTATACCATGGGGAGTAATGAGTTCACATATAAGAAGTAGAGGTGGTAAATTTATTGAAGGTTAGCAAACATTGTATTGTCACTTGAACAATTCATGAAAGAATATTGAAGGAAGAGAGATTTCACATATAAATATACTATCTTGGACATCTTCTATGATTGTGAGCCCCATTAATTATTTTCAAACCTGAGCAAATTAGTTGAAGTTGGACAAGGAAGACAACATAATGAGTTATGTTTGGGTATATTGTATAGAAGTTATATTGTTATGGATCCTCTAACATGTGGTGATTGCTATTTAAAATCCTTTGCTAGCCAAAATATCTATACTAAGCGGGAATACTGCTTGTGCATCCAAATTCCTTGAACCAAGTTTATTCCATGATTGTCCACCATATCTACCTATATGCGGAATTTACCTTCTGTTCCAAGTAAATTTGCATGTGCCAAACTCTAAACCTTCAAATAATAATTTGTTTTGTATGCCCGAATCGCTCATGTGGCAACTAGGGGCTGTCAGTATCTTCCATGCTAGGTGGGTTATTCTCACGATGAGTGGACTCCGCTCATCATTCACGAGAAAGTGGCTGGTAACTGGGATGCCCAGTACTATGATCAAAAGATCAAAAACAAAATCACAAATAATTTAAACAAAACTCCTCCAGGATGGTTGATAGTTGGACGGCAACCATTGTTTCGGACAAGCCGTGGAGTGTGATTGTTGGTGGACGGGGAGTAAAAGCTTTACCATTCTATTTGGGAACCGCCTATAATGTATCTAGTATGGAAGATATTGGGAACTCTTGGTTGTTATATTGACAATGAAAGCATACCTCTCAAAATTATTTTTATCTCTGTTTTAAAAGCTTCAAGCTCTGGCACCTCTGCAAATCCCTGCTTCCCTCTGCGAAGGGCCTATCGTTTACTTTTATGCAAGAGTCAGTAGTATTCCTTCTCATTCCAACCTACTTTTTAGTTGGCAAGCATCATGTGATGGGGAAAGATCTAAGCATATATGGCCATTCAAATATATTTGATCATGAATTATTATTGTTGACAATTATCTATATGATAAGTAAGTTGGGAGGCGAAACATTAAGCCCCTATCTTTCTCTGTGTTCGATGGATGCTATTTGTTCTAAAAATATGCTTTGAGTGGTAGCAATCATGGAAGACTATATGATAGTTGAGTATGTGGGATTTCCTAAATCAAAGCCTTACATAGACCCTTCCTGAAAATAAGATGAATTGCAATTGTTTGATGACTGAGAACATAGTTTGTTAGTTTTCAAGAAAGTTTATGGTCTATGCTTTAACATGTGAATAGCTTGTTACTTGATCAAGAGAAGTTTCATGAGATGAGCTACTGTTATGACATATAATGATCCTAGAAAAGGTGATTGAAATTATCATTAATCGAACTTGTGCACTTGCTAGCATTCACACTTCATAAATTATTTCTTTTATCATTTACCTACTCGAGGACGAGCAGGAATTAAGCTTGGGGATGCTGATACATCTCCAACTTATCTATAATTTATGAAGTATTCATGCTATTATATTATCTGTTTTGGATGTTTAATGGGCTTTATTATACACATTTATATTATTTTTGGGACTAACCTATTAACCGGAGGCCCAGTCCAAATTGTTGTTTTTTTGTCTATTTCAGTGTTTCGCAGAAAAGGAATATCAAACGAAGTCCAAATGGAATGAAACCTTCGGGAGAATGATTTTTGGAACAAACGTGATCCATAGGACTTGGAGTGGACGTCAAGAAAGAACCGAGGAGGCCACGAGGCAGGGAGGTGCGCCTGCCCCCCTGGGCGCGCCCCCACCCTCGGGGGCCCCTTGCAGCTCCACCGACCTACTTCTTCCTCCTATATATACCCATATACTCCAAAAACATCCAGGAACACAATAGATCGGGATTTCCGCCGCCGCAAGCCTCTATAGCCACCAAAAACCAATCGGGGCCCTGTTTCGGCACCCTGCCGGAGGGGGGATCCCTCACCGGTGGCCATCTTCATCATCCCGGCGCTCTCCATGACGAGGAGGGAGTAGTTCACCCTCGGGGCTGAGGGTATGTACCAGTAGCTATGTGTTTGATCTCTCTCTCTCTCTCGTGTTCTTGATTTGGCACGATCTTGATGTATCACGAGCTTTGCTATTATAGTTGGATCTTATGATGTTTCTCCCCCTCTACTCTTTTGTAATGGATTGAGTTTTCCCTTTGAAGTTATCTTATCGGATTGTGTCTTTAAGGATTTGAGAACACTTGATGTATGTCTTGCATGTGCTTATCTGTGGCGACAATGGGATATTCATGTGATCTACTTGATGTATGTTTTGGTGATCAACTTGCGGGTTTAGTGACCTTGTGAACTTATGCATAGGGGTTGGCACACGTTTTCATCTTGACTCTTTCGTAGAAACTTTGGGGCACTCTTTGAAGTACTTTGTGTTGGTTGAATAGATGAATCTGAGATCGTGTGATGCATATCGTATAATCATGCCCAGGATACTTGAGGTGACATTGGAGTATCTAGGTGACATTAGGGTTTTGGTTGATTTGTGTCTTAAGGTGTTATTCTAGTACAAACTCTATGATAGACCGAACGGAAAGAATAGCTTTGTGTTATTTTACTACGGACTCTTGAATAGATTGATCAGAAAGGATAACTTTGAGGTGGCTTCATACCCTACAATAATTTCTTCGTTTGTTCTCCGCTATTAGTGACTTTGGAGTGACTCTTTGTTGCATGTTGAGGGATAGTTATATGATCCAATTATGTTATTATTGTTGAGAGAACTTGCACTAGTGAAAGTATGAACCCTAGGCCTTGTTTCCTAGCATTGCAATACCGTTTACGCTCACTTTTATCATTAGTTACCTTGCTGTTTTTATATTTTCAGATTACAAAAACCTATATCTACCATCCATATTGCACTTGTATCACCATCTCTTTGCCGAACTAGTGCACCTATACAATTTGCCATTGTATTATTGGGTGTGTTGGGGACACAAGAGACTCTTTGTTATTTGGTTGGAGGGTTGTTTGAGAGAGACCATCTTCATCCTACGCCTCCCATGGATTGATAAACCTTAGGTCATCCACTTGAGGGAAATTTGCTACTGTCCTACAAACCTCTGCACTGGGAGGCCCAACAACGTCTACAAGAAGAAGGTTGCGTAGTAGACATCAGGGAAATACCGACATAGCTTCAAGCGACATTAGTTTCCAATAGAGTTTATACTTTATACTTCGGTGTTGTGATGAATTGTTACTTGTTCATGAGAAGTCTATGATAAAAGTTCTATGATAAAAGTTTTATGTTAAAGTTTGTTGTTGTCATAATAAGTTACGCGATGATGCTATGTACGTATTTTTGTTTTTATTGGCACCTCTCTCTAAGAATGTAGACATGTTTTTCGATTTCGGTTTTCGCTTGAGGACAAGCGAGGTCTAAGCTTGGGGAAGTTGATACATCCATTTTGAATCATTTTTTCCTACTTTTATTTATGTTGTTTTATTGCATAATAATGCTTTTTGGAGTACTTCTAATGCCTTTTCTTTCATAATATGCAAGGTATGCACAAAGGGGGAGAATTCTGGCAGCTGGAAATCTGGACTTGAAAAAGCTATGCCAGCCTACCTATTCTGCACAACTCCAAATGAGCTGAAACTTTACGAAGATTTTTTATGGAATAAATGAGGATTTTTTGAGCCAATAAGTACCAAAGGGGGCCCACTGTTGGAAATATGCCCTAGAGGAAATAATAAATTGGTTATTATTATATTTCCTTATTCATGATAATTGTGTATTATTCATGCTATAATTGTATTAACCGGAAACCGTAATACATGTGTGAATACATGGACCACAATATGTCCCTAGTGAGCCTCTAGGTGACTAGCTCGTTGATCAATAGATGGTTGTGGTTTCCTGACCATGGACAATGGATGTCATTGATAACGGGATCACATCATTAGGAGAATGATGTGATGGACAAGACCCAATCCTAAGCATAACACAAGATCGTTTAGTTCGTTTGCTAGAGATTTTCTAATGTCAAGTATCATTTCCTTAGACCATTAGATTGTGCAACTCCCGGATACTGTATGAATGCTTCGGGTGTATCAAACGTCACAATGCAACTGGGTGGCTATAAAGGTGCACTACAGGTATCTCCAAAAGTGTCTGTTGGGTTGGCACAAATCAAGACTGGGATTTGTCACTCCGTAGGACGGAGAGGTATCTCTGGGCCCACTCGGTAATGCATCATCATAATGAGATCAATATGACTACGAAGTTAGCCATGGGATCATGCATTACGGAACGAGTAAAGAGACTTGTCGGTAACGAGATTAAACGAGGTATAGGGATACCGATGATCGAATCTCAGGCAAGTAACATACCAATGGACAAAGGGAATTGTATACGGGATTGATTGAATCCCTGACATCATGGTTCATCCGATGAGATCATCATGGAACATGTGGGAGACAATATGGGTATCTAGATCCCGCTATTGGTTATTAGCCGGAGAGGTATCTCGGTCATCTCTGCATGGTTCCCGAACCCGTAGGGTCTACACACTTAAGGTTCTATGACACTAGAGTTGTAGTGGGAATAGTATGTGGTTACCGAAGGTTGTTCGGACACCTGGATGAGATCCCGGATGTGACGAGGAAATCCGGAATGGTCTAGAGGTGAAGATCGATATATTGGACGAAGGGTATTGGAGTCTGGAATTGTTCCGGGGGTACCGGGTGACGACCAGTGTGACCGAAAGGAGTTTCGGAGGCCCCAGCAAGCGTTGGGGGCCTTATGGGCCAAGGGGAGGGGGCACACCAGCCCACTAAGGGGCTGTGCGCCCCTCCCACCCCATCTCATGTAACCTGGAGAGGTGGGGGCGCCTCCCCTAGGGCAGCCGCCCCTCCCGGCTTGGGGGCCAAGTTTCCTAAGGGTAGGGGTGCCCAAACCCTTCTAGGGTTTCCCCTGTGGTCACTGCCCCTCTCCTAGGGAAACCCTAGGGCGCCTCCACCTCCCCCCATCACCCTATATATAGTGAGGGAGAGAGAGGGCCGAACCAACCCTTCCCTTGGCGCAGCCTCTCCCTCCCCTCATACATCTCCTCCTCCTCTGTAGTGCTTGGCGAAGCCCTGCTGGAGAACCACGAGCTCCACCACCACCACTCCGTCGTGTTGCCGGAGTTCTCCCTCAACTTCCCCTCTCCACTTGCTGGATCAAGAAGAAGGAGGCATCCCCGGGCTGTACATGTGTTGAACGCGGAGGCGCCGTCCGTTCGGCGCTAGATCGGATCTTCCATGATTTAAATCGCCGCGAGTACGACTCCATCAATCGTGTTCTTGTAACGCTTCTGCTTAGCGATCTTCAAGGGTATGAAGATGCACTCCCTCTCTCTCTCTCACTCTCTCATTGCTAGTATATCCTAGATTGATCTTGGTGAGACGTAGGAAAATTTTGAATTATTACTAGGTTCCCCAGCAGTGGTATCAGAGCTAGGTCTATGCGTAGATTATATGCACGAGTAGAACACAAGTAGTTGTGGGCGATGATTTGGTCAATTTGCTTACCATTACTAGTCCTATCTTGATTCGGCGGCATTGTGGGATGAAGCGGCCCAGACCGACCTTACACGTATGCTTACGTGAGATAGGTTACACCGACTGACATGCACTAGTTGCATAAGGTGGCTAGCGGGTGTCTGCCTCTCCTACTTTAGTCGGATCGGATTCAATGAAAAGGGTCCTTATGAAGGGTAAATAGCAATTGGCATATCACCGTTGTGGCTTTGCATAGGTAAGAAACGTTGTTGCTAGAAACCCATAGCAGCCACGTAAAACATGCAACAACAATTAGAGGACGTCTAACTTGTTTTTGCAGGGTATGCTATGTGATGTGATATGGCCAAAAGGATGTGATGAATTGCATATGTGATGTATGAGATTGATCATGTTCTTGTAATAGGAATCACGACTTGCATGTTGATGAGTATGACAACCGGCGGGAGCGATAGGAGTTGTCTTAATTTATTATATGACCTGTGTGTCAATATAAGCGCCATGTAATTAATTTACTTTATTGCTAACTGTTAGCCATAGTAGTAGAAGTAATAGTTGCCGAGACAACTTCATGAAGACACGATGATGGAGATCATGGTGTCATGCCGGTGACGAAGGTGATCATGCCGCGCTTCGAAGATGGAGATCAAAGGTGCAAGATGATATTGGTCATCTCATGTCACTTTATGATTTGCATGTGATGTTTGTCATGTTTACATCTTATTTGCTTAGAACGACGGTAGCATAAATAAGATGATCCCTCACTAAAATTTCAAGAGATGTGTTCGCCCTAACTGTGCACCATTGCGAAGGTTCGTTGTTTCGAAGCACCACGTGATGATCGGGTGTGATAGATTCTAACATTTGCATACAATGGGTGTAAGCCAGATTTACACATGCGAAACACTTAGGTTGACTTGACGAGCCTAGCATGTATAGACATGGCCTCGGAACACGAGAGATCGAAAGGTCGAACATGAGTCGTATGGTAGATGCGATCAACATGGAGATGTTCATCATTGATGACTAGTCCGTCTCACGTGATGATCGTACACGGCCTAGTCGATTCGAATCATGTATCCCTTAGATGACTAGGGGGATGTCTATCTAAGTGGGAGTTCATTAAATAATTTGATTAGATGAACTTAATTATCATGAACATAGTCAAAAGGTCTTTGCAAATTAAGTCATAGATTGCGCTTTAGTTCTACTATTTTAGATATGTTCCTAGAGAAAATTTAGTTGAAAGTTGATAGTAGCAATTATGCGGACCGGGTCTGTAAACTAAGGATTGTCCTCATTGCTGCACAGAAGGCTTATGTCCTTAATGCACTGCTCAGTGTGCTGAACCTCGAGCATCTTTTATGGATGTTGCGAACATCTGACATACATGTTTTTTGATGACTATGTGATAATTCAGTGCGTAATGTTAAACAGTTTAGAATTGAGGCACCAAAGATGTTTTTGAAATGCCGCGGAACATATAAGATGTTCCAAGAGCTGAAACTGGGATTTCAGACTCGTGCCCACGTCAAGAGGTATGAGACCTCTGACAAGTTTCTTAGCCTGCAAACTAAGGGAGAAAAGCTCAATTGTTGAGCATGTGCTCAGATTGTCTGCGTACTACAATCGCTTGAATCGAGTGGGAGTTAATCTTCTAGATGAGATAGTGATGGCTCTCCAAAGTCACTGCCACCAAGCTACTAGAGCTTCGTGATGAACTATAACATATCAGGGATAGATATGATGATCCTTGAGATATTCATGATGTTTGACACCGCGAAAGTAGAAATCAAGAAGGAGCATCAATTATTGATGGTTAGTGAAACCACTAGTTTCAAGAAGGGCAAGGGCAAGAAGGGATACTTCATGAAACGGCAAATCAGATGTTGCTCTAGTGAAGAAACCCAAGGTTGAACCCAAACCCGACTAAGTGCTTCTGTAATGAGGGGAACGGTCACTGAACCAAAACTGCCCTAGATACTTGGTAGATGAGAAGGCTCGCAAGGTCGACAGAAGTATATTGGATATACATTATATTAATGTGTACTTTACTAGTACTCCTAGTAGCACCAGGGTAATAGATACTGGTTCGGTTGCTAAGTGTTAGTAACTCGAAATAAAAGGCTACGGAATAGACAGAGACTAGCTAAAGGCGGGGTGACGATATGTGTTGGAAGTGGTTCCAAGGTTGATGTGATCAAACATCGCACGCTCCCTCTACCATCGGGATTGGTGTTAAACCTAAATAATTGTTCTTTGGTGTTTGCGTTGAGCATAGACATGATTGGATTATGTTTATCGCAAATGGTTATTCATTTAAGGAGAATAATGGTTACTCTGTTTATTTGAATAATACCTTCAATGGTCTTGCGCCTAAAATGAATGGTTTATTGAATCTCGATCATAGTGATACACATGTTCATGCCAAAAGATATAAGATAGTAATGATAGTACCACCTACTTGTGGCACTTCCATTTGAGTCATATTGGTATAAAACGCATGAAGAAGCTCCATGTTGATGGATCTTTGGACTCACTCATTTATTGAAAAGTTTGAGACATGCGAACCATGTCTATTGGTATATACGCATGAAGAAACTCCATGCAGATGGATCATTTGGACTCACTTGATTTTGAATCACTTGAGACATGCAAATCATACCACATGGGCAAGATGACTGAAAGGCCTCGTTTTCAGTGGGATGGAACAAGAAAGCAACTTGTTGGATGTAATACATTTTGATGTGTGCAGTTCAATGAGTGCTGAGGCACGCAGTGGATATCATTATGTTCTTACTTCACAGATGATTTGAGTAGATGTTGAGTATATTTACTTGATGAAACACAAGTCTGAATTATTGAAAGGTTCAAGTAATTTCAGAGGAAGTTGAAGATCATCGTGACAAGAGGATAAAATGTCTATGATATGATCATAGAGATGAATATCTGAGTTACGTGTTTGGTACACAATTAAGAAATTGTGGAAATTGTTTCACAACTAATGCCGCCTGGAACACCAGTGTGTGTTGGTGTGTCCGAACATCATAGCTGCACCCTATTGAATGTGGTGCATACCATGATGTCTCTTATCGAATTACCACTATCACTTATGGGTTAGGAATTAGAGACAACCACATTCACTTTAAATAGGGCACCATGTAATTCCATTGAGATGACACCTTATGAACTATGGTTTATAGAAACTATCGTTTCTTAAAAGTTTGGGGTTGCGACGCTTACATGAAAAATTTTCAGGATGATAAGCTCGAACCCAAAGCGGATAAATGCATCTTCATAGGACACCCAAAACAGTTGGGTATACCTCCTATCTCAGATCCGGAAGCAAAAGTGATTGTTTCTAGAAAATGGGTCCTTTCTCGAGGAAAAGTTTCTCTCGAAAGAATTGAGTGGGAGGATGGTGGAGACTTGATGAGGTTATTGAACCATCACTTCAACCAGTGTGTAGCAGGGCACAGGAAGTTGTTCATGTGGCGCCTACACCAATTGAAGCGGAAGCTGATGATAGTGATCAAGAAACTTTGGATCAAGTCACTACCAAACCTCGTAGGTCGACAAGGACGGGTACTGCTTCAGAGTGGTACGGTAATCCTGTCTTGGAGGTCATGTTGCTAGACAACAATGAACCTACGAGCTATGGAGAAGCGATGGTGGGCCCGGATTCCGACAAATGGCTCGAGGCCATAAAATCCGAGAGAGGATCCATGTATGAAAACAAAGTGTAGACTTTGGAAGAACTACTTGATGGTCGTAAGGCTGTTGGGTACAGATGGATTTTAAAAGGAAGACAGACAATGATGGTAAGTGTCACCATTAAGAAAGCTCGACTTGTCGCTAAGATATTTTCCGACAAGTTCAAGGAGTTGACTACGATGATACTTTCTCACTCGTAGCGATGCAAAGAGTCTATTGGAATTATATTAGAAATTACTGCATTATTTATGAAATCTTGCAAGATAGGATGTCAAAACATTGTTTCCTTGATGAGTTTCTTGAGGAAAGGTTGTATGTGATACAACCAGAAGGTTTTGTCAATCCTAAAAGATGCTAACAAGTATGCAAAGCTTCAGCAATCCTTCTAAGGACTGGGGTAAGCATCTCAGAGTTGGAATATACGCTTTGAAGAGATGATCAAAGATTTTGGGTTTATGCAAAGTTTATGAGAAACTTGTATTTCCAAAGAAGTGAGTGGGAGAACTATAGAATTTCTGATGAGTATATGTTGTTGACATATTGCTGATCGGAAATGATGTAGAATTTCTAGAAAGCATATAGGGTTGTTTGAAGAGTGTTTCTCAATGGAAAACCTGGATTAAGCTACTTGAACAATGAGCATCAAGATCTATAAGGATGGATAAAAACGCTTAATAGTACTTTCAAATGAACACATACCGCGACAAGATTTTGAAGGAGTTCAAAATAGATCGGCAAAGGAGTTCTTGGCTGTGTTGTAAGGTGTGGGTATTGAGTAAGACTCAAGACCATACCACGGTAGAAGAGAGAGAAAGGATGAAGGTCGTCCCCTATGCTTTAGACATAGGCTCTACAGTATGATGTGTTGTGTACCGCACCAGAAGTGTGCCTTGCCATGAGTCAGTCAAGGGGGTGCAAGAGTGATCCAGGAATGGATCACTGGATAGCGGTCAAAGTTATCATTAGTAACTAGTGGACTAAGGAATTTTCTTGATTATGGAGGTGGTAAAAGAGTTCGTCGTAAAGGGTTACATCGGTGCAAACTTTGACACTAATCCGGATGACTCTAAGTAGTAAACCGGATTCGTATAGTAGAGCAGTTACTTGGAATAGTTCCAAGTGGTGCGTGGTAGCTGCATCTACAAGATGACATAGATATTTGTAAAGCACACACGGTTCAGACCCGTTGACTAATAACCTCTCTCACAAGAAAGATATGATCAAACCCCATGGGTGTTGGATTCATTACAATCACATAGTGATGTGAACTAGATTATTGACTCTAGTGCAAGTGGGACACTGTTGGAAATATGCCCTAGAGGAAATAATAAATTGGTTATTATTATATTTCCTTGTTCATGATAATTGTCTATTATTCATGCTATAATTGTATCAACCGGAAACCGTAATACATGTGTGAATATATGGACCACAATATGTCCCTAGTGAGCCTCTAGTTGACTAGCTCGTTGATCAATAGATGGTTGTGGTTTCCTGACCATGGACATTGGATGTCGTTGATAATGGGATCACATCATTAGGAGAATGATGTGATGGACAAGACCCAATCCTAAGCGTAGCACAACATCATGTAGTTCGTTTGCTAGAGCTTTTCTAATGTCAAGTATCATTTCCTTAGACCATGAGATTGTGCAACTCCCAGATACCGCGGGAATGCTTTGGATGTATCAAATGTCACAACATAACTGGGTGGCTATAAAGGTGCACTACAGGTATCTCTGAAAGTGTCTGCTGGGTTGGCACGAATCAAGACTGGGATTTGTCACTCTGTATGACGGAGAGGTATCTCTGGGCCCACTCGGTAATGCATCATCATAATGAGCTCAATGTGACTAAGAAGTTAGCCACGGGATCATGCGTTACAGAACGAGTAAAGAGACTTGTCGATAATGAGGTTGAACAAGGTATAGGGATACCGACGATCGAATCTTGGGCAAGTAACATACCAATGGACAAAGGGAATTGTATATGGGATTGATTGAATCCCCGACATCGTGGTTCATCTGATGAGATCATCGTGGAACATGTGGGAGCCAATATGGGTATCCAGATCCCGCTATTTGTTATTGGCCGGAGAGGTATCTCAGTCATGTCAGCATGATTCCCGAACCCATAGGGTCTACACACTAAAGGTTCGGTGAAGCTAGAGTTGTAATGGGAATAGTATGTGGTTACCAAAGGTTGTTCGGAGTCCCGGATGAGACCTTGGATGTGACGAGGAACTCCGGAATGGTCCGGAGGTGAAGATCGATATATTGTACGAAGGGTATTGGAGTCTGGAATTGTTCTCGGGGTACCGGGTGATGACCAGTGTGACTAAAAGGAGTTTCGGAGGCCCCGGCAAGCGTTGAGGGGCCTTATGGGCCAAGGGGAGGGGGCACACCAGCCCACTAAGGGGCTGTGCGCCCCTCCCACCCCATCTCATGTAACCTGGTGAGGTGGGGGCGCCTCCCCTAGGGCAGCCGCCCCTCCCGGCTTGGGGGCAAGTTTCCTAGGGGTGGGGGTGCCCAAACCCATCTAGGGTTTGCCCTGTGGTCGCCGCCCCTCTCCTAGGGAAACTCTAGGGCGCCTCCACCTCCCCCCTTCACCCTATATATAGTGAGGGAGAGAGAGAGGGTCGAACCAACCCTTCCCTTGGCGCAGCCTCTCCCTCCCCTCATACATCTCCTCCTCCTCTGTAGTGCTTGGCGAAGCCCTGCTGGAGAACCACGAGCTCCACCACCACCACGCCGTCGTGCTGCCGGAGTTCTCCCTCAACTTCTCCTCTCCCCTTGCTGGATCAAGAAGCAGGAAATGTCCTCGAGCTGTACATGTGTTGAACGCAGAGGCGCCATCTGTTCGGCGCTAGATCGGATCTTCCGTGATTTGAATCGCCGTGAGTACGACTCCATCAACTGTGTTCTTGTAATGCTTCCGCTTAGCGATCTTTAAGGGTATGAAGATGCTCTCTCTCTCTCTCTCTTTCTCTCTCTCTCTCTCTCTCTCTCTCTCGTTTCTAGTATCTCCTAGATTGATCTTGGTGAGGCGTAGGAAAATATTGAACTATTACTACGTTCCCCAACACCCACCAGGTGGGCACAACCCACCTGGGCGCGCCAGGGAGCCCAGGCATGCCCTGGTGGGTTGTGCTCACCCAGGACCACCTCAGGTGCTTCTCTTCTGGTATATAAGTTATTTTGAACTATAAAATATAAGGAGAGGACTTTCAGGACGAAGCACCACCGTCTCGAGGCGAAACCTGGGCAGGAGCACTTTTGCCCTCCGGTGGAGCGATTCCGCCAGGGGAACTTCCCTCCCAGAGGGGGAAATCATCGCCATCATCATCACTAATAACTCTCACATCTTGGTGAGGGCTGTCTCCATCAACATCTTCAATAACACCATCTCCTCTCAAA
The DNA here is from genome assembly GCF_002162155.2 of Triticum dicoccoides. Lineage (NCBI taxonomy): Eukaryota > Viridiplantae > Streptophyta > Magnoliopsida > Poales > Poaceae > Triticum > Triticum dicoccoides. Next base: position 575,110,590 of record NC_041387.1, on the reverse strand, counting down.
CCCTAGTTCATCTCTTGTGTTCAATCTTTGTACCGAAACTATAGATTGGTGCTTGTGGGTGACTAGTAGTGTTGATTACATCTTGAAGTTGATTATTATATGGTTTATTTGGTGGAATATTATATGTTCAGATCCATTATTCTATTTAATAACCCTCTGGCCCTGAGCATGATTATCACTTGTGAGTTTTTACTTTTGTTCTTGAGGTCACGGGAGAAATCATGTTGCAAGTAATCATGTGAACTTGATATGTGTTCGATATTTTGATGGTATGTATGTTGTGATTCCCTTAGTGGTGTCATGTGAACGTCGACTACATGACACTTCACCATATTTGGGCCTAAGAGAATGCATTGTTGAGTAGTTATTAGATGATGGGTTGCAAGAGTGACAGAATCTTAAACCCTAGTTTATGCACTATTCCGTGAGGGACCGATTGGATCCAAATGTTTAATGCTATGGTTAGAATTTATTCTTAATACTTTTCTCGTAGTTGTGGATGCTTGCGAGGGGGTTAATCATAAGTAGGAGGTTTGTTCAAGTAAGAACAACACCTAAGCACCGGTCCACCCACATACCAAATTATCAAAGTAGCGAACACGAATCGAACCAACATGATGAAAGTGACTAGATGAAATTCTCGTGTACCCTCAAGAACACTTTGCTTATCATAAGAGACCGTTTTGGCTTGTCCTTTACCTCAAAAGGATTAAGCTACCTTGCGGCACTTTTGTTACTACTACCGTTAATTGCTCGTTACAAATTATCTTGCTATCAAACTACTCTGCTACTTACAATTTTAGCACTTGCAGATATTACCTTGCTGAAAACCACTTGTCATTTCCTCCTGCTCCTTGTTGGGTTCGGCACTCTTACTTATCGAAAAGGCTACAATAGATCCCCTATACTTGTGGGTCATCAGGTTGCTGCTATAATTGGCTTTGTATTGGAAATTGATATGATTACTATTCTTCAGGAAAGGGTGAGAGCTAAAGTGGGTGTGAGAGACTTCGAAAAACTGCCTAATCATACTGAAGTCACTCATAAGGAGCTGATGATTTATATAATCACCATGGAGCTGGAAGAGGTGGTAGAGCAAGGTTGGTATGAGAAAAAAGGAAACATTATTCTATTGAGATTGAGCAAGAAGAAGATGCAGATGATATGAGGAAGAAACTGAGAATTGGGGGAATGAACACTAGTGGAAATAAATAAAATATCTCTTTGGGAAGTGTGGGTCTGAAACAATTTGAAGAGATGAGACAGAAGAATGGAAGAATTGTAGTTGATACAAAAAGAATACTTGGCTGAGGTGGGACTAAGGAAAAAAGTGAAAGCTAACTTGGACAAGGTCATGTCGAAAATGCAGGAAATGGAAGAAAACAAAATCAGGTAGGAAGCTTGGAGGGCTATAGAGGAAAGTAAAAATTCAGTTGGGATATAGACTAGCAGAACCTAACTGAAATGATTAAAAACATAAGGAACCGATTAGTATATGCATGGAGAAAATTTAAATGTTGGAGGATAAAGAACTGACTCATGAGGACCTTGGTGGAAAAAGTGAATATGATGGAATACCACAAGACCCTAGATTGGAAGATGCTTATGCTGAACCTGTTGACTATAATGACAGCTAGGAATTTGTGGAATCTCTAGGCACTAAGTTGGGCATCACTAAGAGGGATGATGCTGAAAAAGATAAGGACAAGGATGGACCAACAAGGAGAAGTGACGAGAACTTGGTCAAGAAAGATGCTAAGACTAGGGATTTAGCCAAGGAGAGGGTTGTTGATAAAGATAACTATGGTAAGATAGCTACCTTGACTAATAAAAGAATTTCCTTATTTGATATGTCTAGTAAAGTAGGAGTTGACCTTGGTTGCACTATTGATATGGTGAATCAGAACCTAGACCTGATTGACAATATGGAGCGGGCTAGAAG
>NC_041387.1:575104862-575108110 GCF_002162155.2 Triticum dicoccoides | reverse complement strand
TGGAAGGATTCTTGTTGGGATTAATAATGATTCCTTTGACTTGATTCAAGTAGAAAAAGGGACATACTTTATTAGATTACTGTTATTTGATAAAAAGCAAAATTCCACTAGAATTTAGTCACAGTTTATGGTGATGCTCAGAAAGATGGAAAAAGTTGATTTCCTTGTTGAGCTCTCCAGAATGTACCAGGACAATCCTCAACCATGTGTGATTGGCAGGGACTTCAACTTAATTAGAAACAACTCTAAAAAAACCTGGAGGGACTGACCACTTCAGCTTTGTGTTCAATGCTATTATAGAACATGCTGGCCTTAGAGATTTACGTTTGAATGGCAGAAAATACACCTGGGCATCACCACATGTGTGACGGTAGCAAGGTTGTTGACGTTGATCGTCGTCATCCTTGCCCCGACGGCACTCCGACGTTACCAGGAGAGAGGGGGAGAGAGCCCCCTCTTTCTTATTCTTCCTTGGCCTGCCCCCTAGATGGGAGGAGGGTTTCCCCTCTGGTCCATTGCCTCCTTGGAGACGGAGGGTCAGGAGCCCCTCCGAGATTGGATCTCCCTCTTTGTTCTCTTCTGTTTCACGTTCCTATTTTCTGTCCCTTCACGGTTTTTTAAATACCCGGAGAATTCGTAACTCCGATTGGGCTAAAATTTTGAGGGGATATTTATCCATAAATTATCTTTCTTGCAGCGAAACAAGGGCATCAACCGCCTTATGAGGTGCCCACTACCCATCAGGGCACGCGGGGCACCCCCTGGCGTGCCCTGGTGCCTAGTGGGCCTCTTGAGCACCGTCTTGCGTTGATTCTTCCTCAAAAAAATTCACATATATTCCAAAAAAATCTCCGTAAAATTTTATCGTGTTTGGACTTTGTTGATATGAATATTCTACGAAACAAAAAACATGCAACAAACAGGAACTAGCACTGGGCACTGGATCAATATGTTAGTCCCATGAAATCATATAAGTTGTTTCCAAAAGTATGTGAAACTTATATAATATTGGCATGGAACAATAAAAATTATAGATACGACGGAGGCGTGATAACTCGCAAGTATAGGGGATCGCAACAGTTTTCGAGGGTAGAGTATTCAACCCAAATTTATTGATTCGACACAAGGGGAGCCAAAGAATATTCTCAAGTATTAGCAGTTGAGTTGTCAATTCAACCACACCTGGATAACTTAGTATCTGCAGCAAAGTATTTAGTAGCAAAGTAGTATGGAAGTAACGGTAATAGTAGCAAAAGTAACAGTAGCAATTTTGTAGCAATGGTAACAGTGGCAACGGCGAAGCAACTAAGCAAAGCATAATATGTGAAAAGCTCGTAGGCATTGGATAGGTGATGGATAATTATGTCGGATGCGATTCCTCATGTAATAGTTATAACATAGGGTGACACAGAAGTAGCTCCAGTTCATCAATGTAATGTAGGCATGTATTCCGAATATAGTCATACGTGCTTATGGAAAAGAACTTGCATGACATCTTTTGTCCTACCCTCCCGTGGCAGCGGGGTCCTAATGGAAACTAAGGGATATTAAGGCCTCCTTTTAATAGAGTACAAGACCAAAGCATTAACACTTATTGAGTACATGAACTCCTCAAACTACGGTCATCACCGGTAAGTATCCCGATTATTGTCACTTCGGGGTTAACGGACATAACACATAATAGGTGACTATAGACTTGCAAGATAGGATCAAGAACTCACATATATTCATGAAAACATAATAGGTTCAGATCTGAAATCATGGCACTCGGGCCCTAGTGACAAGCATTAAGCATAGCAAAGTCATAGCAACATCAATCTTAGAACATAGTGGATACTAGGGATCAAACCCTAACAAAACTAACTTAATTACATGGTAAATCTCATCCAACCCATCACCGTCCAGCAAGCCTACGATGGAATTACTCACGCACGGCGGTGAGCATCATGAAATTGGTGATGGAGGGTGGTTGATGATGACGACGGCAACGGATTCCCCTCTCCGGAGCCCCGAACGGACTCCAGATCAGACCTTCCGAGATGTTTTAGGGCTTGGCTGCGGCTCCGTATCATAAAATGCGATGAACCCTTCTTCACTTATTTTTACTCCGCGAAAACAAATATATGGAGTTGGAGTTGAGGTCGATGGACGTCCAGGGGGCCACGAGGCATGGGGGCTTGCCCTAGGGGAGGGGGCGCGCCCCCACCCTCGTGACCAGGGTGTGGGCCCCTGACGTTAATTCTTTCGCTAGTATTTTTTATTAATTCTGAAAAGTGCCTCCGTGGATTTGCAGGTCATTCCAAGAACTTTTATTTCTGCACAAAAATAACACCATGACGGAGACGTATCAACTCCTCCAAGCTTAAACCTTTGCTTGTCCTCAAGCAATTCAGTTGATAAACTGAAAGTGATAAAGAAAAACTTTTACAAACTCTGTTTGTTCTTATTGTTGTAAATATGTAAAGCTAGCATTCAAGTTTTCAGCAAAGATTATGACTAACCACATTCACAATAACACTTAGGTCTCATGTTTACTCATAGCAATGGCATAATCAACTAGCGAGCAATAATAATAAAACTCGGATGACAACACTTTCTCAAAACAATCATAATATGATATAACAAGACGGTATCTCGCTAGCCCTTTCTGAGACCGCAAAACATAAATGCAGAGCACCTTTAAAGATCAAGGACTGACTAAAGATTGTAATTCATGGTAAACGAGATCCATTCATAGTCTGTAACACCCTCAGTGTCATGCTACAGTAATCCCCTGTTAATGGTGCCAGGACCATGCTTACTGAGCTAATTATCACTTGATGAAAAATCAAAGTCAAATTCAAATTCAAATTATGAGGGAAATTCAAAATTTATCAAACATGAAAACAGAAATGTTCATCATGTGCCAAATATTCCACAACTAATATTGGTGGTGAACCAACATTTTTGCAAAGGGTTTAAGTGGCCTAAACTACTTAAAACAGTGACCTAAGCAATAAATTAAATGCCCTTTTTAATTTATAAAATTGGCAACTATTCCAAAAGCCTCCCAACCTTTTTAGGCAGTGCACTTTAATTCTTTGAAATTGTTTTGGCCAGTGGCATAATTTTGCAAAGTCATTATTGGCTAAAAAGAAAATGCAAAAGCTGCTGGAAAAAGAAAAAAAAAGAAAGGAAAGAAGAAGGGGTGGGAGAGCCCCTGGCCTTCCCTTAGGCTTCGGCCATCCCCCTGGGCCCCGGCCCACTCC
>NC_041387.1:575103923-575104686 GCF_002162155.2 Triticum dicoccoides | reverse complement strand
GGTTGCCCCTCTCCATGTTTCCTGTTCATCGGTCTCAGACCGCAACAGGGACGTGCTCCCGCCCGACCACCTCGCCGGCCACGCCGACGAGGGGATAAGGACGCCTACACAGCGCCCCCTCGGGTTCCTCTCCCCATCTCATCCACTCCCCCCTTTCCCCTTCTCTCTCTCCCTCTCCTTCATTTTAGAGAGGAGGCCGATGCGGTCGCTGCCGTGCCTCGCCCGTCCTCACGGCTACCGGCCTGGCTGCACCTCGCCGACCTGTCCATCAACTCCGCCGTTGTCGACTTCCTCGTCCCCGTCCACGAGCGCAAGTCGGGGAGCACTGCAGGCAGCGGATCGAGCCGCCCACCTTCCGCCTGTGCTCTGGCAATCCCCTTCGACCCCGGCGACGCCTGCTGCTACTACTAACCTTCCAAGGGCTTTACGTAGCCGCCCGGTGAGCCTCGCCTCTCTCCCCTCCGCCTTCCCGCTGTTGTCGCGCCCGTAGGTGCCGTTCCCCACATGTCCGAGCTCGCCTCCGCCGAGCTCGTCGCCGGCCAGTCTCCGGTGACCAAATGGTCACGGGCCAGGGTCCATCGCGCTCACTGCATTGCGTAGGCCTCGTCTAGCCGCTTGGGTTGCCCGCAAACGCCCCCCAGCCCCGATCCCGACGACGGACGAAGTCTGGCGTCCGCCTCGCTGCTCGCCATCGACGTTCCCGACCACCGCAACCTCTGCCCCCCCCCCCAGATCGCCTCGCCATCGTCTTCTCATTCGAACG
>NC_041387.1:575097212-575103752 GCF_002162155.2 Triticum dicoccoides | reverse complement strand
CGCGCTGGAAACGGCGCCCTATGCGCGAAACCCGACCACCTCCCGAACGCCACCACCGCCTCCACTCGCCGCCGGCGAAGATTCCGGCTGTTACGGCCCGCGCCACCATCACGGTTGGATGCGGCCCAGCCTCACCATTCGAACGCGCCCGACCATGGCTCAAATGATGCGCTGTAGCACGATTCCGGCTGTCTCTGGCGTTCGGCCGCCGCGGATGGCCTCGCCGGCGTTGCTCCGGCGCCGGCGCTGACCTGGCACCGGCGGGGCCCGCCTCTGGGTCGCTGCCCGTGGGCCCCCTGGACTCAGTTGACCACATTGACCGTGGTCAACTATGCTGACTGGGCACTCAGTGCCACTGACACACGGGCATCGATGAAAATGTAACTCCGATGAAAATGTTGTCTATATGAAAGTTGCTCAGAAAAATCCAACGAATCCGATTACGCGGTCCGTTCATCTGTCACATGCCCCTAGCATGCTGAACATGGAACATCCCCCCTCTGGTCATCTGTGTGACACAGGTCCGGAACCGGGAAAACATTCCCGGTTGAATTCCCCCTTCACTTTATCGTGTAGCCAAACGTTAGGACACACCCGGCACAACATATTGCCACGTTATGCCTTGTGATGCATTGTTTGCTCTGTATTTACTGTTTCTTCCCCCTCTTCTCTCCGGTAGACCCTGAGACTAATGCTGCCCCTTTGATCGACTACGTCGACGATGACCCTCCTTGCCAGAGCAACCAGGCAAGCCCCCCCTTTGATCATCCCGATATCGCCCATTCCATTCTCTTATGCTTGCATTAGATTTTGCTACTGTTATTGATTGCTCCTATTCTGATGCATAGCCTGCTTTTGTATCTGCTGCTGTACCTTACCTGCTTATCCTAAACTTCTTAGTATAGGTTGCTTAGTAATCCATCAGTGACCCCACCTTCTCCCTGTTGCCCCTGCTTCATCATTGAGGACCCGATCAACGGGATCGAAGACCAGGCCCTGGCACCTCACATCACTTTCCCCTTTGTTGCCCGACACTGCTGGGTTACTATCGAGTGCCGAGGGTGAGACCTCTACAGCACTTCTGATGTTAACCCTGTAGTGTAGCTATTCGGTCATGGTCATCGAGGGTGATTCCGCCTTAACCACTTTTGATACGACTCTGTCGTGCAACCCCTCAAGTGTGAACCTCGGGGGTGATTCCTCTTATGTTCACCTTGATGATTACATCGAGTGGAGTTCACTGGGGGTGATTCCTCGGGTTCTCCCCTTGATGATTGGACACACGGATACTTGGACTTTACAACTATTACTTGGAAAGGCGGGTCGACCCTGAGGGGTACCCGCGAGTGATGTGGAGACGGGTTGACCTGGAGGGTGCCCGCGAGATACTTACGAGGCGTGGCCAGGCATTCCTAGCCCTTGACGCAAGTCCTCGAGACGGGGCAATGGGGTCACATCTTTCGTGAGTCTCTGCTTGTTACCGCGCGTTCCTAATCCACTATGATTTGGATATTTTATCCAAGGGGCCTCTGGCCTGAAAGCACTAACCATCACGTGGGCATAGTATGGGCGTTCTGCGTCGTATACATCAGCCGAAGCTTAATAGACGTCAGCGACTGAGCGGCGCGCGTCGGGTTGAACTGGTAAGCTCCTGCCTGTTTAGGAAGGTAGCTAGGTCTGCTCACCGGCCGCCCACGCAACGTGCAGGAGTTCCCGGGGAGATGGCCCATGACCCCTGGGGGCATAGGTTTAGTCCGGCATGCTGACCTCTCTATTAAGCCTAGGTCGGGTTGCGGCGTATTGTTTGGCCGAGGCCGGGCATGACCCAGGAAAGTGTGTCCGGCCGGAGTTAATCAAACGTGGTGGGTAAGTTGGTGCACCCCTGCAGGGAAGAAAACATCTATCGATAGACTGTCCTACGGTAATGGACACTTGGAGTTGTATCCCGATCGATACAACTAGAACTGGATACTTGTGATGAGAATTTGATGGTGATGATAACTGGATAGTATGGCTCTGGGATTGCTTTCTCGCAGGGAGTCGAGAAAGGATCTCTGGCCGAGGTTGATAACACTACTACTGCTTTACTTTATGCTACTCTACTCCCTCCTGTTTGCTGCAAGAAGGTGGTTTCCAGAAGATGCTAGTCTTTGATAGGACTTGGCCTTCTCTCTATTCTGGCATTTCTGCAGCCCAGTCCACATATACAGCCTTCCTTTGATAATGTTGCATTTGTAGTATAGATCCTTGCTTGCGAGTACTTTGGATGAGTACTCACGGTTGCTTTGCTCCCCCTTTCCCCCCTTTCTTTTTCTTTCCGGTTGATGCAACCAGATGTCGAAGCCCAGGAGACAGATGCCACCGTCGATGCCTACTACTATGTGGAGACCGTCGATGACCAGGAGTAGTTAGGAGGCTCCCAGGCAGGAGGCCTTGCCTTTTCGATCGTTGCTACTTTTGTGCTAGCCTTCTTAAGGCAAACTTGTTTAACTTATGTCTGTACTCAGATATTGTTGCTTCCGCTGACTCGTTTGTACTCAAGTTGATGTATTCGAGCCCTCGAGGCCCCTGGCTTGTAATATAAAGCTTGTATTATTTTAATTTGTGTCGAGAGTTGTGTTGTGATATCTTCCCATGAATCCTTGATCTTGATCGTACACATTTGCGTGTATGATTAGTGTATGATTGAATCAAGGGCGTCACAAGTTGGTATCAGAGCCGACTGCCTGTAGGTAGCCCCCTTTCCAACTCCTTGGCCGAAGTCGAGTCTAGTCACTACAAAAACTTTTACTAACATGGTTGTGTGTCTTACGGGCCCACGTTGCCATATGGGTGGTATTAGGATCTTTTACTCCTCGTCTATACTCTGGGACTTTGTTCTCTCTTCTATTCGGGTTAAATGAATTTACTAACTACATTAGGTTCTCGTAACGACTTTCCCCGGAGAGCCCCTTCATTCCGGATGGTTGACTGCTTCACCAGAAGACTTCGAAGATATTCTCCGATCTACTCCCGAGAACTTGTGTTCATTTCCTTTGCAGTCCCTTAACACCGTTGAATCCCTATGGATAACTGCATATCCTTGTCGCTCATACCTTCATCCCCAGTTGCTCTTGTTATTACAAGATATCCCGAAATACTTGTCGTTGTTTTGAGAATCCTTTTGTGCCTACTGCCTTGCAGTTCCTTGTCGCCTGAATACATCGACAAATCAATCCTCACAGATATCAAGGATTTGGTTTTTCCTCAGTTGTTCATATGTTTCACAAAAGTAGTTGAAATACTACTCGATCTTCCGATAATCCTCAGCAGCCTATTACTGTTGAAATTCTTTTTTGCTTGTATTATGGTTAATTCCATAATTCTAGTAATCTTCATTGACATCCTCTGTCACTATCGTTTCAAGTCCCTTGATCCAATATGTCATGAATGCTCGTAATCCTCAATCAGATCCTAGCATTCATCCTTCCGGCTCAGACGTCACTCCAAACATGAGCTTGTTCTTGTCAAATCAAACCTTGTTTGACTATCGATCTGTATTGATTCAACTCAATTATCTTTTGATCAGAGCCTCTGCTTCTGATCTTCTGATATGAAAATTCATAATTCCTTTGTAATTAAGCTTTGAAATTATCCAGATATTTCTATAATCCGATGCCTTTGCACTATTTCTTCTTCTGGTTGAGCATCGATACTCACATTAGATTCTTTGTGGTCCGCTATATCCGTTGGTGGATTATTATCTGATTGTTCCTGCCTATTCTCAAACCCTTGAGTTCTTCCCCTGATCCATAATACCTTCGGTATATTGTATCATCTGCTTTGACTTCGATACTCTGCTTTCGAACTCGTATCTTTTGCTTGGTTGATGGTTGTATAGATTCATAAAAATGCCCCGATGGGATGAACTTATGCCTTCCATAATCCGTGTGAACCTGAGAGTTCTCATGAGTCTTACTCTCCTGGTACTTCACCAGATAAATTTTCAGCACTACAATTTCTTCGAAAATGAGGAGTAAATGAGAGGTTATGCATTGAAGAAGTGGGAGTCGACCTTGAACCTTTGTGTTCCTGCCCCTGGAACCAATGTAGAACTTATCATGGAAGCTGCTCGTAAAAATAATTACCCATTGTTATAAGTTCATCTTATATCTAGGATTTGAAACTTTGCAATCGTGGTCCTGACCATGAGTGTTCCCCTTTGATCCCATTTCTCGGACAAGTTAAAGTACTTGCCTTCTGCAGATCAGTACATCTCCGCAACCTCTGTTTTGATCTTCCTTCGATTATTACCCTCTGGTATCTCGAGGATATCAAAGGACTGTGTTGCTTCCTATAGTCTTCATCTAGTATTGCTTCTCACCGATTTCAGATTTCCCCCGGGATTTGAGTTATTAATCACTCGAGGATACCGATAAGTGAATCGGTTGAATCGATTCCGCACTCTGATTCTATAACTCTAAGTAATTTTCATTGCTTACGAGTTTAATAATGCTTCAGGTCATTCCTAGCCTGGCTGACTATGTCATTATCGTGCTAAATTTTAATTGTGCTACCTGGTCCTTCTTCCCGGAACAGAATTTTTGACGATGAGCTAAGCTTATGTCGATCTTCCTTATCATACCATTTCGCCTTGAACAACAAGCTTGCTTTCGAGTTTGTGTCGTACCCATGGTTCCAATAACTTTTCACTTCATCATTCCTTTGACTTGATGTCATCGCCGATCGATTACATCTTCCTAAAATCTCTCGACAATTGTGTCGTGCTCGTCAACATTCTGAGCCCTTCCAGCATATCAATCGAATTCGGATAAGAAATACCATCCTTAACCTTCGATGATTTGAGTTGTCATCGACAACCCCTTGTCTTCTTTCCAACACATATTTGACCATGTCTTGGTTATACCTTGGACCCCTTGCTATTCCTGCAATTGTTCCTTGAGCATTTCTTGTGATCTTCAACTCAAAGTGTTCCTTGAGTATTTCTTGTGATCTTCAACTCAAACCACTACTTGGAACACCATGTTAATGCTACCTCAAAGCATGACTGAGGTATTCTGAATATCAACAAGAACATTGGAAGCACATTGCCGAATGTTTCTTGATCTATTATCCAAACACCGTTGTATGGGTAATATCATGATTCTCATTGCCCCATTAACTAAATGGATAAGTACTTGATGTCCTGTCATGTATATCTTACTCTGTTTGTTCTTGGGAAGCATATACTCTAATACTTTTGTATAAGCACCCTTTTCCTTTCCATTGGTCTGGTTAAACTAATAATCACATTTTCCTTTCCATTGGTTTGTTTAACCATTCTCGTAATCTAACTTATCGGAGCAGAGTTAATTCTCTGCTTAGGTAAACACCTCGGTGTACAACTCTGTCAGGAAGACCTTGTTACTATTGTTGATAACATTCCGGTAGCCACCGATGGACGAGAACTTTGCCTATTGGTCCGCCTCGTTCAACGAGCAGGAAAATAGTTCTCTTTGTCCCTCACCCTTCGTACCTACGTTGTTATCAACATAACTGACAGGTTATCCTCTGACCTGCCTTGCTATCATGACCGTGCAAAATGTTAGCTCCTTCCTGCTTTTAACCCACATGGTGGGTCCATAAACCACAGTTCCACAGGAGCAAAACCTGACTCTCATGTATACCCCCTATTTCAAAAAAAATTATCACGCTTGGTTTCGTATGTAAATCATAGCCACCTTCTGTGAGATCACCAATTCTGGTATCAGACAAAATACATATTCCCGTCGCTCCGAAACCCTTTCACACTCTGTTTTAGGCAACGAACGATTGCCTACCCGTTTGAAGCTTCTTATTGCACCTTCTTACCTTGCTCTCGATGACTTCCTTGAATTTCAACTCGAGAGATGCCTCTTTGCAACGTTCATTGAGATAGTCCCCGGGTAACTATCTTGTGTTGAGCTCCGTCCTTTCCGAGTCTTTCCCCCTACTACACCCCTTAAATCTCGGGACAAGATTTCTTGTAGTGGAGGAGATTTGTAACACCCTCAGTGTCATGCTACAGTAATCCCCTATTAATGGTGCGAGGTCACCATGCTTACTGAGATAATTATCACTTGATGAAAAATCAAAGTCAAATTCAAATTGAAATTATGAGGGAAATTCAAAATTTATCAAACATGAAAATAGAAATGTTCATCAAGTGCCAAATATTCCACAACTAATATTGGTGGTGAACCAACATTTTTGCAAAGGGTTTAAGTGGCCTAAACTACTTAAAATAGTGACCTAAGCAATAAATTAAATGCCCTTTTTAATTTATAAAATTGGCAACTATTCCAAAAGCCTCCCAACCTTTTTAGGCAGTGCACTTTAATTCTTTGAAATTGTTTTGGCTAGTGGCATAATTTTGCAAAGTCATTATTGGCTAAAAAGAAAATGCAAAAGCTGCTGGAAAAAGAAAAAGAAAAAAAGAAAGGAAAGAAGAAGGGGTGGGAGAGCCCCTGGCCTCCCCTTAGGCTTCGGCCCATCCCCCTCGGCCTCGGCCCACTCCCACCC